>NW_017618908.1:2500-602500 GCF_001879475.1 Ipomoea nil
AAAGCCTAAAACCCAAACCCCTAAACCCTAAACCCTAAACCCTAAACCCTAAACCCCAAACCCCAAACCCCAACCCCAAACCCCAAACCCAAACCCAAACCCAACCCCAAACCCAAACCCCAAACCCCAAACCCCAAACCCAAACCCCAACCCCAAACCCCAAACCCCAAACCCTAACCCAAACCCTAAACCCTAAACCCCAACCAAACCCCAAACCCCAAACCCCAAACCCCAAAACCCCAAACCCAAAACCCCAAACCCAAAACCCAAAACCCAAACCCCAACCCCAAACCCCAAACCCCAACCCAAACCCCAAACCCAAACCCAAACCGCAAACCGCAAACCGCAAACGCAAACCCCAACCCCAAACCCCAAACCCCAAACCCCAAACCCCAAACCCCAAACCCCAAAACCCTAAACCCTAAACCCTAAAACCCAAAAACCCTAAACCCTAAAACCCTAAAAACCCTAAACCCTAAACCCTAAACCCTAAACCCTAAACCCTAAACCCTAATACCCTCCCAAACCCCAAACCCCAACCCAAACCCCCAACCCCAAACCCCAAACCCCAAACCCCCAAACCCCCAAACCCCCCAAACCCCAAACCCCAAACCCCCAAACCCAAACCCCAAACCCCAAACCCCAAACCCTAAACCCTAAACCCACCATCTCCCTTGTGGTCTGATGGTATCCGGTTTGGACTTTCAAATGGATGGTCCCAGGATCGATTCCCAGCCCAAGCATGGGTCGGAATAAGGTGAAATAATGATTCTAAACCCTGAGCCCTGGGTCCTAAGCCTTGTGCCCTGAGCCCTGGGTCGAGCCCTGAGCCTTGGGTCAGGCCTTGAGCCCCGGGCCGAGCCCCACCCCCTAGCCCGGGGTCAAACCCCCGAGTCTTGGGTCGAAGCCACCCCCCACCCCGAGCCCTGGGTCGAAGCCACCCCGAGCCCTGGGTCGAAGCCCCCCCAAGCCCTGGGTCGAAGCCCGAGCCTTGAGCCGGCCTTGAGCCTTCCCCCCCCGAGCCATGAGCCTCCCCGATACCTTGGGTTGTATCATACCTTGTACCATGAGCCTCCCAGCACCTCGGGTCTCCTTGTAACATGAGCCTCCCCAGTACCTCGGGTCTGTACCATGAGCCTCCCCATTACCTCGGGTCTGTACCACAAGCCAAACCCCAAAGCCTTGAGCCTAACCCAGTCGAAAGCCATGAGCCTGCCCTGAGCCCTGTGCCCTGTGCCATGAGCCTGCCTTGTGCCCTGAGCCTTTGACCCTGCTGAGCCTTGAACCCTTGAACATGGATCATAATAAGAAACCGGTCCTGGGTCCTTGAAAGTCCGAAATAAAGGGAGGTCCCAGGATCGATTCCTATCCCAGTCATGGGTCGGAATACCGTTGAATAACGGTCCGGGTCCTAGAGAAAAAAAAAAAAAGGTCCTAAAAAATCCTGGACGCATCAAAGGTCGAACATTCGAGTGGTCACTACGGTAAAGAATGACCGAAAAGTGGAGCAACCGAGTGGATCTGGGAGACACTGCGGTAAAGAATGACCGGAAAGGTGGAGCAACCGAGTAGATCAGGGGACACTGCGGTAAAGAATGACCAGAAAGGTGGAGCAACCGAGTGGCCAGAAGAGTGGATAACCGAGTGGATCATGGGGTCACTGCGGTAAAGAATGACCGAGTAGGTGGAGCAACCGAGTGGGCAACTGAATGCTGCGGTAAAGAATGACCGAGTAGGTGGAGCAACCGAGTGGGCGACTGAACGCTACGGTAAAGAATGGCCGAGTAGGTGGAGCAACCGAGTGAGCCCGACGCTAAGAAAGAATGACTGAGTATGAACCAGGAAAAAAAAAACAAAAAAAAAACAAAAAAAAACAAAAAACAAAAAAAAAACAAAACCCTAAACCCTAAACCCTAAACCCTAAACCCAAAACCCAAAACCCAAAACCCAAAACCCAAAACCCTAAACCCTAAACCCTAAACCCCAAACCCCAAACCCCAAACCCCAAACCCCAAACCCCAAGCCCCAAGCCCCAAGCCCCAAGCCCCAAACCCCAAACCCTAAACCCTAAACCCTAGAGAAAGAGATCTGAAGCTTGTTAATCTGATGCTGAAATATAGCTGTGATCTGCAGCTGAATATCGTGAGCTGTAGATTATGGAACTGAAGCTGAGGGAGATTAAAATCTGAAGTGAAAAATTAATTGCAGCAACAATCTGAGGCCTTTATGGAGGAGGATTGTTGCTCCCAGTAGGCTGATTCTTCTATGGAAAATGATGCATACTGGTTGGAATCTGAGAAAGGATTTTAGTCAAAGATGGGCTCATGAAGCATGGTGATCTCATGGTGGATGGGTAATTTATGGGCAGGCTTGAGTTGCTTTTTTGGTTGCATTATTAAAACAAAGCTTATATAGTGGAGTTTTAATGGTGCCATGAAGTAGATTCCATCAAGGAAAATGATATTTCATGTTAATCTGGGCAGCTTATATGAGCTATGGAATTTCTTGGAGGAATAAGGAAGATGGGTCCATGCAACTTGGTGGATCCATGGAGTTAATTTTGAGCAGAAACAGAAATGAGCATGATGAGATGATGTCTTGGCATTTGAAAATGGGGATCATGGTGCTTGGTGGTCTAATGGGGAGTTTCAAATTTTGGCAGGGAATAATTAGCTAGGTTGGCTATGATTCAATTTCTTTGGGCTTCCTGGATTAGGAGACTGGCCGATTTGCATAATCCTTTGAATTGAAAGAATTATATTTCTGATGGGCCTGGGCCTAAACCCCGAACCCTAAACTCTTCAGATGAAATTGCATCCCTATATCAATTTCGGGATACCAATTTGAGAAACTTCATCCCTTCACTTGTAAACTTCATCTCTTAGTCAATTTGGAAATCTCATCCTCTTTGACTTTGCAAATTGCATCCCTTCGGCCTAGTCAATATGGAAATCTCATCCAAATTGCATCCTCTTTGACTTTGCAAATTGCATCCCTTCGGCCTAGTCAATATGGAAATCTCATCCAAATTGCATCCCATCGCCTCATACTTTATCTGATGGAATTTAAACTTGGCTTCTTTAAAATATGTGGGATGTGAGATTTGAACCTATGACCTTGCACATAATATTTCAAGCTTCTTCCAACTCGTCCGTACAACCTTTTGGTTATCTTCTTGTTTCACTTGGTGTACTTCTTTCTTTCTGTAGATGCTTGATTTTCAAGATAGCTTCATGCAAACTTCAAGTCACGTTCTTTCTTCTTCGGGATTTCTTGAGGGATTTCTTCTTGAATATCATACGCATACATCTTCCTCTTTTGTTTGCCATTTTCTCTAGGCAAATTCTTGATTTTTGGCTTTATCTCTTCTTCATCCATTTCCTCAACTAATGAATTTATTTTTCCCTTTCTTGGTCTAAGACTCGACTAGTAAAATAAAATTGGGGATCTACAATTTACAATATGGCTTATCAAAATCTATTACAATTTATTCCTAACAGAGGGTTTTCAATCTCTAGAGGGGCTGAACACCCAGGCTCCATTACCATCTGGTCAGGTAGGTCCTCGATCACAGGAGGGTCTTCACTCTCTAGAGGGACTAAATACACAGTCTCCTTTATCATCTGCTCAGGGCCTAGCCCGCGACTCCTCACAGGTAGATACTCAATCCCCGAATAATGGGGGAGGTTCTTCTAATCTTCTTTCTACTCCAGGAACTGCTAATTCTACTGGTCAGGTATGTTCTACTCCTTTGATTGCTCCTGACTCTGAGGGCCTGCTGACACCAGTTCGGGGTGGGGGGACTGGATTGTGTAATTTAAACACCAACCAAAACTCCATTCCCACGGTGTCTCCAGGTGTTCAGCCAGTTAGGCGCCCTCGGAGAACTCGGTCAGCGTCGGAGCGTTCCAACGTTGCTGGGTTCTACCGCGAGGCGTCTGATGATGATGATAGTGATTCTTCCTTCGCTGGTAGAGTTGCTACCTTTGAGTCTGTGGGGCATAATAAGCAGCCGATGGGCCATGCCTCGCCCCCCAGGACCACTCGGGTGCCCTTTGGTGGCAAGTACACTACATCTCAGGTACAGCGGGAGCGGAGTAGTGCGGCCTTTGGCACGCCTAACTCTTCTCAGTCTCCATCCTTTTGATGATGCGGTTCCTTGTTTGGAACGTGCTGGGTATTGCCTCGCAAGGCTCTTTTCAGAGACTGCATCTGTTGCTCAGAAAACATAAGCCTTTTATTTTATGCCTCCTTGAGCCGTTTTGTGGCACTGATAGGTTGGATAGCTTTAGACTGCGACTTGGCTTTGATTCTGCTTTTGCTGGGGTTAATGACAAGTTGTGGCTCTTTTGGAACTCTGACCTTATTTTGAACTTTGAATCTGATTCTGATCAATCGGTATCTGTCTCTTGTGGTCATGCTACTATTCCTTCTACTTTCTGGCTTTCTTTTGTGTATGCTAAGACTAGGGACCGCCTAAGGGCTCCTTTATGGGATGAGCGCAGTCTCAAATAGGATCCCTGCCGGCGTCCCCTGGTCTGTGGTGGGAGATCTTAACTGTTTGCTAAATGTGGACGAGAAAAAAGGGGGTCTTCCTTATTCTCATAGGAAGACTACTGATTTTCGTGAGTGTGTCAGTGCGTGTGATCTGATTGACTCTTCTGCCTACGGCTCCCCTTACACTTGGTGGAATGGGAGGCGTAAGGATGCTGCCATTTGGATGCACTTGGATCGATTTCTTTACACTTCGGTGTGGGAATTGATATTCAGGACATCCGTTATGCATTTGTCTAGGACCACGTCTGACCACTGTCCGTTACTTGTTACTTCTGAAGTTATAACTTCTCAACATATTCCAAAACACTTTAGCTTTCTTAATGTGTGGACCAAACATGAGGATTTTCAGCGTGTGGTTAAAGAAAGTTGGGAAGTGCCTATTGAGGGTGCTCCAATGTATGTCCTGGCTACTAAGCTGTCTAGGTTAAAGAAGGCCCTTGCTCCTTGGAGTAGGGAAACCTTTGGTAATATTTTTTCTAAGTTGCAGGAATTGGAAGATAAGGTGCAGGCGCTAGAAGAGGTGTTACAACAGAATCCAGATGATGATAGGGCACTCATTGACTATAAGGAGAACGTTGCTCTTTTGCAAAGGCAGATTTCCATCGAAGAAGAATATTGGCAGCAAAAGGCTCACATAGTGGCCGTCCAGGAGGGTGACAGGAACTCTAAGTTCTTTCACTCTATGGTAAAAGAGCGAAGAAGGAAACTCTATATTCATAAGGTAAAAGATGACACAGGACAATGGATTGAGGATAGACAGGGGATAGCACAAAATGCTGTCTCCTTTTTTGAAAGTCTGTTCACTGCGGACGCAGGTAACTTTGATTTGTCTAAACTGGACTGTGTACCGCATCTGGTTACTGATGATGAGAATGTTATGCTTATTGCTACCCCTGAGGAGGATGAGGTTAAAAATGTTGTGTTTGCCATGAATTCTATTAGTACCGCAGGCCCTAACGGGTTTTCTGGGACATTCTATAAATCTTGTTGGGAAATTGTTAAGGGGGATGTGGTTAATATGGTCAGGAGTTACTTCCTTGGTAGGGAGTTCACCAGGTCTATTACTCACACCTCTATTGTGCTATTGCCCAAAAAAACAAGCCCGGAGACATTTGCTGACTATAGACCGATTAGCTTGTGCAATTTTAGTAGTAAAATTGTCACTAAGTTAATGGTAGTCAGGTTGGCTTCTGTTCTCCCGAGATTGCTATCTCCTCATCAAAGTGGTTTCATCTCGGGGCGGTCAATCACTGATAATATTTTACTTGCCTCTGAGATGTGCCATGGTATTACGCTAGGAAACCAGGATGTAGTGCTGAAGCTAGACATGGCTAAGGCCTATGACCGGGTATCCTGGTTTTTCCTTGTCTCTGTGATGCGTAAGATGGGTTTCTCTGAAGTTTGGATTGACTTGGTTTATCGTGCTGTTTCTAATGTGTGGTACTCTGTCATTGTCAATGGGGTCAAAGAGGGTTTCTTTACCTCGTCCCGTGGATTGAGGCAAGGAGACCCACTCTCCCCTAGTCTTTTCATAATTGCTGCAGAGGTCCTCTCTACTTTCCTTGCTCGAGTCCATCAGGACGAGGCTGTCCCTAGATTCTCTCAGCCTACTGGTACTCCTCATATTCATCACATAGCTTACGCTGACGATGTTATTATTTTTAGTACTAGGAGACAGGGGGCAATCTGCAAAGTTATTCGTGCTTTAAAAGATTATGAGGGGATTTCTGGCCAAATGGTCAGCTTCACTAAGAGTGCTTTTTATATGCATCCTGACACCTCGGATCGGGTAATTCGTAGGATTGAGGACATCACTAGATGCATTCATAGATCTTTCCCTTTCACTTATCTTGGGTGCCCTATTTATGTGGGGAGGAAAAAGTGTGTTTATTTTTCATCTGTTGTGGACAAGGTAAAGGCCAAATGCCTTGGGTGGCAGCGGCGGCTGCTATCTAAGGGGGGGGGGGGAAAGCAATTTTAATTACTTCTGTTTTGCAGGCTATTCCTTTACATCTTTTTGCAGCTTGTGCTCCTCCTAAGCAGGTTATTCGGGACCTGGAGCGGTGTTTTGCCGCCTTCTTCTGGAGGCAGTCGGGAGGTGCACGCTACAATTGGGCTTCATGGAAAACGCTCTCCCTACCTAAAAAAGAGGGTGGAGTGGGATTCCTTGATCTTGACCTGATGGTGCGGGCATCTAGTGCAAAGCTTTGGTGGAATTTCCGCAGGGTGTATTCACTTTGGAGGAGTTTCATGACTGCTAAGTACTGCAGTCGAGTTCACCCGGTGGCGAAACTAGTGCAAAGCTCCGATTCACACACTTGGAAGCGAATGCTCAGCGTCAGGAATGAGGTAGAAGCAGTCTTAGGTTGGCGCCTGACTCACGGGGATGTTAATCTCTGGTGGGATAACTGGTCCGGCCTCGGCACACTAGGGCGCCTTTACCCCTTCCCGGGGGTGGAGTACTCTGGTGATCTACTGTCTGACTTCATTCAGAACGGGGTGTTGGACCTTTCACCGTATGGTGATCTTCTGCCGCCTGGATTGGAGGCTGACATGTCCCGGCTTGGTCAAAGAGTAGCTGACATCCCTATTTGGCGGGTGGCTACGGACGGTTTGTTTTCTTTTTCCTCTGCAAAATCTTTATTGGGACTTGAACCGGTGCACTCAAATCCTCTTTTGAGTACATGTTGGCATAAGCATTTGCCCTTTAAGGTGTCATTTCTTGCTTGGCGTGTGTTAAGGGGTCGCTTGCCCACTGATGATGCCATGGCTAGATTTGGGCACCTTATTGTTTCCAGATGCTGGTGCTGCAATAACCCTGTTAAGGAAACTATTGATCACATCTTTTATGCGGGGGACACTGCTAGGGCTGTATGGGGATTTTTTATGGGATCACTCGGCTTGCGGTTCAGTCATCGGGGTCTACGGACGCTCTTGACTGGGTGGAAGCGAGTGGTTTCGCATAACCGTCTTTTTGCTTTTGTTATTTGCAGGTTGCCTTATCTTATCCTATGGGAGTTATGGAAGCACAGGAACACATGCCTGCATGGCAGAGGGCTGCCGAGTGTACCTCGAGTGGTGTATGGCGTTGCCAAAGGGGTGGCAGAATGTCTCTTTAGGCGATGGCCGCAGGAACACATCCTTCCACCTAATTGGCCGGTCATTCTGTCCTACATAGATTCCATTGTACCGCGGCACGTGGTTCGCGCTGTTAGATGGGATCCCCCTCCCCATGGTTCTATAAAGCTCAATTTTTCATATTCTGAGGCGTTGGGGGGGTCTGCTGCCTTGGTGCGTAATCGGGGGGGGGGGGGGTCTCTGCTACGGCCTAGCTATTCCGGCAGACGACGGGTTTCGGGACTTTTTCCAGGTTATGCACCGCTCTCTTGAATGGTGTTTAGCCGAGGGTTTTAGATCCCTGGTCCTAGAGTCTGTTTTGCCTGAGCCTAAGGGTTATGTAGACCCCACCGTACCTAGTCCATGGGTTTTTGAATCTGAAGTGTCACGACTCCGGTTTCTTTGTTCCTGTGCATCTATTTCTGCTCTTCAGTGTTTGCCGCAGGATAATCTCCATGTGGCTGCATTGGCAGATTGGGTTGGGGATAAGGATGGGGAGTTTATTTTCCGTAATTTGTCGGACTTACCGCCGAGGGTGCGTGCGTTGCTTGTTCATGATGATATCCCTTCGATGGTTTTTGATGATTTTGACCCGCCTTGAACTACGGGTTGTTTTGATGAATTGTATCACTTTTTGTAAAGGAAAAAGAGATGAAAAGAGAAAAGAAAATTATTAAAAAGAAGAAGAAAAAGAAAAAAGAAAAGAAAAAAGAGAAAAAAGATAAAAAGATGAAAGAAATAAAAGAAATGAGGGGAAAAGAAGATGAGAGAAAGAAAGAGTGGTAAAATGAGGGAATAGAGAAATGAAAAGAAAGAGTTGAGGTGAGATAAAAACAGAGAGTGTGTGATGTGTTCTTGGAGGCTATGAAGTCTTGCTTGTCAGGACCGAGTCTCAACGTAAGGTGTTGGCGGTACAACATGGCACCCTAGTCCGGGCTGAACGGTGCACCGGGCAGGACTAGTCAAATCCGTTGACCTGGTCAGGCTTGCTGCTGGCCAATAGTAGCTGAGTCCCTTCTGGACTCTGGGGGGGACGGGCCTTTATCTCTGGGGTTTGCTGTTTGTTCGCGTCAGCCTGTTAATACCTTATACACTCACCTTTTGTAGAATTCATTGGAAATAGCTGGGGTCAAGGGAGCAGGATGCTTGTTTGTTCTATCATGTTCCCATCTTTTGCAGGTTTGTTTCTTTGGCCTTCGGGGCATTGATTGGTCTATAGGTTTCTTTGGTTTCGCCTTTGCAGGCATCTTTTGATATAGACCAGGCCTCAACGTTGGAAATTGCATCCTGGCCCGGGCTGAACGGTGGCCGGGTAGGGGTTTTTCAAATCCGTTGGCGATAATCCAGGCTTGCTGCTGGCCCATAGTAGCTAATCCCGTTAGGGTTGGTTCTGGTTTGTTGCTGGTGCTGATCGGGGTCTTGATGCTATTGGCTGCCTTGTATTGTATCGGTCTGTGTGCCGAAGTTTTGGCCTGTGAGCCGCCTTGTATTATTTATGTTTCTATTTGACTTAGGCTCGTATGCCGATATTTCTGAATATTTTTCTAGGCCTTTATTATATTTAGTTGGGAGCGTGTGTGTTGTTGCTTTTGTAACAGGGCAGTCAATAGCACCCCAGGAGAAGTTGCGGTTGTGGTTGCAGCCCGGTCGGATTGCATTATAGTGCTGGGACGCTATGGTGCAACTGGCGGGGAGGTGCTATGGCACGTGAATCTTAAGAACAAAGAAAACTAAACTTGGCGATGTCATGCCCGATTGCACTCCAAAATTTTAGTGCATAGATGTAACACCCCCTAACTTAAAATCATAATATAAAATTTTTCTCATAAAAAAGACGGAATACAAATGCGGAACCGAAATCAAAATCTAAATCATTGGGTTGTTACGCCACGTGGGCAATCAACTAAGCCCAAAATAGACTCCAAAAGGTTTCTATCTTTCAACTCGATATACAATATACAGGTTAACTATAATTCAACAGTTCATATTCTAAAACTAAACAATCTATACCAAATTCATATCCAAGGCTACAAGTTCTACGTCGCCCTCTCAAACTAACCACAACTCCAAATTCTGAAAACAATTAAGGTTGGAAAACACAAATGATAGGATTAGAATAAAATGCTAAGTAAGCTCTATTCCGCTCTGTAAAATATTTACATGTATAATTGTGAAAATAGTTACACTTTGTAAATATATTTTATACAATTTTAGTAAAGTAGTTTTAAACTCAACACCAAAGGTAAGTATTATATCATTCCTCAAAATAGTTTTCTCAAACGTAAATTAGACACCAACGCTATAACACACACTTTACTCAACATAATACCAGATTTTGTTATCTAAAGTTTAATATATATAATAAAGCCAACTGATGTTTACTAGTTTGTTATAAAACATTTGCGAGAGATACCAGTAACAATATGAGCTGAACGGCAGAGCAGACAGCAAGGGACTTGGATTTACTTCATTATTATTATTATTATTATTATTATTATTATTATTATTATTATTATTATTATTATTATATTTAAAAAATTCAAACGGTATTCGGTTCGATTCGGTTTTTTATCGAATAATTCAGTTCGATTTAGTTTTTTTATCAAATCAGACCATTCGGTATACAAGTATCCATTCGGACATTCGGTTGTTCAATTCAGTCGGGAAAACCGAACCAAATTGCTGCCCTTAAAGTTAATTACTGAAATGGTCCCTTGACTATAACAAAATTACCAATTTGGTCTCAAGTTAACAGAAGACTAACGGCAAAATTAACGGAGGATCAAATTGGTTAAGATTTTTAAAGTTGAAGAACTTAATTGGTAAAAAAAAATAGTCGAAGACCAAATTGGTAATTTTGCTATAGTCAAGGGACCATTTTGATAATTAACTCTTCCTAAAATAATAACACTTAGGGACGGAGGCAAGTGCATATTTAGGGGAGCCCTTGGCCCCCCTCCCCCACCCCAAAATTTTTAAATATTATATATGTATAAAAAAAAAATTAAAAAATATTATATAAAATTTTAAAATTTTGTTGTTTTTTCAAAATATTTGGCCCCCCTCCACTTAATTAATCTTACAGGTAAAGTTATAAATTTCTTCATCTTCTCGACTTTTTCAGTTCTCTCCTATTTCAAATGATGTATTCCCTATATTGTTGACTCACATTCAAATTAAACCTCATTTAACCTACTTACTAGTTTCTCTCTCTAAAACCATGCATATATGCGGCATGTACGTTATAATAAGATAATTTGTCATTAACAAAATCTATGCATATTTTTCAAGTTAATTTTTGTTTTTTATTTTTGTTTCTAACTACTTTTTTGGTTAATTTTTGTTTCATATTCTATTGTTTATCTTAAATAATTGTTTTGTTAGATTCTAAATCAGGGATATCAAGGTACATTTGTTTGGTTAATTATGTAAATTTGTGGTTGTGTGATAAATTTTGTATTTAATTTAAAATGCATAATAATGTAACAATTGTGTAGTATATGTATTTGAGAAAACAATTGCTATTATGTTATGTTGTGAATAGTCTTTTAAAACATGCGTGAATGTTTTCATTCTTTCAACCGTACAAAGCCATGTGCATTGAAAAGCATATTGCAAAATAATTTAATATAGATTCAATTATAAATGATTTATTCTAAATTATTTTATTAAATTTGTAATGTAATAATTATTTTGAGATATGTTAACGGGATATCGATGTATTTGATTTAGTACTTCAATCGTAGTTGGCCCCCCGCGCTATTCCGTCCTGGCTCCGTCCCTGATAACATTTACCTCTTTTCAAAACAGTATTATTATCCTATAAATCATTTACGCATTGTGTGGAGGATTTAAAAATATCAATTCTCAATATAATACTTCTCATATTGAGTATCATTTCAAATCTTAATTTTCCAAAGCATAGTAGCGGTTATTGAGCTATATAAGCGAGTGCTATTGTTTCTTCTGGCAAGCCCATCCAATCTTCGGAATAGTATTAAAGTAATCACCCCCGTCCCTCGCCCGTGGTTTCTTAATCGTTCGTCCGAGAACTCCGCAATAAATCACTCCACTCCTGAACCAAAGGTGTCTTCTTCGTGCTGCAAATAGAAGCTAGGGTTTATATTTTCTGCATGTTCATTCATCTTTTTACTAAATGCAGTACATGAATCACTGATTCCAGTCTCAACTCGATTCGATTGATTCACATTCAATGGCTTTTCAGAGCAAGAAACTCATCAACGACCCAAATGGTAATTCATTCTAATGGAGCCTATGTTTGTGTCTACAAGTCATCTTTTCAATTCCATTTCTGTACTATAATAATACCATCACTGTATTGTTATGCTTGAAACTGGATAAGTTCACTGAATTTTCTGAATTCTACTTGGATGGTTACAGACGTTGTGACAGAGTTCATTGAGGGCCTTGTGGAGACATATCCTGGGTTGCAGTATTTGGATGGTTTTCCTGAGGTGAAATTCGTTTTTATGGAGCTTTGTTAAGCGCTCATGCTCAGTATTATTGTAACTCACTTGGCATGTTATTTACACCCTATATTTTTATGCCGATATAGGTTAAGGTTGTTTTACGTGCTGATGTTTCGGGTGCAAAATATGACAAAGTTGCTGTAATATCAGGTTTTTAAGCACTTAAACTATGCACTATGTTTCTTTAATGCTTGATATCAGGTTCATGCTGAGATGAACTCTGCTGCAGTTGTTTTGAATCAAACCTTTTGGTTGATAGTACCAATAGTAACAATAATCAGAATAACTTATGAATCTGAAAATGATAAATGGCCCTGTTTGGTAAAATAGTTAGCCTATCAACTAATTTTGGCTTATTTGACCACTATTAGCTGTTTGACTTGGTTAAACAATTAATATTAGTATTTGATTAATTAGTTTTTTGTAACAACTTATTGCTCCAAAATGCTAAAATTCAAAAAGCTACTCAAAGTAGCTTTTTCTATAAGCTTTTTGAGAAAGTCATTTTGTATGTAATAAGCTAACAGCTAATACCTAATTTACCAAACACTTTTCTACAATCAGCTAATGCTATCAACTAGTTGAACCCACTAACTTAATCAGCTAACAACCATTTACCAAACACTCCCAAAATGGTGTTCTTATAGATCTCTAGCAAATCCTGAATGACTTTTTGCTACTGTATTTATTGTAATGCTTCATAAATAGGTGTTTGCCATGGTAATTTGTGACATAGGAGGTGGAAGTGGCCATGAGCCTGCTCATGCTGGATTTGTTGGGGAAGGGATGCTGACAGCAGCTATATGTGGAGATGTTTTTGCCTCTCCAAACGTTGAATCCATTCTTTCTGTATGATTAGTACTGCCAATCTATTTACTCAAGGATCTTTACATTCTTGCTTCTTGAGTTCTTGGTATTATCAACTAACTATATTTAACTTTAGGGTATTCGAGCTGTTACTGGTCCTAAGGGATGCCTCCTGATTGTCAAGGTAGCTGGGCTTGTCCAATGTCTAAACCTAAACCTTTACTGCCTATTTGTCTGGTTTAACTTTTGTATTACCAAAATATGCATGTAAATCTAGTAATTTATAGTAGTATTTGCTTTTACTGAGGCAAAAATAACTTAGGGCCTCTTCAATAACTGGAAAATTATCCCTTGTTTTGGAAACAGGGTAGAGTGAACTGTTCCTTAATTGGAAAACAGAGAATGAAACACTATATTTCCAACTTCGGATGTTTTCTTAATTTCCTTCAGTAAATTGAAAGCAATTTTCTGTCTATTTTCCTTCAGTTAGATACTTAGACGTTTTCTGCTCATGACCACCACTATTGGCTACTTCCACCCATCATTAACTGGCTTTAAATTATTCAAACAATAGGAAGTTTATCTCAATATTTTAATTTCAAAACCTAAAATGAAATTAAAATAACCTAAAACCGTAACTTCATTTTCAACTCTGTTCTATATTGACTTTTAGGCACTCAAAAAATTTGGATATACAAAATAATTATGAGTTCTTTTGTAATCTAATTTCAAAGTAACAATCTGAATCTGATATATGATATTCTAAATCTAACCCAATGGTAATTCATCCAAAATGTAACCTATTTCAGTTATGTTTTTAGTTTACATTTCAGACTAATTGAAAAATTCCAATATCTAAAATATTTTTTGGTTGGACCCAATCTTACTCAATGCTACCCTCTAGCCTCCACTCACTACCATTGCGACATGTCACTTGCATTGGTAATTTTAAATTGTAAAAATGAAAAATGAAAACTATTTTCTAAATAGAAATATATGTGATTTTGAACGTGTTTTGCAATTTTTCAGTGGAAAATGAAAACTTGGAAAATTTTGGAAAGCTAAGCATGCCCTTAGTGTCTATGCTAAAAACTGTGCACCTTTTGAACCCTTAACAAGTTATTAGATGTACTTGAGCAATAATTCTTGATTTTCATTATTTCTTGGTTTTGTACAGAATTATACTGGTGATCGATTGAATTTTGGTTTGGCTGCAGAGCAAGCCAAATCTGAAGGCTATAAAATAGAGGTATAATTAAATAGTGTTTTTTTTTTCTTTAATTTATAAATAATTCCAGATACTTGATCTATCCTTAAAAAACAAGAAATTGTAGATGTCCTTTTATTTAGATAAGTAAAAGAGAAAAATATATATATTTTTTACTTTCTTTAATTATAACTTTTTATGGTATGCCTAAAACTATTCTTATGTCTAATAGATGGTAATAGTTGATGATGACTGTGCTTTACCACCTCCAAGAGGCATAGCTGGACGAAGAGGTTTGGCTGGAACAATTCTTGTTCACAAGGTTGGCTCTCTTTCTAATGCACATTTTTTTAACACATCTTTTTTCCCCAAATTTCAATTTTGTGGGCCTGTATCAATTATCCTATTCACCACAACATCATTGAGAAGTGTTTTATTTTATTTTCATTTGATCCTGGGGAAATTCTATCATATACTCTTTAACTTTGTTGAAAAGGACCTTACTTCTGGTGGTAGGTCAGTAGGTGATTGACATCTTTACCTTGCCTCTTTATAAGAGTAATTTTCCTCTAGATCCCTTTGCTCTCTTCCTTTCCAAATTAAGAAGCCACTGGATTTTTCTGTTCCTTTAAACATTTTGGAATCATGAATATTGGGGACAAGCTTATCACGGCGCCCCCCGACCGCCTACGCCCGCCTAGGCGATGAGTATATATGTATATATATATATATATATATATATATATATATATATATATATATATACACACACACACACACACACACACACACATATTCCCATATAGAACAATTAGTACTGCCAGCAAACCACTGGCAGCATATATTATATATAAATATATAATTAATTAATTATATACGGAGTATAATATATGTGGCAGCAGTGCAGCACAGTGCACTGCCAGCATATTTTATATATATATATATATATATATATATATATATATATATATATAAATAGAAGTTTAACTAGTAGAAGCCAGAAGAAGGGCAGAATGAGCAAAAGGCCACTCGGCCTAGAAGGAGCCAGGAAGAAACGGCCAAGAAGAAAGAAAGAAGGAACAAGAAGAAAGAAATCTCTTGTTCTGAGACATCTGAGAGTGCACCAGTGGGAGTCTGAAACGGCAGGGGTGCGATGGCAGTGGGCTGCGATGCAAAGGAAATGAAGGTTGCGATTTGCGAAGAGAAGACGCGCTGGAAGGGTGTGTGTGTGTGTGTGTTTTGGGTCAACCCGGTTCAACTCCGGGTCGAGACCAGGTTAGGAACGCCTGGAAGCCTAGGTGATGCCTAGGGCCCCCCTGAGCTCGCCTCGCTCATTAGGCGTTCGGTCTCCACCGATCGGACGCCTAGTTGTCGCCTAGGTGATGCCTTGATAACCATGATTGGGGATTACATCCCGGCCCATTGTTGATAATTTTTGTGGCTCTCTTTGTATAAAGTGCTGTTTAGAAATTCTATTTCCATGCCTTTGTTCTTAACTAATTTATCTTTCATCCTAGGTTGCAGGGGCTGCAGCTGCCTCTGGTCTTTCACTAGCTGATGTTGCCAGTGAAGCAAAACGTGCTTCAGAAATGGTGGGAACAATGGGTGTTGCATTGTCTGTTTGCACATTGCCTGGTCAAGTCACATCAGACCGCTTAGGCCCTGGAAAAATGGAGCTTGGTCTTGGAATAGTAAAATTCTATTGCACTTGTTTGGTGCTAAGATCTAGCAAAACTTTACTTGAATCATGCCTGTTTTATACCTCAAGTGCATTTCACTTCATGTTTTGTGAGGCAAAATCATCAGATTTCAGTTTGTGTTACTCTCATAATCCCATTTCTAATGATATTAGTTGTTTAAGCCTTATGGAAGATACTTACCAAAAAAACCCTTAAGATGGTTAGATTTTAGGTACCCGTTTATGCCATTTAGTCTAAAATCAAGGATTGATGGAGTGAATGGAAACCCTCAAGTTCTTTATGAAATTAATTTGCTGTGTATTTCTTACAGCATGGAGAGCCAGGTGCTGCTGTAGCTGATCTCCAACCAGTAGATGTGATTGTTTCTCATGTTCTGAAGCAGATTTTGTCCCCGGTATGTGGATAACATTTGCTTGCTTATAAAGGATGAACCATCTGCTCAAATAGAATTTCATTGTTTGAGGTCCCTGTTACTTTTTTTCTAATTGGATAAAGGGAGTAGAGATCGGGATAGAGCATGGAAAGGATTAACAGTTTGTTAAATACTAGCACTAAACATGAGCATTGATAAGGAAAAACCCTAATTTTGTCAATTTATTTTTTATGATTTAAAACAAAAATTTAGGCTGCCCCATATCTGCCTTTGTAGACCTGTATCTGTATGATATAAGAACATTGTTAAATGGGTGCAAGGTTTAATATTGTTTTCGAAACATTCAATTTTTGAGCTCCTTGTATTAGGATCCTCTGCTGAATATGCATGACCTGACTAACTATCCCTCACTTCAAGGCATTAACTATAACTCAGCAAGCCATACTATTTTATTTAATACCAAGCTACTCCTAGATTGCTTCTCTGGAAGTTACAGGTGCATTTCACTTAATCCTTTATTATAAAATTCTTGGCTTGTTTGTGATGCTCACTGCTTGAGATTGCCTTTTCTTTCACCATTACAGCATTTGATGACAGTTTTTTAATCAAAACGTATGCCACCCCAGTTCCACTATTTCTTTTAGTCTACGACACTTAACATGGACAATGTAATTGCCTTTGTAGGAAACCAACTACGTCCCAATCACACGTGGTAATAGAGTTGTACTCATGATTAATGGGTAAGTTTAGGCCATATGTTGGCTTGTATGTAAAAATGATCTTACCATCTATTCATCTGTTCTTATATTCTTCTTTCACTTTATTCATTTTTTTTTTGTGTCTGCTTTATTTTTGTGTGTGGGGGTGGTCTTGGCTATAATTTTGGGTATATGTTGATTTTCTAAATTTTGTGTAGCTTAGTAGTCATGACCAAAAAGTGAAATAATGGGTGGATTTGCTTAGAGTGAAGTGTAAAAATGTATCACAATCTTATTTGAATTCTGAAGACAAATGAGGCTAGAGAGGATCTTTGCTTCCTCCTATTTGGGATGTCCCAAGAGTCATGTTTCATTTTATTAGATAAATTCCAAGTCACAATTTTTAAGAACTCAAACCCAATTAAAAATTCTTATTAAAATCTGGAACGTCTTCCAATTATCAAATTCAAAAAATAGTAAGAAAATAAAAGATTTATACTTCTGTCTAATAATAATGTTAAACCATTTTCATAAATTTAATATTTTTTAAAAGAAAATAACTAACTAATCCTTCCTCAAAAAAAAAAAAAAAAACTAACTAACTAATCCTTACTAATTAAAATGTAAATTAAATTAAATTTATTTATTTTATATTTTTATTATTCTAATACTCCATATAATGTTTACAACTTCACATATATTTAATAAATATTGCCATTAAATAATAGAAGATAGTTTGGATGCATGTGCATGGTAACAATAATGGAAGATCGATAGAGATCACGGAAGTTATAACAACAAGGGTATTTTTGTCTGATGAAATGTATATTACAACTTTTTATGCCACTGTACAAACCTCTTTGCCCCCACCCCACAAAAAAAAAAGAAGAATTTTTTCTTCCATAGTTGGTCTATTGAACTTCATACTCTTTTTGTTGCAGTTTAGGTGCCACACCAGCTATGGAATTGATGATTGCTGCTGGGAAGGCTGTCCCCAGATTGCAGTTGGAACATGGACTTGCTGTTGATAGAGTGTATACAGGATCATTTATGACTTCTCTTGATATGGCAGGTCTGATATAGTTCTATGGAGTGCACTTTTCATCCGATAGCATTTTTCTCAAAATTGCACTGTATTTATTGTGCAGGATTTTCAATTTCTGTGATGAAGTCCGATCAAGCAATTTTGGACAGGTTGGATGCTCCAACTAAGGCTCCATACTGGCCTGTTGGTGTTGATGGTTAGTGTTGTCTAAATTTGTGTGTTTTTATATATTTATGTAATTATTATGTGTTTGTCTATTCTTCTTTGACAGAACCACAAAATAAATGATCTGTGACAAACTATGAACTGCTATTGGAACCTTGCGTACTTATATGTAGCAATTTATTGTGGGAGTTATATTGTAACTATATTTGCTGTTTATTGTATTTCCTTACAGGTAAACACCCACCTGCCAAGATACCAGTTCCACTTCCTCCATCACGTTTGAGTAAGAGTGATGAGGTATGTCTATGTTTGTTTCTTAAATTTCTGATATACTAAAGACACAAGTAGATAGATTACTTGCTCAATACTAGGTGAAGCATGCAGTTAAGACTTAAGAGAGTACTTAATGTTATTAACAAGGCTGGTGGGGTAGAAAGTTTTCATTAAGGACTGTGAAACTTTTATTCATTTTAGTTGTTCAGAATGGTTCTCCTCTGCCCAGGTGCTACTTTTGTTTCCATTCATCCAATTTCTTTCTATCCCAATGAAGTCACCTCTAGCTTTGTTGTGCAAAACTTTGCAAGTACACAGATTGAACAAGTGATAAAGAAGAGTTAGAGTATTGTTCCCATGAGGATTGATCTATATTACTAAGTATTAAAGTTATAATGCTTTAAACATAATTTAAACAATTGAAAACTTTGCAAGTACACAGGTTGAACAAGTAATAAAAAGGAGTTAGAGTATTGTTTCCACGGGGATTGATCTATATTACTAAGCATTAAAGTTATAATGCTTTAAAAACAATTTAAACAATAGAAAGTTAAAATTGTAAAGAATAAAACTAAAGCAAAAAAAAGGAAAAATAAATGAATAGGGGGGTAGACTAATTAGAACAAAAAGATAGTGACACTGATGTAAAGCCCCGGGTGTATTCCAGAAAAATTTCTTCCTCTCCAATAACCCAAAATCCCAAATATTGCACCTTCAACCCACTCTCCTCCAATGTTTTCCTTCTAAGCTGATCGATAAAAACAAAATAAACAAAACCCTGTTCAAAAGCTAAAATTATGTTCACCAACAAGAAGAGATGGCCAGTGCCCATACTTCTTTCCTGAGTCTAGGTCTTAGATAGACCCAATTGACTTGATTTCTGGTTCAAAAGGCAATGACAGCCAGATGTTTTAGGTGTTGTACTATTTGAAGAATTACTGTTTCTTGCATCTTGATTTCTAGACTTCGGATGGTGAGTGGTTGGAGCTAAGTTAGGTTAGTAAAATCTTTGATTGCAGTGGAAAAAACTCAAAAAAGAAGGAAATCTTGAAGGGCTTTGTTTGATTTTTTTTATTTTTATTTTTATTTTTATTTTTATTTTTTTGTATCTACATTTCTCTCTCCATGTTTTCTTCCACAGAGTTATGCTTGGGAGGAAGGCGTGTTTTAGTTCTTTCTAAAAAATTTTATATAGGTGGATGAGTTAATTTGAATGGGTTTCTACAATGAGTTACAAATTGACCACAATTAGTTGAAGATATGAGAAAATTGTTCCTAAGAAAAAAGGGAAAATCATTTGTCATGCCATACATAGTGGCGGAATTAACATTTTAGGGTTTAGGGTGCAACCCAATTTACCATTTATTTTTAGTTATATTTTTATTTTTTAACTTAGAAGTGAAAAATTGAAAAAAAAAAGTGACATTTTATTATTTCCTTAAAAATCGTGCAAAACACAATAGAACTTATAAATTGGGAAAGAGGGAGTATTTATTTTGTTCACTATCAACCAAGGGGATGAAACTATACCAATAGGAAAATCTATATGCATGCACGCACTCATGTATGTATGGGTGTGTGTTTGTGTGTATAGAGAATATTGGATTGTATATGCCTTTGCTTTGATATAGCTCAAGATATTTCCTGCCTCTGCCCGTTAGCTTAGTTAAATATATCTTCAAGAGAATTGATACTTTCTTGTTCTTGTTTCAAAAGACATTGAGTCGGCCCCAACAACTGACTCCTCAAGGTCATATCCTTGAGTCAGCTATTGAAGCAGCTGCAAGTGCCATTGTAAATCTTCGAGATTATTTGAATGAATTGGACAGTAAAGTTGGTGATGGTGATTGTGGATCAACTGTATGCCCCTTCATTTTCTTTTGGTTTCATCAAAATTCTTAACATCTTATTGCTTTATGTACTAAGCTAATTGTTGAGGAACTGCAGATGTATAGAGGTGCAATGGCCATACTTGAAGACATGAAGAAGTAGTAAGTTTTCTTCCTAGCCCCCCACCCCTCACACAGACACCAATTAAACTAGCCCCAACCAAAAGCAATAAAAGCCAGCTGTTTTCACCTCTTTTCTTCACTAAAGGTAATTTTTTCCAACAAGTGTCAAATTTGATTCTTATTAAATTTTGTGGGTGAAAGGATTTTACTTTTTCTGTCAAGCTTCTTTAATGGAGGGAATTTGTGCTATCACATAAACTCTAATGTGTATATGCAAAGTTTCTCTTCTCCTGGTGCACCTTGTCCAGCTTGCAGCCATAAGTGGTCATGTTATTTTGTAGCTTATTTCATTACTTGAATTAGTTTTAACATCTGTTTTGTACAAAGTGCTCTGTATATAACAATGTCCTTATTGCATTGATATGTGCTTTAATATGCTTTTTTATATTAACTTTCTGAATTGTAGAGTGCAGTAATATGTCTGTAACACCCAATTTGGAATATATTTGAATAACTTTTTTGGCAGTTTGTATATCTATCCTTGTAAGCATTTGCTTGTTGCTTGCCTTATCGTCAAGTATCGTTCTGTCCTTCCAGTTATCCACTGAATGACCCTGCAGAAACTGTTAATGAAATTGGATCTTCTGTCAAAAGAGTGATGGGAGGAACAAGTGGTATCATGTAGGATGTATTCTCCACTTGAAAATGTTTTTTTTTTCACATGATGGATTTTCCTATAGAATATGAATAAGTGCATCATTTTTTGACAGTTACAGCATATTATGCAAGGCAGCATTTGCAAAGTTGAAGGCAAAGAGGCAGACAAGAAGCTTCACAGTGCACTGTAAGTAGACTGCTATTTAAGCAAATTCCTAGGTTTACTGTTGACTTGAGTTATTGAGCTGTCCTATTGAATCAGGGGTTGATGCACTTGAAGCTGGCATTGCTGCTGTAAGTAAATACGGGGGGGCTAGCGCAGGTTATCGAACGTTGTTAGATGCTCTAATTCCAGCTGCATCAACTTTGAAAGAGGTTATTCATAATTCTCAATTTATCATGCCACCCCATCCATGGTACCTCCGCCCTATTTTTTTCCCTCTTTTGTGTAACCTAAATACCTAATATATGTATGCCATTTGTTGGAATAGAGGTTGAATGGTGGGGATAACTCCATTGAAGCTTTCATTGCTTCTGCTGATGCAGCAGTGGCTGGAGCTGAGTCAACCAAGGACATGCAAGCTCAGGTGACTGTGAAATGTTTCTTTCTCCTTTTATCCCTATAACCATTTTGCAAATTTCCATCATTCATTAAACTTCCCCCCTCCCCCCAAGTTCCATAGACTAGTGCATTTATTTACTTGAAACATTTAGCTTCAATAGAATATTTTATGCCTTGAGTTGCAGGCTGGTCGTTCAACATACATCCCTGCTGATATTCTTGCATCAGTCCCTGACCCAGGTGCAATGGCTGCAGCTGCATGGTACAGAGCAGCAATTTTGGCTATAGTAGAGAAGTGTGAGGCATCATGAACAGAGAAATAACAAATATTTTTCCAGCAGACTTAATTTTTGTTGTTGGAATTAACATGAATTCTGTAACTAATTAGCTTTCCTTTCCGCCTGTGCAGTCCTTGTGCAAAGTTGAGAAAGGTTACATTTATACATGCCATACAGAGTACTTTATGTCGTAATTTTGTGACACTTTGGTGAATGCAAGTTTCGTTACCTTTTGAGTATTAGTGATTTACGTTGTTTCTTGCGAACTTGATGGGGATCCGGTTTTTTTTTTTTTTTTTTTTTTTTTTTTTTTTTTTTTTTTTTAAATTCAAAACACAACATACACATTTTTTGTAGTGTTTTTTTTTTTTGTTTTTTTGTTTTTTTTTTTTTTTAAATGTATGGACAACCAAACGGTTGTCGTCAAAATCGTTGTTCAAAACTGATTTTTTCATAGTATTAGTGTTACTGTGATTATGTGAATACGCCTACAATGCATGACTTTTTTTTTTTTTTTTGTAATGTATTAATTTGGTATTTTTTATGTATTAATTTGGTCATTTAAATAAAAAAAACGACAAGTCTACAATTAAATTGTAAGTGTGATTGTGTGAATTTATTAATTATAAGTTTATAACAATTAAATAAAGGAAAATACTTGGTGTACTTCCATTTTAAACTCTCAATTTATATTTCCTCTCACATGCTTTTGACGTAGGTATTTTTCTGTGGACTCACATGATGAAAATAACCAAATCTGATTTGCCACCTCAGGAAGTATAAATAAGAGAGTAGAATTTTGGAAGTCTACGTAGTAGAACTCTTAAATAAATTATAAATTCTTTGAAAAACATTTTAAAAATTGTTTTAAAAAATCAAATATGAGTTGACAAGTTGGCCCGTTTAGCCTTTAAATGATGGATTTTATCCGGGTTGAGCGTGGGTAAATTGTCAGTGGTGACCTTCTCCGGCGGATGGCCTTCTTCGGTCACTTTTTTGCCTAAAAATATGTCGGAATGTCGCCGGATTTGCAATGACCTGGGATAGCAGGTTATTTGCCTGTATTTGGACTTCATTGAATCAAAATACATTGTTCAGAGGTGTAATTGCTTCTTAAAAAAGTTGGAAGGCTTAATTGACTTTGAGCAATAGTTTGAAGGCCTATTTGACCCTTTTCTCTTAAATTTATAATAGTTCGGGACAATTACTAGTTATTATTAATAGTCCTAAGAATCCATTTAGTGCAATTTTATCACTGTATTATTTTTAGAGTCTAATGAGTGATGAGTATGTTGTCCTTTTTTTCTTTTTTTTTTTTTTTATTTAATCCCAAGACTAATTCATTATAATACAAGATTTGTATAATGAAAATTTGATACAAAGTACCTTACACAGTTTATTATAATAAAAACTTGTTAAAATATTATAATATATATTTGATAATTTATTTATTTTGCGGGGCAGTAAAATTTACTTTTGAGTTTTGGACCACACATTTACAAAGTACCAATTACGTACTTAATTGTTACATTACATTACATAAAACTTTGAATAAGTGGTTGTATATTAGCTTTGATGATTATGTTATCATATCAATTACTACAACACGGTGCCGGTGATGATTCTGTGAGAAAGGTAATCCTCCAGCATCCACTCATTTCTGCAAATATCAATAAAATAAAATCATTGCTTCACATCGTAACAAAAAAATTTTCACGCACGAAAACATTATACACCAAAAATTTAGTCTAGTCTAATCTAGTCTAGTCTGAGGCAAAACCAACAAGTCCAATCTCCAATAGCCCCTTCCTGTGAAGAAGAAGAATAATAATACCATACCTTGACCATCTCCCTCCCTAAAAAGAAAGTCTCCTCCTCCTGTTGGACTAAAACTCCACCCACACAAATTTGCTCAGATGACAAGACCCTTCAATCCCCCTACAACCTTCTCTAACCTCCCATTAGTTGAAGGAGAAGCACCTTCATCACCACTACATATGCCGCAAATCCCATTTTCGGGGCTGCTTTTATTTGCCAGGTGTTGGTGCGATGAATTCTTAGCAGCTGAGCTGAGAGTACCTTCAAAGTATGTGGAGTACGGGAAGTACTCAGCGCAATGCCCTTTCCATCCTACAGGAGTAGCAGATTCATCAATGAGGAAGGATCCATCAATCGATCATAGGTGCGTTCAAAGTCATCAACACTCTAACTAACATGTACATAAATATATAGAAGAAGCATACATAACTTGTTGAAAATGTTTCATTACCAAATTTGACATTTTGTTTAAAACCAAAGCAATAAAAATTAGCTCAACTTCTCACTAGCATAGCCACTTACTCAATGCAGCATCACGGTCATCCAAAGTTGTCTCTAAAAGTTTGTGTACAGAAATGCAGTCTTTCAGTTTCCAAATTTTTGCTGGTCCTTGAGATCCATTTCTATTTTTGCCAAGAACAGAGTCCTTAAGTTTCCCAATTTTTCATATAATAATATAATAAAAGACAACAAAATATGTTCAGCATAACTAAAATATTAATTCAATGGCTAGAAGGTCTTACACTGCTAACACTAGGTTATTTCTCGATTCTTCAATTAATTTAATAGCCTCTTTCTTCTTGTTTGGTTCTAGAACATATAGCAACTCTGCTACAGCTGTCCTATGCATCAATGAATCTGCAAACAAGCCAAAACGCCACATTATCACCAAAAATAACATGCAATACACATTCAAATATATTATATGTGTGTGCACCAAATAAACACCTTTATGCTTCTCCAGGAAGGAGTAGTTTGCATCCATGAGAGATTTATTGTGCAACTGACTACAAAATCAAGGAGAATAAAATAAATGTGTATACAGCAACAAGGTTGTTCACCAACAAATGATGAATCCCATTGTCCCAAATTTAGTTATTGCGAGGAAAAAAAAAAAAGTGGATTCAGAAATCAAGAAAACCTAAAGGAAGGCTGTTCTGCTCCCAAAACATCCCAGACAAGTTTCTCAGAATCAGTTACTGGAGCAGGTAAAGATCCCACTTTGTTGAAGAATTTTATCTGTGAGAGATAGGATACAATGTAACAATTAGTAGCAGAAAAATCCATTCAAAATTTCATGAAAATAGTTCACCATTTCAACACCCATCATATAAAGTCATAAACAATTATTATAAAAGGCACATCAGTAAAATGTAAGTATGTGCTATTGTGGAAAAATATTTACTATCTTGGTTAGATTAGAAAGTGCATACCAAGCAGGAATGCGAATCAGGATTATCAGCATCTAACCACACTAGATGCTTTACAGCCTACAAAAAAGAAATGACAAGGCAAAAAGACACGAGGAAATTAAATGCTGTCATTCTTATTCCAATGAAGTGGGATTTAACAAATATATATATATATATATATATATATATATATATATATATATATATATAGAGAGAGAGAGAGAGAGAGAGAGAGATACTGGTTCAAATGCAGATAATGCTTCCCGTGCGGCCAGTGCGGATTCACCATTAGGTATGCAGAAATGCACCACACAGTGTTTGAAAATGCACCACAATGAAATGCACCAATGCACCACACCTAATGGTGCATTTCCGAACACTTTGTGGTGCATTTATGCATACGTAATGGTGAGTGACCGCACGGGAACCTGACCCTATATATATATATATAGTAAAAGTATTTTGGCAGAGAAGGGAAAACCGTCACAGAAGAGGTTATAGATTGTTCTTTCTTTCAAAAAATTGCCATAAATGATAAACCAATGAGAATAGGAAGTTCTTTTCCAGAATTCAAATCACAGAGCTACTACCTGCAAAGCAAGCAAAATCTTCTGCTTTCTCATATTTATTTCAAAAGAAAGTAATTGTGTCTCCACACTATCAGGAGAGTGTTTCTGAAGGAGCTTCAGGTATTTTGTAGCTTCCACCAGAGGATCTTCAACCTACATCAGCAAGGGCTGCTAAGTGACAATAACTCATCTAAAAGAAGTATGTTTATGAAGAAGAATCTGAAAATGTTTAGTCCACACTCAGCCAACAGTTGCGATAATATAATGCAAGAAATTGGAGTACCTGCAACAACTTTTCTCCATGAGGGTCAGGATCAACCGCCTTCACATGGCGTTTTCCTAACCTAGAGACACCAGATGAACTTGATTCCTCATTTTTTACCTCCGCCTCCTAAAATATAAGTATGCAAATGATTAAATGGAACTTGCTCTATCTAAATTATGCCAAAACAAGTTGGCATCTTAACCAAATACTCCGTACTTTTTTAGCTCGGGCTTCTGCCTTCCTCTGTTTTTGCCTCAGTTTCTTTTTCTGAGATGGAGCCAACTTTGACATATCATCATCTCCTTCAGCTGCTGACTTAGAAGGAGAATCATACAGCCGCAAGTAGCACCTGCATTTGCATCATAATATTTTATTTACAATTTACAATAGAGAATATGCCTTTATTTTTTACATTTGATACAATGGTATTACATCTCAATCACAATTATTACAACTCATGAATGCCCAACAAATACAATTACTAAAGTCCAAGTAAAATTACTATAACTAATGATAATACCCCTAAACATGGGGACAAAAGCCCTTGTGGAGGGAAAAAAGCTCAATTCACACCAGTGTTCTCACTAGGAGAGGCTACGGGGCCTCTGCCTTTTAATTAAAGGATAAAATTCATTAAATACAAGGGCATATTTGTAATTGCAAATGTGTCAGTAAATTGTCCAAATGCATTATAAAAATAAAATAAAATAAGTGCTTATTAAAGCTTCAATTCAAGACTATTGGCTTACAAAAGGTTATTCCTCGTTTATTTAAGAAAGTTTCTCAAAGAATAATGTTTAGCCCAACTTTTAGTATAAGCTCAAATAACTAGTTGGCCAAACAAGCACTTAAAGTTACTGTAGAATGAGAATAGCACCAGTCCATGAGATTTGACTGTTGTAGAATGGCAGAGCTATTTAAACTCAAAAAGACAGCAAATACTCAGAATTTGAGGAGTAGAGCATGTCCTGAAGCATTACCTTATTGCACCAACAGCAGCTTTATGAAAATAAGCATATGAATGGAGTCGATCTTAAAACTTAAGCATTTCCACGTATGTTCTCAGTGTCATCTTCCTTAAGCAATATGAATGAAAATCAAACTGGTCCTCAGTGATATCTGCATAATGCTTCTCAACAGCTAGGAATTTCTTCAAAGCACGTCCCAAGTCCCCTTGACGCAGATAACTTTCTCCAGAAGCTAGTTCATACCTTGCAAATTAAATACAAAATGGCTGCAGAAATGTTTCCACAACCTAAATGAACACATTGGTAAGCTATGAGAAAATACGCACCACATGCATTGCATATCATAAAGGTTATTGTGCTGATCCCCATCTTTTGTGAACAATACCACTGTCTTTTCAGCAAATGACACCTTCAAAATGGTGTCCAAGATGAAAGCATAGTCAATTGATAAATTTTAGGAATCAAAGTTATATTCAACAACCACTGTCAAAATTAAGAATAAAAGTTTCACAGGTAAAGAAAGAAACAACTACAGCTTTAGTACCTGATCAGCCCGGAGCATACACTTGACACATTCACTATTAATATAGCGGTCTGCAAGATCCATGCACCTTGCTTCATCTGCCAATGCAGCAGCTGCAATCAAGTCACCAGCATGCTTCAGAATCCGGCTCTGTGGTACACAGTGAACCACATAGCTGTCAAAAGGAACTAAATACTAGAATCAAACAGCAAATAATTGCAATTTATACATAATTAAGCCATTGTAAACAGAAAACTCAGATCCACAAATTCAAATGATGCGATTCCAGGGGGAATCTTGAAAATAGAATCCATAACCTGCAGGTTAGCATGTGATGCGGTCTGAGATTATATAGCTAACTAACTATGAATACAAAAGAAATAGCCAGACATGTTCAGATACGAGGGAACTCCATTTTCATATCAAACAACCTTAGCAGTTTAAGCTCAATTTATTTAGGTGTTTACATATGTCTATCCATGAATGAAGGAAGTGGCAAGAATACATCAGCTTCCATTTTCCAATGAACCAATCCATTTTGAAATCAGATAATGTTAAAATCAGAAACCAAAATAAACAATTGAGTAAACAGAAGAATGTGGATGTACCCAAAAAAGCACATCAAATGGGAGAGGGAGGAAAAAAGAGTTTAAAATACCTTGACTAGGTATAAATCAATTACAGTTGGAGTGTGCTCTATGGCCTCATCAATTTTTCTAAGAGCTATATCATATTGACCACGCCTATCATAGTGCTGCATTAACAGACCCTCTTTGTTAAAATCAGAGAAGAAAAATAAGTTATAAAAGTCCAAAGAGGAAACAGGCAGTAATTGATAACAAGATGGCAGAAACCTGGGCCAGATAAAATAATGTCCACAAGAGTGTTGAAGGGGGTTCTTTGTCAACACTGCACAATATGCAACATATGGTTGTGAATTAAATGACTGAAACGAACATGCACAGCAGAAAGTTGAGTATTCTAGAGAGCTAAAAACAATTGAAATGAAATTTTCAGCACTTAATTGAAGCAACCTACAGAAAAGAAATACAAGGATAACAAGATAAAGAGCCTTTTCATATTTCAACTATCCATTAACACAATTAAAGCTTGGGTAGTGATTAGGTAATAGGTACATTAAGTCATTAATTAAAACTGTAAGTATCTGTTGTGCCCATACCGGTTTAGAACCCAAATAATATGTCATTATCACATATATAAACTAGGGAAGATATATTACCTCCCAGGATATCCACCAGTTGTCCTAATTGACTGCTCCAACTTTAAAACCAATTGCTCCAAAGTGTCAGCCTGTAAAGGTTATGGATTTAAAAAATAAATAAATCGATACAGACAACAGACATATACGGAGTAATATTTAACTTTGATTTACAGTATTCCATGTCATCTAAGAGAATTCACACTGACCTTGCCAGGGTGATCATAGAGAGGAGAAAGATCCGGAAACAATGAAGGAACTCCCTAGATATGGATCAAAGAATTATCAAGTTTCATCTCTGAAGGTTGTATTAAGTGGTACACATATATTGAAACAGATCACATACTTTAGTCAAGAGAGGTCTAATATAATTCTCAGCTGCTTCCTGGAATTTTTCATCCTTAAGAAAATCAAGTGGAATCCTCTGGAAAAGGGAGAAAATAGTCGAAACCTTAATATGGGCTACCAAGTAGCAATTAAAAAGAAATGACTTAACAGATCATATAAAATCAATATAGGTGAAAACAATATCTATACCAACACCATACACTGCCCTTCCCCCAAAAGGTGAAAATAAATTTAAACTGGGTGTCAGATAGAAAAGAACCTAACTTCATATGTACTCACAAGATATATGGTGCCAATAAAACATTAATACAAGGAGTTAAAAAAGTCATTCCCAATATATGTATACATTGAGAAAGGCAATTGCAGATTTTATACTTCACTAAGCACGAGATAACACAACATGAATGTGGATAAAGTGGCTTATGCCTATGAATATGTAATAAGTAATTGGAAACTTAATACTCATACCATGTATATTTCTTGGAGATCATTAAATGTTACACTAGCAGTGCAAAGTGCAAACCCAGAATACTTCATGAAATATTAGCAGCATTAAAAATGGAAACTTCTTCATTACCAATCCTAACAGAGCAACCAAAGAAAATGAGACAATGCAATGGCAGGAAAAGGCATACATCACCTTTACAGCAGATGATCTATGATACTGTTGGGAAAGTGAGGTGTATAAAGCTGCTAAGCTATCAATTTCATCAGAAGAATAGTTGCAATCTTTTGAGTAAAGTTTGACACATCTTTGTAGCCCCTCATAGTATCTAAAAGACAGATCAAAAGAATAGCAATATTAACAGTTTTCAAGCAATCAATTCACAAAATGTCTGTGTAACTATCATATAATGCAAGACTCCACTTATTAATACAAACGATAATCCAGAAACAAACAGCTCGTGGTTATAATAGGACAAGTACCAGTACAGTCCTACCAACCTAACATGCTTTTAACCGGCACTTAGGTTCTGTTTGGCATACCTACCTAAAAAGCTAGCTAACTATAAGCTAAAAGTTGAAAACTATTAGGGGGCGTTTGGTTCAGGTTATATAACATAACCAAGGGAATGTGACATTCCAAAGCTCACATTCCTCTGTTTGGTTCATATTATCTCAGGGAATCTAACATTCCCATGGAATGTCACATTCCCTCCACATAAGATTTTGAAGGGAATGTGATTCCCTTCAATTTCTAAGGTTATGTAAGATAACCTTGGTTATATTAAATTATTACACACACACACATATATATATATATAATTATTTTTGTAATTATATATTTTTTATTTTTATTATGTTAGGTTAGCATATAAAATAATTTTGTTTCTCAAGTTCAAGATTTTAGTTAATATTTTAAAATCATGTAATTATATATGATACCGTTATCTTATTTATTTATATTAATTTTTAAATTTATTAAAATATATGAAAATATGTTAAGGATATTATAGTGTGTGGATAAAAGATAACCCTAAACCAAACATGATTATATTACATACCCCAATTTTAACCAAACACAGTAATCTAACATTCCCAGCAATCTAACATTCCCTAAGGTAATCTGACATTCCGTGAACCAAACGACCCCTTAAGGTAGATGATTGGATTTAATGCGTTTGGTAAAATTAGTGGGTATCTGTATAAACACAAAAGGATATCACTGCATATGTTTATCTTATTTTTTGCAGTGGAGAGGAATGGACAATCCATTGATGAGTTTTATCTCATTTTTTAAAAATAAAAAATTATTTAACTTCTTCTCAAAAAAAAAAAAATTATTTAACCAGTCCTTTTTTTGTTTTTATAATTTTTTTAATGAATAATGGCCAATAAATAACTCGTATATATGATTTTTATTCACTAATATATATATATATATATATATATATATATATATATATATTTATTTATTTATTTATTTATTTATTTATTTATTTATTTATTTATTTATTTATTTATTTATTTATACTCAACAGTATGTGTTATATATTACTCCTTAAAAGAAAGTAGTTTTATTTCTTGTGAAAACATTAAAAATTAAATCAAAAAATTAATTAGGTGAAGGCTGCAGGAAGAAATATTAGGTTTAAAGGGAGGAACCAAGGATATCACTTTTGTAAAATAAGTGGATTATTAGTGGAAAAAATAAAAGCCCATAGCTATATTTTTTTTTTAAAATGTTATGGGAGCTAGCATTTCAAAATAAGAGCTGAAATAAGGTCTTCTCTATTTACCAAATTAAGCTGATAGCTTATTTATAGCTTAAAAATAAGCTATAAGCTCTAAAAAAGATCTGCCAAACAAGGCCAAGGTAGGATATCTTTTAAACTAAAAAAGAAAAAAAGAAAACGAAATGCAGAAAATGGTGTCATGTGTGTGTATACCTGTAATTGTCAGGGTTCATAGAGAGCAACATTTTGTACAATCTTTCACCTTCTTCAAAGTGTTCAAGCTTCAAAAGAAGGGAAACTTCCTGTTCCCTGTAACCCAGTTTATCAACCTAAGATTGCAGTCATTATATCAAGCATCAGCCACTCCTGGTGTAAATAAGTATTTCCAAAATTTATCTAATTTCTTTAGCCAACTAAATTTTCAGATGAAAATTACATGCACTTACAATTTTAGATTCCTCCTTGTGCAATTCTTCAAGAGCCCTCTCTAGAAGTCCACATTCCTCTAACAAAGAGATCTATTGACTCCAAAAGATTCACAATCAGGGAAAAGCAAAATTCCAGCAAGTAATAAAAAAATTCTATATCAAAATACAAACAGAAGAGGAAAAGTAACAAATGAAGCATCCGATAAGAGCAGAGCAAATTAGAATAGTAAGAACTAACTATTGTTATCAACTGATAAAATCAATAACTTATCTTATGCCTGAAAACTAGATTAATCTTTTATTAATTTCCCAACCATTAAACAAAAACCCGAACAAGAACAAATTTAATGGCAGGTTAATAATCAATGCAAATTAAAATATAGGCATGCCAAAATGAACCATAAAGTCATAGGACACTAAAAAAAGAAGATAATAAACAGTTTATTTAACTTCGTAAAGATATATTTTCTGAATTTCCCAGACGTAAAACAATCAGCATTTTTTAAAAAAAAAAAAAAACAATCAGCATTAAGCAGTAACAACAAGCAAATGCATGGATATATATCTACAAACAACCTTAGTGGAAAAAGGCCAAAATATCTGCCAACTCTATGTAGTCTTCCCATTTTTACAGGAGAGAGGGGAAAAAAGATATTTCTAACTAATACGGAGTAGCATATATTACCTTATACAGAAGCATTTCCCCATGCTCAAAACGTTCATTTTCTGGTGGATAATCATCCTCTAGAGTGCCTTCATATGCCTCAAGAATATCAGCTGCTTTAGAGCCACTAGAAAATGACAAAAGTAAATACTTCAAGAGATGGGAGACAAAAATCAAGTTCAGCCAATATAGCAAATTCATTGGAGGTGGCCGCCCATCTATTACGAAGTCAATGGAAATCAACTGACATATCTAATTCTAGAATTATATCAACTAAGTTGAATTGCCTACTTTGAGTTTAAATGGTGGGCAACAGCAAAACCTATCCAATTCATGCGGTGATTTGGTTTCAATGTGAGCAGCTGTTGTCTAGTTTCAACAAAACCTGTCAAGTCACGCATTTGTGCCTGAAACAGTAAAGATTACACTTTTATTAGATGCAAAGAACAAGAATGCTCAGGAAATTACTTACAATGGAAGGAATATTAATGAATGACCAGACATGAGTGAAATATAAAGACATGCAACACAGACTGGCACAAAATGCTATAATAACGTAATAAAATGCAAGAACTTGATTCAATAACTCAATTTGCTCCATTTGGACATTAGTCTAACACTACCAAATAATCTATTAGAAACAAACAAGGCACAAAAAATAACTATAGATAGAATCCAATGATAACACACAACCCACTCCTACAATGAGAAGATGTGATGCCAACAATTAATAAGTTCAACAGCCCTTCATTATCTACCATAAACCTTTTTTATTATTATTACAAGTGTGGAAATATTAGAATTGATATGTGAAAATATTAGATTGATATGCATATATTCTTAGGATCTGTAATTAGTGATATGATTTTATTCTTTCCTAGTTTAGTGATCCTTTTATTTACTTTCCCTGATTATAGGATTCTCTTCCCTATAATCAATCTTCTTCTTTGTATAAATTAGGGCTTGTATCTTTCAATTGAGTAGTAGAACTATTCAGAATTTCTTACATGGTATCAGAGCCTGACTCTAAACCCCTAGCTCTTCTCTATCCTCCCTCACCAAATCTCTCCAGCAACTATGTCTAAACCTATTGAAAACCTTCCAGTTGATTCCTCACCTTTAGATGGGTCATCACATCCTTCTCACTCAACTGTCACAAATCATCCTAACCTTCCTCAAAGTCCTTGATAGTTCTCCTCTCCCAATCACCTCTCATAAGCTCAACGGCCACAACTACCTTCAATGGTCCCAGTCAGTTCTCATGTATGTCTCTGGCAGAGGGAAAGACAAATACCTCACTGGTGAAATCGTGAAGCCTAAGGAAACTGATGCTAGCTATCGCCAATGGAAATCTGAAAACCATATGGTAATGTCCTGGTTAATCAACTCCATGCTTTCTGAGATTGGAGAAAATTTTCTCCTCTATCGTACAGCCAAAGAAATTTGGGATGGAGCACGTGACACATATTCCAGTTCTGAAAACACTTCAGAACTGTTTGAAACTGAAACCAAGCTATTTGAGTTAAAGCAAGGGGACTCCAACGTTACACAATATTACAACACCATAACAAGGTACTGGCAACACCTTGATATGTTTGAAGTATACTCTTGGAAGTGTCCTGATGATTCTGCACTTTACAAAAATATTGTTGAGCAAAAGAGAACCTTCAGATTTTTATTAGGTTTAAACAAGAACCTAGATCAGGTCAGGGGGAGAATCATGAGTGTCCGACCTTTTCCTCCCATTCGTGAAGTTTTTGCTGAAGTTAGAAGGGAGGAAAGCCGACAAAAATTGATGATGGCTGACACAACTTCACACTCAGAAATCTCTGCAATGCTCACTCATACTTCCTCTCAAGATAGTAGGCCTCGAAAAGGGGGCAGACCATGGTGTGAGCACTGCAAAAAGGCTGGACATTATCGTGAGACTTGCTGGAAAATTCACGGTAAGCCTGCTGATTGGAAACCTAAACCCCGTACTGATCAAGCACGTGCTAATGTGGCTGCAACCTCAGAAACATCACCCAATGAAGTCAGTCCTTTCTCAAAAATTCAGCTTGAGGCGCTGCAAAAGCTTTTTGGGCAGATATCTGTTGCACAACAGTCAATCCCACCTTCCGCTGAAGCACATGTTAGTATGATGAGTCATCAAGGTACCACTTCTCACGCATTTGCTGCAAATTCCAATAACACAAGTCCTTGGATTGTGGATTCCGGGGCATCCGACCATATGTCAGGTGATTTAAAGGTTTTTCATACATTCAAACCTTGTACCAATCCCACCATGATCAGAATTGCTGATGGATCCCTCTCTAACGTGATAGGAACAGGATCTGTCAAATTAACTGATGAACTTTTTCTTTCATCTGTTCTCTTTGTTCCTAAATTAAGTTGCAACCTTCTTTCCATCAGTAAACTCACTAGAGACATGAATTGTGTAACTAAATTCTATCCTAAGCTTTGTGAATTTCAGGTTGTGGGCTCGGAGAAGGTGATTGGCAGTGCTGAAATTTGCGGTGGTCTCTATATTCTCAAAAACACTCCTGAAAATAAACATTTCCCCAAGTCAAATTATGGTTTCAATTCTGTTTCTGTTTCCAATGAGAGTCTAGTTATGTTGTGGCATTTTCGCCTTGGACATCCAAATTTTGTTTATCTTAAAAAACTGTTTCCTGGTTTATTTATCAATAAAAAACCCAAGCTTTTTCATTGCGAAGTGTGTCAACTTGCAAAACATACTCGAAGCATTTATTCAAGCAATCCTTACAAACCTTCTCAACCTTTTTCGTTGATACATAGTGACATTTGGGGGCCTTCAAGGGTGAAAAATGTTAATGGTTCTAGATGGTTTGTATCCTTCATTGATGACCACACTAGGACCACATGGACTTTCCTCATGAAAGAAAAATCAGAAACTGCATCAATTTTTAAAGCTTTTCATTCTATGATTCAAAATCAGTTCAAACAAAAAGTTAAAGTTTTGAAAACTGATAATGGGACAGAATACTACAACTCAATTCTTGGTCCATACTTGTTAGATCAGGGAATTGTCCATATTAGTTCCTGTGTCAACACCCCTCAGCAAAATGGAGTGGCTGAGAGAAAAAATAGGCACCTCCTTGAAGTTTCTCGGTCCATCATGTTTTCAAATCATGTGCCTAAACACTTTTGGGGGGAAGCTGTACTTACTGCCACTTACCTCATAAATCGTATGCCTAGTAGTGTCTTAAAGTTCAAGACACCACGATCCTTGTTATTACAAGCATTCCCTCACGTCTCAGTTTTTTCCTCGGAATTGCCACTCAAAATTTTTGGTTGTACTGCTTTTGTCCATATCTATGATCACAAAAGAACAAAACTTGACCCCAAATCACACAGATGCATCTTCATTGGGTATTCTAATACTCAAAAGGGGTACAAATGTTACTCTCCAGTCACAAAAAGAGTTTATCATACTTTGGATGTCACTTTTTTTGAACACTATCAACTTTGGGAAACACTTCAAGATAATCTGGCTACCTTTCCCTCACCTAATGTCCTACCAGACCAGCATCAACCTACTCCAACTCAACCTGATTTATCACCTACATCATCCAGTTCTCTATTACCTCTTTCATCAGATGTGACTCCAGAAAACATGGTCAATCACCCGTCATCCTCTCTTCCTACAATCAACCCATCTTCGCCTCTAATAAACAACCATCCATCCTCAGAAAACACTCTACCAAATTCACCTCCTCAAGCACCAGAACTCCGTGTTTATAGAAGGAGAAAACTTCAAAATATAGAGGCTAACATGCAAAGCCAGGACTGTTCAAACACACATTCGAGCTTACTTGACCTTGAAAATCATGAAGGTAAGGACTCTATGACCCATGAGTTGGTATCTACTGCTATTGATGATCTTGATTTGCCTATTGCTTAACGAAAGGGTGTTAGAACATGCACTAGTCACCCAATAGAAAGGTATGTTGCTTATGGGAAATTAACTCCTATGTATCGAGCCTTTGTTGCCTCTCTTGATCTTGTCCAGATTCCCACAAACATCTATGAGGCACTAAGAGATCCCAAATGGAAGGTTGCCGTCAATGAGGAAATAAATGCTCTTGAGAAGAATGGTACATGGCGTCTTGTTGAGTTACCTCAAGGAAAACATGCAATTGGATGTAAGTGGATTTTCACTGTCAAGTATAATTCAGATGGGAGTATCAACAGATTCAAGGCTCGGTTGGTTGCCAAGGGGTTCACTCAATCATATGGTGTTGACTATCAAGAGACCTTTGCTCCTGTTGCCAAACTCAATACAGTAAGAGTTCTGTTATCACTTGCTGTGAATTGTGATTGGCCTTTATATCAGCTGGATGTAAAAAATGCATTCTTAAATGGAGAATTGGAAGAAGAAGTTTATATGGAAATTCCACCAGGTTTGAAAAAGAACTCCAATGGACGACTGGTATGCAAACTACAAAAATCTCTCTATGGCTTGAAACAATCACCTCGGGCATGGTTTGATAGGTTTGCAAAGTCAATTGTAAAATTTGGATACACTCAGTGTCAAGCTGATCATACCTGTTTGTTAAAATCTCTTCAACAGGAAAGCTAGCAATTCTCATTGTCTATGTGGATGACATAATCCTAACTGGAGATGATTCAGGTGAGATTTCAAACCTCAAGAAGTTTCTTGCATCAGAATTTGAGATCAAAGATCTAGGATTTCTCAAATACTTTCTTGGGATGGAGGTAGCTCGATCTAAGGAAGGGATTGTTATATCTCAACGAAAGTACATCCTAGATCTTCTAAACGAAACTGGAATGCTTGGAAGTAAGCCAGTAGATACTCCAATGGACCCTAACTTAAAAACAAATCGGAGTGGGGAACCAATTCCAGTAGAGAGGGGGAGTTATCAAAGATTAGTGGGAAAACTAATTTATCTCTCCCACACTAGACCTGATATTGCTTTCTCTGTTAGTGTTGTAAGTCAACATATGCATAACCCTAATGAGGAGCATTTGGAAACTGTTTATCGTATTCTAAGGTATCTCAAAATGACACCAGGTCTTGGTTTGCACTTCAGAAAACATGACAACCGAGACCTAGAAGTCTACACGGATTCTAGTTGGGCTGGAGAGTTGACTGATAGACGATCGATTAGTGGTTATTGTACCTATGTATGGGGAAATCTAGTCACCTGGCGCAGCAAAAAACAGTCAGTTGTCTCTCGGAGTAGTGCAGAATCAGAATACCGTGCACTGGCATTAGGTATATGTGAGGGGATGTGGATTAAAAGGTTGTTGAATGAGTTGAAAATTGAAGCTCCTACATCTTTCAAAATGTACAGTGATAGTCAAGCTTCCATCAGCATTGCTAAGAACCCAGTTCATCACGATAGAACAAAGCACGTTGAAATAGACAGGCACTTCATTTATGAGAAGGTGAATTCGAGGATCATTGAACTCAACTACATTCCTACAAAGAAACAGATTGCCGACATCCTTACGAAGGCTCTACCTAGAAGGAGCTTTGAAGAATTCAATTCCAAGCTGGGCTTGTATAATATATACAGCTCAGCTTGAGGGGGAGTGTGGAAATATTAGAATTGATATGTGAAAATATTAGATTGATATGCATATATTCTTAGGATCTGTAATTAGTGATATGATTTTATTCTTTCCTAGTTTAGTGATCCTTTTATTTACTTTCCCTGATTATAGGATTCTCTTCCCTATAATCAATCTTCTTCTTTGTATAAATTAGGGCTTGTATCTTTCAATTGAGTAGTAGAACTATTCAGAATTTCTTACAACAAGTAAGTTATCTATCATAAATTTCACTGTTCCCATTCATTTTCAGCAAATTCACCGATTTGGAATGAGCATTTCAGTAGCTTCATCAGGAATTTATTATTTTAGCATAATCAACTGATTTGGCATGCATTCCTTTGAGCTTTAAGCAAATTTCCTTGAACATGAGAACTTTAAAAGAATAAAGGGGGAAAATCCCACCTGTAAAAGAGATAAGTCCCGCAATATCTCAATATTGTCAGGATCAATCCTAAGGGCATTCCGATAGCACTTAATTGCTTCCCTGTATTCTCTGTCTGACCTGTACAGGAGACCATAAACATGCCAGCAAACATGGCTCTTCAGGTCATTCTGCATTGAGAAAAGTGCATGTCACAGCTAAGGGGTTCATAAAGTACGGAACATAGCAGTGATGGTTAAACTTAAACGTAAAAAAAGAAAAAAAGAATGAAGAAGAAGATGAATAGTAGGGAACAAATTAAAATACCTTCAATCCTAGCCGCACCAGTTCATATGCTTCAGACTTGCGATCCATGCAATTCAATGTTAGTCCCTTCATTGCGAGAGTTTCTGGTGGCCAGAAAAAGTGAGTGTAAAAAGAATTTTAGAGAACTTAACAGACCTCAGAGAAGTAATGACATGCACAGACATACTAGAGTCCATAATTACCGCATCTAAGAAAAATATTATCCAAATCCATTCAAATTAAACTTAATACTTTCAAACTAAACAACTTTCCGCAGCTAATGGGTCCAATAACTAGCTCAAAAGAGCAAAGTTGATGCATGCAAGGCACTAGAAGTGTGCAGAAAATAGAAAGCAAGCAAAAGCTCTCCAATAGATTTATTTTGCCTAGAGCATGATATTCAGTGTGACAATGACGCCAAAGATCCATGTATACTTTTTAATAACAGTTTTGTTAAATATTTACTATATAATGTTGGATAACAAAATCATCATATTTGAATGATGTATGTCTATCCCAGCATCCCATAAAATTCCAAAATGAGCAGAAAACCTCACACTGGTATATTTTTATTGGCAGGAAAAAGATTTAGAATATTTCAATCCTTGAGAAACTTTATCGTTTGAATGACTCTACATAAGATTGTTACTTTTGCATCTTACATTTTTTAGTTCCTATATAACATCTTTTTTCCAGATTGGCACTTGTGAAAAAAAAAAATTTAAAATAAAAAAATAGACATCAGAACATAATTTCTCAAGGGCAGACCTATTATTTTCAATTGTTTCTTCCCAAATAAAACCATGTTACTTAGATGAAGCATCAGATTCTTTGTCACAGGATATATCCTTATACTTAGAAGGATAGTAGAAAGGAGATTTTGAAATTCATGAAGTGAAAAAGAATTCTGTGATCAAGTCAAACTCTGCTTTTACTAGTTGTATAGAAAAGATTTTCATTTTATCAATAAGCACTTCTCTATAAAGAAAATTTATAACACCAAACTCATACATACCTCCATGTTCAGGAAACTTCTTAAGTACAGCATCAGCTGCTTTTAACCCTTTCTTATACTGTTTTGTCTCATATGATTTCTGCACAGAACACCCAAAAAAGATATTTAGCAATATCTTCTGTCACCATGGAACAACAGTAAGGTTAAGTACAAATTTCACGTTAATGAGCAAAACCTCATCCGTGGAATGCTAGACAAGAAGGCTTCTACTGCCTCACTAATAACAGTACTACTGCATGTTAATCTGTACTTTATGGAGAAAGAGAAGGGGCTGAATTAAATTGACTAGTTTAGAATCATTATGCAAATGAGCATTATCTACATGCTTGCATCCTTATTGTTCTTTTAGTCATTAATATGTCCGCCCCAAGGCTAAAAGTTAGCGCCTTTCAGCTGCACCTAAAACTTCCTCTCCAAAAAAGCGAACTTAAATATTGCAAATTTAAGTGCATCGAGCTCATATGACATTAAAAATGCACAAGCAACCTCAGCATCTATACTTAGGGCGACGGTGCAAAGTGGAAACCCCAAAGCAATTATTACCCAAAAAAATATGGTTTAACTGGCAGAATTAAGCTAAAAATATATCATAAACTTCAAGTAATTAAAAGAACATATTTTTGGTAGAAATATATGTCAATGAGATATGGAACAGGAAAACTTACAACGATGAGTTTGAATAGATTGGCCTCTTTCGGAGGAAGCGAAGCACCCATTGCTGAAGACCAGTGAGCTCTGCAAGGAGTGAAGGAGAGCTTTCAGGGGCAGCGAGAGAGAAGAGAGACTTGCGTACGGAGACTCTGGGGGTGGCGTTTATCTGCTGCAACCTTACTCAGAGAAGTGAGGCTGGGCTCAGGAGCTCCACCGAGGGTCTTGTTGTAATTTCTTAAGTTGAACTTTGGTTGTAATTTTTTTTTTTTTTTTTTTTTTTAAGAATAAGGGTGAAATAAGCCTTTGTGCTATATCACTATCTTGAAAAAAAAAATGCAATTGCACCATTAGGTAACATGTTAAAAATAAATGAGTTGGCAACTTGACATCTACTGCACGTGCATTTGATTAGCTGATATATAATACTAATTAGAGTGAATTTCATCTTTGGTCTTACTGTTATAGAGGTGTTTATAATTTTAGTCCATCATAATTAATTTTGTCATATTGCGACATCTGTTATTGTAATCGTGCCACTTTTAGTACTCCGTTAATTTTGTCGTGTGTTGACCGTTTAATTCATGGGCATTTATGTCTTTTCATGTTATATCCTACATCTTCAAGTTTTTTCGACGCCGACCACCAAAAAATAATTCGATGCCGACAACGCTTAGCACAACAGATCGTGAAGCAAAACTAATTTGAGCCTAGAACTAATTTGACAAATGGAATTGTTGATTCTGGAAGCAAAAGAGGAACAGTGACCCAAAAAAGAGTTTCAATTTCCAGAGGATCCCTCTTCCACCCAAAAAAAAGAGTTTCAATTTCCAGAGCTTCTTCCTCCCGCAACCTCTCTTCCACCCAAAAAAAAAAAAAAAAAGTTTCAATTTCAGTTTCAATTTCCAGAGCTTCAATTTCAATTCTGGGCATAATTTAATTTGATTTGGGCATCTTCTTGCAAAACTATCAAGCCAGCAGCTGATACCGACCTTTTCACCAGATTGACACGCGACCACCATCTCCACTGGCTATCGGAGCAAGCAGCGACGAAGACCCAAAAGCAAGCGTCGAAGGCTCTCCATCCCCGTCTTCTTCTTGCTCTCCTGTGATTCTCACTCAAGATGAGCTGAAGAAACTTGCCATTTACAAGGCCGTAGATTATGTAGAGTTTGGCGTGGTGGTGGGTCTGGGCACCGGCTCCACCGCCAAGCACGCGGATTGGGGAGCTGTTGCGGCAAGGGACGTTGAAGAATATCGTGGGGATACCAACTTCCAAGATGACCCACGAGCAAGTTGTTTCCTTGGGGATTCCCTTATTGAATTTGAATGCCCACCCGATTGTGGATCTGGCGATTGATGGGGCGGATGAAGTAGACCCGTACACGAATCTGGTTAAGGGAAGAGGCGCGTCTTTGCTCGCTCCGGGAGAATATGGTGGAGGCGGCGAACGAAATCTGGCATCCCCTGTTCTCCTCTTTCTGGCGAAGTTGAGCAGGCCGACAAACTCCTCCTCTCCATTGTCGTCTTTCGCGTCGCCACTGGTTTTGCGGCAGTGGTGGTAGTTCTATTACTTCGTTGGAGTTCCTCTCTAACGTTGTGTGCTGTTCTAATGCAGAGCCAATCGAAGATTCACCCAAATCCACCAACAACAACACACCATAAACAAACTAATTTGGTCTGCTCAGAAACCAAAATCTCTGACCAGCACCACCGTATTCCACACATTCAGCTTTCTAATTTCTTCAATTTTGGTTGGGATTTGCTTGGAAAAATGTTGGATTCACATTTGATTTTAGGTTTTAGGTTTAATTAACTGATTTCCTTAGTCAAACGTGGTCTCAGATGGGAAGAAAGGGCAAAGGATAAGAAAAAATCATAAAAAGATGAAAATACCCCTTGAATACACGGTCAAATGACGGAAAATCTTAACTGGACTAAAACTGGAACACTTTTAATAACAGTGGTTCTAATATGGCAAAATTAATTATGGTGGACTAAAATTGGAAACACTCCTATAACAGCAGGACCAAAAATGGAATTAACTCTACTAATTATTATTAAAACAAAATATGAAGATTGAAGAGTCAAAGACAATCAGAGTAATATTGTCGTTGGAGATTTCAACAACAATTTTAGTTGAATCGTGGAATAAAATAAAGGTGTAATTGGAACCTCCGCCTTGATAAAAATTGATAAAAGAGATCAATACACATCTTTTGCCTACTACCCTCATCACCACTGCACATGTCGCACACTCCACCCACTATCTCACATAGTTTTTCATACTTAAAAGATGCCTAAGCTTTGTCCGTATTTGGATGAAGACCTTTCATCTAGATCCGCATTATTGTTAATATCTAATTTCGTTATTGTTGAAACGTTATGCATTGATTTGTTGCTGTTGGTTTTCCATGTGTTTTATTCGTTCTAGAGGTTTAAGAATTGGAATTTGTAAAGTTCGATCAATGGGAGTGAAATATAGCTTATGTTAATGGCACAAAATTAGTAGGCACTAACTACTTCAAATGGCACATTGCATTGAGTGTTTTCCCTATGAATCAGTGAGTTGGTTCAATCAGAATACATTGGCTACCCAATCGGTGTATACTACTTCTTAGACATGCACAGTGACGGTTAGAGTTGCAACTTCCTTTTAGACAAAATTTCGTCGATCAAACGACAAATGGTGTTGTTTTTAAGGTTTCACACTCGGGTTAACTGTCAATCGATGACAAATTATGGAGTGATTTATCCCGATGAGCGTAGAATAATCAATTCTCATTCAATCAGGAAAGAGATTACAACACAGAGACCTATATGAAAACTACCACTAAAAGCTCCTATACAATAATCTAGATTAACTAATTAAATAACAGCCACAAACATCTAAACTATATATTATAACACAACTATATATTATTACTAACACACCCCTCAAGCACAAGGTTGGAGGGCGACAACATTGAGCTTGTCTCGTAGAGTCTGAAAATGTGGAGCCGGAAGAGGTTTGGTGAAGATGTCTGCCAGCTGATCCTTTGTTGAGACAAAGTTAACAATGAAATCCCCAAATGCGACCTTGTCCCGGACGAAGTGGTAATCTATTTCAACATGTTTTGTGCGAGCGTGAAAAACCGGATTAACCGCTAGATAAGTGGCGCCTAAATTATCACACCAAAGCGTGGTCGGAGTGTCGGAGTGTAGCCCTAACTCACGCAGTAAGGAGATAACCCATGTAACCTCGGCTGAAACATCAGCGAGCCCTTTGTATTCAGCTTCAGTGGAGGATCTGGCCACGGTGCGTTGCTCGCGGGAGACCCATGAAACAATATTGTCCCCGAGAAACACGGCGTAGCCGCTGGTGGACTTGCGGTCTACAGGACACCTAGCCCAGTCAGAATACGTGAAAACATGCAGATCGGAGGAAGGTGATGGAGTTAGTCGTAGCCCGTAGTCCTGAGTCCCCTTGATATACCGTAGAACCCGCTTCAATAGTGCCCAGTGATCATCAGTAGGAGAGTGCATGAACTGACACAGTCTGTTAACGGAATAGGAAAGATCAGGTCGAGTGATAGTCAGGTACTGCAGAGCCCCGGCGATTTGACGGTACTGTGTCGGATTATCGTAGGGATCAAGAGAAAGTGTAGCAGGTTGCGTGACTGCAGCCGAAGTGGCCAAGGCCTTACAGTCTGTCATTCCTGACCTAGTGAGGATGTCCTTCATATACCGTCGCTGAGAAAGGATGAGCCCATCAGAAGAAGACACTGTCTATATCCCCAGAAAGAAGTTGGGTGTGCCCAAATCCCTAATCTTGAAAGTTGCTGATAGCTGACGAAGGAGAGCGTCAATCAACGCCGAGTCATTGCCCATCATGATGATGTCGTCAACATAGACTAATAAGTACACCCGTGAGTCACATGCTGTATAATAAAAGAGTGAGATATCGATTTAGGATGCCAAAAAACCAGTGGATGTCAAGAACTCGTGCAAGCGGTTGAACCAAGCCCGAGGTGCCTGTTTGAGCCCATAGAGAGAGCGCTGAAGGTGACAAACGTGCCCTGGGTGTGTAGGATCCTCGTACCCAGGGGTTGTTTCATGTATACTGTTTCAGATAAGGTGCCCATTTAAAAAAGCGTTGTGAACATCTAGTTGGCGTAGAACCCACTTGTGAGACACTGCAAGAGAAAACAAAATGCGGACCGTAGTCGGTTTGACTACGGGACTAAAGGTGTCAAAGAAATCTTCTTCGGCTACCTGGTTGAACCCTTTTGCCACTAAACGGGCTTTGTAGCGCTCAACGGTCCCATCGGCCTTGCGCTTGGTGCGGAAGATCCATTTGCACCCAATAACATTCATGTTCGGGGTAGCCGGGACGAGTTGTCATGTGCTAATAATGCATGAGGGCATTGAACTCTTGATCCATGGCATCCCGCCATTGCGGGTGGTCCACAACCTGAGAGTAGCAAGTGGGGTCCACAGTGGTGTTAAGAGCGTAGAACTGCTCGCCTGTACCCCGAGTTTTGCGCCTGGTGCGCATGACATGCCCCTCTGTTTGAGGTTGGGCGCGTGTAGCTACAGCTGCGGGTGGTCCCTCAATAGCCATAGGCATTGGCTGTTGTGCAAGTTGCGCTTCATCCAGAACGGGAGGGTTGCCGGTTTGAACTACCACGGGCCTAGCTCCCCAGGGCGCAGGAGTGGGGTTCGGACTAGAGTCAACCTGCAAAGGAGTCTGCAAAGTAAACGGAAAGATTGACTCATCAAACCGCACATGGCGACAGATAAATATCTTCCCTGTAGTTAAGTCCATACAGCGGTATCCTCTAAAAGAGACTGGGTAACCTAGGAAGACACAGGGTGTAGAGCGGTACTCTATCTTGTGCCGATTGTAAGGACTCAAATAAGGGTAGCATCTACACCCAAAGACACGGAAGAAGGTGTATGGCGGGGGTGTTTTGTGTAGACGGAAATGGGGATTTTGATATGAGATAGCTGATGAAGGTAAGCAATTAATTAATTGAGTTTCCGTTTCAAAAGCATAATCCCAATATTTTAGCGGGGCTGAGCTTTCGGCTAATAGGGCCAAACCGGTTTCGACAATATGTCTATTCCGGCGTTCAACTCGCCCGTTTTATTCGTGGGTATAGGCACACGATTGTCTGTGTGTAATGCCTAGAGATTCAAAAATTTTGTGTAGGCGACGGTACTCGCCACCTAGATCGGACAGAATGGCTTTGATAGAACGGGAAAACCGTCGTTCTACCATCACTCGAAACAATTCAAAGACTTTATATATTTCTGATTTTAACCGTAAGGGATAAAACCAGGTAAAATGTGTACAATCATCTACGAATAACACAAAATAACGATAGCCAAAATCTGAAACAACAGGGGACGGACCCCAGATATCCGTATACAACAAATCTAAAATATTTAAACTTGAAGTAGGAACTCTATCTAGTGGGAACCGAGCCGACTTGCCAAGTTGACATGCCGAACAGACTTCTGACGTGGGGGCTTTATTTTGACGTGACCGGACAGTGTTTTAGGATTCGTTGAAGGGCTTGTTTATGTGGGTGTCCCAATCGTTGATGCCAAATTGAGGGCGAAGCTTTTGCCGTGAAGAACGCAAAATGCGACCGCGGCACCAACAACTTATATAAACCACCGACCGTGGAACCTTTAAGAAGAACTGCCCGATTAGTGCAATCCTTCACAAAAAACGAATCTTTATGAAACTCAAAAAAGACATCGTTCTCATTAGTAAAACGATAAACCGATAAAAGAGACAATGACAGGTTCGGAACAAGTAATATATTGGACATTCAATAATTTAGAACTGGATGGGATAACCGTATGACCAACTCGGGAGATATTCAAACCTTCCCCATTGCCTACTTTTAGGACTTCGCCGGGAGTATACGTCTCGGACTGCCCGACCAGCTGCTCGGCCGACGAGGCATGCGTGGAAGCGCCGGTGTCGGGAAACCAAGCGTCCGTCTGTCCGTCCGCCGGAGAGCCACCTGCTACGGCCATATTTGCATGCGGAGCCAGTTCCGAGTACCGTTTGAAGCAGTACAGGGCACTATGCCCATGGCTCTTACAGATCTGACACCGCGGGTTGTTGCGTCCACGCTCGCCACCGGAGTGCCGCCCTCTGCCATGACTCCGATGGTTGGAGGACTGCTGGCCGCCATGTCCAGAGCCTCTGTTGGACTGTCCACCGCGCCCTGCATACAGCGCCATCGGAGAGTGGGTGGATCCAGTGTGATCCATCACCGGGAACTCATCAGCCTAGATGAAATCTTGCGCCTGCAGAAGATCACCAAGCTGGGAGAGGTTGAATGGAGTTCCGGTCACCGTGAGGGCACTGGCCAATGCCCGGAACTCCGGTCGAAGATCCCGTATCACATACAGGAGCTGTTCGTCGAGGGAGAGAGGATGGCCGACGCGAGACAACGCCTCGACAAGCATCTTTGCCTTCCCGAGATACTCCGAGGCCGAACTGTTGCCTTGCCGGAGAGTCTTGAACTGGCCGAGCAAGCTGAGACACCGGGCTCTCGTGGACGACGCCAGAGTCTCGTTGATGGATAGCCATACGTCGCGCGCAGTTTCCCGGCCAACCGCGAGCGACATGACCTCGTCGGAGAGTGACGAGATCAGAAGAGACAGGATCGATTGATCCTGTTGAATCCAGGCGGCGTGCGCTGGATTTGGAACCGTCGACCAAGTAGCGGTGGCTCCGGAGTCACCTGGTTGCGCCGCCATGGGAATCATCGCCGGAGGACAGGGAGAGCCGCCGTCGATGAAGCCTAGTAACCCCTGCCCACGCAAGAAATGAACAATCTAGGTACGTCAGAAGAGAAAGTTCCGGTTGTTTAATTTTATCGAGACGCAGTGATGCGCAGCATTCAGGGAATTGATGGTTTGCGTAGGGGTGGTGGTGGTTGTCACCGTACGTTCAGAGGAGTTTGTCGACATGGTACGGAGGGGGAGAGAAAAAAGGATAGGATACCAAGCCTAACGCTCTGATACCAAATTGAAGCATGTGGTCCATCTCAACTAAAAGCCTAAGTTGATAGTTGGATTGCACATTAATGGCTATATGCTCAACACGCTCCCTCACGTGTGCGGTGGGTTCCAAGCAACACCTGGACCGTAGTCGCTTATGGGTGGCGCTGAGATTTGAACCCATGGTCTTTAGTCTGGCTCTGATACCAGATGAGCGTAGAATAATCAATTCTCATTCAATCAGGAAAGAGATTACAACACAGAGACCTATAGGAAAGCTGCCACTAAAAGCTCCTATACAATAGTCTAGATTAACCAATTAAATAACAGCCACAAACATCTAAACTATATATTATAACACAATTATATATTATTACTAACAATTCCTTGCATATCCTCCAAGCCACTTGCGAAAATATCCGAGCGATCTCTCAACACTTTTATGGTAGCCTCACGCAACTCAGTACTCAACTCTTTCCCGATCTGGTCGAGCCTCGTCTAAAGGCAGCTCAAGCTGGTCCTTTTCTGTTCGTCTTTTCTCTTTGCGATGGTGTTTACAAATCAACTCTAGGCAATAGGCAATCCAATTATCTTTACTCTAGGCAATCCAATGTAGCACAACCTAACAAAGCATCAGTCAATCTACAAGCCCAAACAAAACGGCCCAAAAGTGACATGAAAGTAAACAAAACCAGCGCCACAGATTCACTTCAAAGGCGTCGAAGGGATTGTGCCATCAGCCCCAAATCTGCTTTTACGTCTGCCATCAGAGCAGTCAGTCCTTCAATTTCTACATGCGCCGCGTCAAGCTCAGCCACACGCACAGTTGCATTCCCAACCACAGCACGGTACTGGGAATCTATGAGATGGACCAAAGCCTTCAATGCTACATTCTCCTTCTTTAGATCAGATAGTTCGTCTTCAAGTGTGGCATTTTGAGCTTGCAGAGCTAACCTGTTACGCCGGGAATTGAAAATGTCCATAAGTGCATCCATAGTTGCAAAGGGGGCGCGCGAAAGAATCAGATGTCCTGCAGGTCGCAACAATCAAACAAATAGGAAAATAATCAAATAGATCCGCCGTCGTCGACCATCAACATCGTTAACTATAAGTGGCAGGATCCTAGAAAACGATATCTGAAGAAAAGCAAATGCGATATGACCTTTCATCTTTCCAAAACATTCTAGTGCATTATCAGACAAGGAATGAGTACGAAAACAAGATATGCACTTAATATTCGGGAAAAAACATTCATGTTAAACATTATTTGTTTCAAATGGAACTCAGTCTAATTGCATAGGAACAAACAAATATACAAAGCACTTTTACTGGACGCAGTGGAAGATTCAGCGGAAAGCAATATACAAAGCTGGGAGAGGGTGAATGGAGTTTCGGTCACCGTGAGGGCACTGGCCAATGCCCGGAACTCCAGTCGGAAACCCCATAGCACATACAGGACCTGTTCGTCGAGGGAGAGAGGATGGTCGGTGCGAGAAAACGCCTCGACAAGCATCTTTGCCTTCCCGAGATACTCCGAGGCCGAACTGTTGCCTTGCCGGAGAGTCTTGAACTGGCCGAGCAAGCTGAGACACCGGCTCTCGTGGACGACGCCAGAGTCTCGTTGATGGATAGCCATACTTCGCGCGCAGTTTCCCGGCCAACCGCGAGCGGCATGACCTCGTCGGAGAGTGACGAGATTAGAAGAGACATGATCGATTGATCCTGTTGAATCCAGGCGGTGTGCGCCGAATTCGGAACCGTCGACCCAGTAGCGGTGGCTCCGAAGTCACCTGGTTGCGCCGCCGCGGGAATCATCGCCGGAGGACAGGGAGAGCCACCGTCGATGAAGCCTAGTAACCCCTGCCCACGCAAGAAAGGAACAATCTGGGTACGCCAGAAGAGAAAGTTCCGGTTGTTAAATTTTATCGAGACGTAGTGATGCGCAGCATTCAGGGAATTGATGGTTTGCGTAGGGGTGGTAGTGGTTGTCACCGTACGTTCAGAGGAGTTTGTCGACATGGTACGAAGGGGGAGAGAAAAAAGGATAGGATACCAAGCCTAACGCTCTGATACCAAATTGAAGCATGTGGTCCATCTCAACTAAAAGCCTAAGCTGATGGTTGGATTGCACATTAATGGCTATATGCTCAACACGCCCCCTCACGTGTGCGGTGGGTTCCAACCAACACGTGGACCGTAGTCGCTTATGGGTGGCGCTGAGATTTGAACCCATGACCTTTAGTCTGGCTCTGATACCAGATGAGCGTAGAATAATCAATTCTCATTCAATTAGGAAAGAGATTACAACACAGAAACCTATAGGAAAGCTACTACTAAAAGCTCCTATACAATAGTCTAGATTGACCAATTAAATAACAGCCACAAACATCTAAACTGTATATTATAATACAATTATATATTATTACTAACAATTCCTTCAGAAATTGGCTTGGTATCATTCTTATTCTTAGCATATCATCCAAGCCACTTGCGAAAATATCCGAGCTATCTCTCAACACTTTTATGGTAGCCTCACGCAACTCAGTACTCAACTCTTTCCCGATCTGGTCGAGCCTCGTCTAAAGGCAGCTCAAGCTAGTCCTTTTCTGTTCGTCTTTTCTCTTTGCGATGGTGTTTACCCGGAAAGTTCCTACTTCCTGATTTGGTACTGCTCGGACATAACATTTCCCAGCAGATCTAATATCGCCCCTTAAGACACACACACCTTCCGTTATCCGGAACTTCATATAGAGATGAGACATTGAAATGACCGTCCCGATATGAGCAATTTCTAGCCAACCCAAGATAACGTTATAAACACAGTGTGACCACAAGGAACTCTATCTCGACTTGCAAATATCAATACAATACTGGGTAAAATTAATATATGTGTGTTAAATGTTTTTTTTTTAAAGTATTGTTGGAATTTATAGTAGTAAGCTAATTAAGCTAAGTGCACCGATGCATGTGTTAGAAATTTTTAAATAAAATAAGATTCATGACATAAAACGTGTGGTCGATCTAAATTTTATGTGATTATTTAGAGTTGTGTAGTATATAAATAATTATATGTAATATATATAAATAATTATATGTAATATTAGGTGTTGGATTATTTTTTTTTATCATTAGTAATATAAATTATTCATGAAGAGCTTGTATAATTGCAAGTATATGGTTGATCCAAATTATTACGGCCATATATTATGTCCATTATTTTGAAATGTTAAGTAGCTACTACTTTTTGAATTGTGAATATGCAATTAAAATTGCTAGTTTTTGATAATATTACATTGTTATTATAAAAGTACTATTTCTTTAAAATTGCTATTGCATGATATATTATATGTATTAAATTAATTGAGCAGCGAAATGTATTTTTAAAAATTATTTTTCACTTGCTGGTTAGGATTTCCGACCACCAGGTGGTCGGAAAACTTAGTACGCGTAAAATATATCAAATGTCAATTTAGACATTGAAATTTGAAATCGAATTTGGATATGTTTGCATGCATGGCGGCAGATTGAAGTGGATAAGCTTTATCCATAATTTGAAATTGAAATGTTAACTTCCAATTTTCAATTTCAAATCTTTGTTAAACCACCGTGTTAACTGCTCAATGTTTGCCTATAAATAGGCTGCTGCATGCCTTGATCGCTGAAAACACACAGAATAAGAGAGAAGACACATTATTATGATCTTTCAGAACACTTAAAACAAGCTATTTTATTATTGTCACTTTTGTGATTTAATTTGATAAACCAACCAACGGATATCTTACAAAATGGCCTAACCTGTTGCCGGCCAAGCTATTTTATTATTGTCACTTTTGGCACTGTTACATGGTTGCATTGTGGTGCAGAGTCGCGATATTGCAACTTCGTGATAGTGCGGCATGGTGGCACAATAGTACATGGTAGCACGCAGGTACATACTGATATCATTGAAACATCCATTATGTTGTTGGATTCTGCGAAAATTGGTGGTGCCGATAGGGGGATTCTGCGCCTCCATTTCAGCATCCTCTTTTATTTATTTCTTCACTCCCTTTATTATTCTTTTGAGCATTATAGGCCCAAATGTGCTCAGTCTGTTTTCTGGTCACTTTTGGACTGTCAATTGTAAGACTCTTTTTCCGTTGTTTAATAAAGCTTTTATCTTGAAAAAAAAAAACCAAATTCAATTATATATTGGCCCTGTTTGGTAAAAAATTGGCTTATAGGTAAATTTTGACTTATTTGACCACTATTAATTGTTTGATTTAGTTAAAATATCAATACAAATGTTTGGTTAATTAGCTTTTTACCACTCCAAAATGTTAAAATTCAAAAAGCTACTCCAAACAACTTTTTTCAATTAGCTTTTACAAAAAAAACAAAAAAACAAAAAAAAAAAAAAAAAAACAAACAGCTAACAACTAATTTACCAAACACTTTTCTACAACAATTAATGTTATTAACTAATTATACCCTCTAATTAACATAATCAGCTAACAGCTATCAACTAACAGCCATTTACCAAACAGGATCATTATGCTTTTATTGCATCTCAAAAGTTCTTGACTCCTTGTAGTGTATATATTCTTTTGTTTTTGCTAAGAATTGATCGATAAGAAATTTTTAGAATAGTGAATCTAGTTTACGTATTGAGGGTGTTATCCAGATTTATCTCTTATTATTATATTATCCTAAGCCATATATATTTCTCACAGCATGGAGGTGCATGTCAGCATGTATCGGTAGGTAATTATTAAGAGTTAAGACAAAGATTTCCTCCACTTGGTGGAAGTCCTACCCCGTACAAGCCTAGCCTTGGTATCCATGGGCGTGGGGGTTTGTCTCCCGAACCCGCCGCCAATTGCGGCAATATTCCCCCCGCCGCCTTCTCCCTCAACTTCAGATCCCAACTTACTACTACTAGTAGTAATTATTATCCCCTTGTTAAGCTGTCCAAATTTCTTCCAGCTGCTAAAGAAACCATAACCACTACTACTACTACCTCTTTTCCTGCTGCTGATCTCAAGTAGCTTCTCAATTTGTGCCTGCATATTGATGCACTGAGTTTGCAGCCTCAGAACCTCCTCCTTGAGCTTCTTGATTTCCAGGTGTTGAATGTTAATTGTATTCATATCCCGCTTTGACATGCAGCGCGGATCCTGCTGCTGCTGCTGCGCCCCCGGGGCCGGGGGGTTTGGGCTCCGTGGACATGTCCCCCCGCTAGCGCCAGCGCTTGCACTGATGAAGGATCCTCCGCTCCACTCCAACTGTCGCATCAGCTGCTTGCTCAGCTTGGTTTGCTCCGACAGGAGGACTTGGATTACGGTTCGCACCGGCAAACGCTCGTTTTGAGCTGCGTGGATGGACGCCTCTGCTGAAAGCTTTCGGCTATCAATTAATTTGCATACCCTCTTTCTTTCCTCCTTGGACACTCCTGGATGAGCCTGCAGCCGCATAAATATCAAACTTCAAATTGCATTATATATATACTGTTTTTTAAAATTCAATTTGTCAATCTTTTCTTCAATAAGAATCTTGAATTTGAATTGTCGACCATCTACTCACAAATATAACTAAACCAAAAGCCCCACATACAGGCCAGACGGACATTATTATAAGTACGTGTGTGTCGGCAAACTATATATATACTATACCATGCACCATGGCATACTACATATGGATCTGATTGATCAGTACTAGATGACCACTAAGCTAAGCACTCTTAAAACTTAAAACTAACAAATAGACACAACTACTGTTTAATGGGTCGAGAGGAGAAAAAAATCAGAACTAAATAATAAAAATAAATCATCATAATCATAATGATAATAATAATAATAACAACAAATTAAATTAGCATGCTATCCTTACTTTGAGGTAGGTATCAATTGATCGATACAGAGCATCATCCGTAGGTCGAGCATGGGTTGGTATGGGCGCAGCAAGTGCAATAAATTGAGACATGGTCAAATTGGAGTCAACCGCGGCTTCCGCAAGGTAATCATCCACAAGCTTAGCCACCTTGATTAGATTTAGATTTAGATTTAGAGGTGGTGCTCCACTACTACTACTTCCACTACATCTCATCACCGCCGCCTGATCTTCTAAGCTCACAATAAATCTCTTAACCAGCCTGAGAACAAGCTCCACGTCCAGCACTGTTCCGCACGTGTGGCTAAACGACGGTATCATTAGCTCTCTTAGCGTTGCCTGCTCCAGCTGCCACGAAATCCGTTTCTCCAGCTCCGCTCTGTATGCCGCCTCCACTCCCACCATGTTACCGATACGCAGTAGCCTCAACAGGAAATTACAAGGGATGGAGTCTTTCTCCGGCGGGAGAATGCCGATAAGGGTCTCCACGAAAAACCTTTTCTTCATCCACGATGCACTCACGCTTTCCGCTACTGACGACGACGACGACTCTTCAAACTTAATAATTAGGTGGCCGCCTTTCTCGATGCTCTCCTCGCTGCCGCCGCCGCCGGTTAGTTCCGGGAGCCATTTTGAAGCGTAGTGAGTTATTATTGAGCCGATGAGCTCCGGGCGGACACCCTTGGCTTTGATGCCCGACAGGGTCTTCACGAAATAGTCCATGTCGAGAATGCATGCGTCGTCAAACCAACATTCACCCATCGGCTTGCAGCTTGACAATGTGCCGGATTCCGGCAACGCCGTCGCCATCTTCAATTCTTCCATCTTTTAATTTAATTTCGACGGACAACTAATTCTACTCATTCACTTATCTCTTTATATATATACATATACTCTGTACTATCTAGGAATTGAAGTATGGAAGGTTAACTAGTCCTTAAAATGACCACAATGTCCTTTGAAATCTTAGACTTTTTCAAGTTTAATAATTACTCCTTAACATTTTACACTATCAATTACATTTTGCATATTTAGTATTAAAAGATTACATTTGCAAAAATGTGAGAGTGCATTGCATGCATTTAAAGTTTTGATTTTAGAGTTTATGATTGAGATTTTTTATTTTATATGATTTAGTGGTTCACTTTTTACTACTTAATGTCTAACATTTACGGTTTAGATTTAAAATTTAATAATTTCATTGATTTTATAAAAAAGTTGACATATTTTATTGTTAAAGATTGCGTTTTTTTTTTGAAAAAAAAAAAAAAAAAAAAAAAAAGAATCATGGGTATTTCAAAACAAAGACCGCATATTTAAGGTTCATGTTTGTATAGTGAAATTAATAATAATTTCACCGCATTTAAAAAAAAAAAAAATCCATCAAATGTTTACAAATGTAAAAATGAAATTAGTTATTATTTCTCATATGGGAGATAAATGAATTGATGGAAGTCCCTTTCTATATATGTTACTCTGCATCTCATGCTATTATGAGTTTTGTCCTCCATTCAACAGAGAATATATATATATGCCACAGTTCACTCCATAGCAAAGGAATATTGCATTAATATTGCTTGTCTTCTTCTCTCCCGAATATATATATATATATATATATATATATATATATATATGTTTTGAGTTTAGACCATCAATATCATATACTCTTTAAATTAAGATATACTTCAATTCATAAATCATAAATGGCTAATAATAATGCAATTAATTTTGATATCACGCCACTAGCTAAACAAAAAATCAGAAAACTCGAACCCTGAGTAGTATGTACGTAGTGTATAATTAAATATGTGCATGCATATACTATAGACTATATATATATATATGTATAGCAGCTAGCTTTGTCTTTTATGAAATTAAAAACAAATGTGTAGTAGCTAGGTTGTAATTGTTTGGGATTATTAAGGTAGCCAGCTAGTTGTTAACTGTGATGGAGGGCAGGGCGGGAAAGAGATAAGAAATTTGTCGACATGCATGCAGTAGTATGTAGGTGGTGGCCTGCCTAGCCTGGGTGGGTGGGTGGTCAAGAATGAATGGATATGATGAAACTATATATGTGTGTGTGTTGCAGGAAGGAACTGATGAAGGAAAGATAGATGAGAGGGCCGAGACGTGAGTAATCCATCTCCATCTCTGTCCCATTACGTTTTGTTGGTTTTTAGCTGGCTGCAGAATAGAATCATGATTTCTCTTTTTTTCTTTCTGTATCAATTTTTACGTTCGCGTGCCTGCCTGCCTGCCTGCCCAGATTTGGAATTTTGCAAAGTAAGTGGACCCCCAATTGTAGCAAGCAACTTAATGCCACACAACCATACTGCCCTGCCCTGCTAAAAATGTGATATCTTTTTTTTACCTTTGTTGAGATTACAAGAACAAGAAACAATAATAATGGCTGAAAGTAAAGGGTAAAGAAGACAAGATTTACGTGGTTCGGCAAAGTGCCTACATCTACGGGAGTGAAACAATACTCTTATTATTTGTGATGGTAATGGTGGTGACACAACCCTTTAGGGATACAACCAATATATTTATAGGCATCCAATCCCTATACAATAGGTCTACCCGTTTCACTCCTACTCCTAGTATGAGACAAACACTTATTCCTAATTCATATATGAGACAAACTCAACAATCTCCACCTTGGCGAATATGTTCTTTAGGAGAAAAGATAACTCAACAAATCTCCACCTTGACGAATATGCTCTTTAGGAGAAAAGACTTATCTCACCATCTCCACCTTCACATATATGCCCTTTAGGATAAAAGACTATCTCCACCTTCGCAAATATGTCCTTTAGGAGAAAAAGATAACTCAACAAATCTCCACCTTAGCAAATATGTCCCTTAGGAGAAAAGACTTATCTCACCATCTCCACCTTCACAATTATGCCCCTTATGAGAAAAAAACTTATCTCACATATACACATGGGTAGGAACAACCATGCTCATCCCAACTAGCCAGCCACATGCATACGCAGCATCAAATGTTACCCAGTGCATGTACACGAACCGCTTTGTTCCAAGCCATTCGCCCCTCAGCCGTCGACCTGTTATACTGCCGGGACTCATGCTTACTGTCCCGTTTAGCTGACCTCCTGCATCCGGCTCATACCAAGTCCATGTCCCCTCCTGGTATCCACGCTGCCCCTAACACAACAGCACCCCTGCAAAGTCACACTAAACTCGTGTGCCTGGCCCAATGCTCCACTAACCAGCAATTACCACTAGTCAGCAACACGCACCACGCAGCATCAAACGTTTCCCCGTGCATGTTCACGAACTGCTTCGTCCCAAGCAATCCGTAACACCAAGCCATATTAGCCCAGCTCATACCAGCCGTGACTCATGACAAGCCCGACTCATACCAGGTCCATATCCCCTCCTGGTATCCACGCTGCCCCTAACACAACAACGCCCCTCACCACCTTCTCATCTAGCATCTAGAAACGCCCAACAAGTCCAAACAATGTTCGAACTTGTTACTAGTTACCGCTAGAACATCACCTTCACTATAATAAGAGTCATCAGCTTGAACCATGTTCATAGCTTCCTGCTTCTTCAACTCCTTCCAATCAGCCTCTTCCAGATTTGCTGGATTTTCTGCCCTCAAGGTTTTCAGAAGGCCCTGATATGCCAACAAATCCTTTACCCTAGACTGCCATAACCCAAAATTCCCTATACCATCAAACTTTGATACCTTGAATTTTATACTTGAACGGACCATCTCAACAGTGCTCTGATACCAATTTGTTGAGATTACAAGAACAAGAAACAATAATAATGGCTGAAAGTAAAGGGTAAAGAAGACAAGATTTACGTGGTTCGACAAAGTGCCTACATCCACGGGAGTGAAACAATACTTTGTGATGGTAATGGTGGTGACACAACCCTTTAGGGATACAACCAATATATTTATAGGCATCCAAATCCCTATACAATAGGTCTACCCGTTTCACTCCTACTCCTAGTATGAGACAAACACTTATTCCTAATTCATATATGAGACAAACTCAACAATCTCCCTACCTTAAAACTAATCAAAACCCACAAATTCCAACAGTTATACCCATATTCAAATTACAAATTATATGTCTATTACAATTGACATATTATGTATGTGTCTATACTTTGTTTGACTTTTTCTGGCCATCTTCCCAGATTATCTTGGGTCAGGCGTATGGGCTAGATAGAGTACACGGCACAATTTGATCAAACAATCGAAACGCAACCTCCTGCATTTGGATCTTGAGTTGAGGCAGTATGTATGTATGTATGTAACTACAACAAACACAATAATTCTGCAACTATGATTCCCAGCCAGCACAACAAATTGCTACTAAATCTAATCAGTAAAAGCCATCTGTATTCATGTTTTATTTCTACTAGCCAGCCAGCCAGCCAGCGAGCGAGGGTCAATGGCTACACCTAACACCAACACATGCATACCCCATCCACTTGATAGTTGATATAATATCTAGCCTTTTCTTGTTTACACCTGGCGCTGAGAGGAGGGCTCAGAGGAAGCGCTAGCCGAGTCGCCTCCTCCTGGGTATAGAGAACCATTTCCATCTTGAGACACAACAGGGATCTTCACAGCTGATCGCTCCATCTCCTTCTCCAGCTCTTCTTCTTGCCTCAACGCACTGAACTGCCCATCCAACGACCTTGCTGCCGCCAACCATGCAACAACAATCACCAATAGAACACCTCCGAGGTAGGGAGTTGAGTTAGCAAGAGAACCAAAACTTAAAATCATGAATTGCTGTATCAAAGCACCCCCTGACTTTCCCAATGGGTTGCACACAACATCAATTGCTGCCTTTCCCTTAACCTGATCCGATCCACCAAACAAACATTCACTTAGTTCAACATGACATGCACAAAAAATGGTTAATTAGGTTGGTATACAAATTAGCAGCAAGTAATCAAAGTTATAGAAATACCTTGGTGTCTTCATCTAAAGGAATGTATGCCATTTCCTTGCAAGGATCAAACAAGCTGTATTTCGCACTCTTACTGAAAATGTTCTGCATTGCACCCACAAACACAGCTGCCAGGAGAGGGGTCATCCCAAACTTTGCAAGAGAAGGTGCTAGTGGGTCACCAAACAAAATGAGGGAGAAGAAACCAGCTCCAGTTAGAAGCAAAACTGTTGGCGTTATCTTTGCTGCAACTCCCCAACCATACTTTTTAAAGATCCATTGACTTAGCAGCATCATTGTGAAGGTTGCAATCCCAGTAGCAGTTGAGAAATCACCCATGAATGACGAATACTCATTTGGGCTTGGGAACTATTTGCATGACAAAGATATATACATCACTTTTAATTTGTCAGCAATAGTATATATGCACATTAGTAAAAAGAATAATAATTTACCTGAGCTTTGAGCTTTGACTTCCATGTAACCTCTACAAGGTTGATGCTAATGCCATAGGCTACAACCAATGTAGCAAGATCCCTGATATATCTTGAAGAGACCAAGAACTTCAAGCTCTCCATTGTTCCCATCTTAGGTTTCTCCTGCAAAAATATAGAAGCTACACTCATTAAAGTAAGTACCAACAGCAAACAAATTGATCCACATACAGACAATTTTATATGTAGCAAAAAAACATTGATCCACAGGAAATGTTCTTAGGTCAACCGTCAATGATGAGTGCAAAGAAATTGCAGTTGGCTTCTATAAGTGAAGGCATTAGCATTTTTCATTTCAAAATTATAGAATTACAGGGCAAGTAAGAGTTGGTTTAGTATAGTTGCCGATTTGTCCTTAAGATAAGCACCGGTAAAGTTTGACTGTTTGAGTAGATTACCTTCTTCTTTTTACTTCGTGCTGGGAGATCAACATTAGTATTCACCCACCAATACAAGGAACATATAGCAAGCCCCATCAGAACAACAATGCTCATCATTCCTTTCAAGGAGATGGCCCAACCATCAACTCCAGGACCCAAACTTTTCCTCATATTAGAAAAATATTTCACTGTGCGTCCAGAGAAAATAAGAGCAACATTTGCCCCCAGTCCAAACAAAGGATAGAATTTTTTTGCCTCCTCAACTGTGGTAATCTGTAACGAAAAGCATCCAAAATGGTTAATAGGCAGTTACGTTAGATAATTGTTTGCATACAAAGCCCTATGCACATGTCACTGAAGAACAGGCAGGAACAAGTTCCAATGCCTAAAAAGAATAACCCCCAAAAATTCTGGGACTATAGTAATAAGAATTTGAAACAATAGTAATGTGCATTGATAAGGATGTAAAGCATGAACCATGTACTGATATCTGTACTTCTCACCATTATAGCATCACGAATAAATATTCACTATAAAGCCATCAATCATCAAGATGCAGATGGAAGCAGTAAAATCCCCCCATAAATTCACAACTCAACAGCTAAATAGCTAAATTATAGACCTTCAAATTCAACATGGACCGAAAGAATGCAAATTTGCACACACCTATCCACCCTATGTATCTCTATTTGATCCCTGTTGCTAAACCACCATAAGTTCTAAGTTTCTAGACGCATAAGTAGATTGGACACAAATGAGAAAGTTAAATGCGGAGTAACACATCTTAGCAATTGATGAGTGTTTCCAACTGTGCAAAAACAATAAAATTCCTCTGTTAATATATGGTTACACAACCCACCACACTGCTCTATTGCAGTGATTAAGATTAGAATCTAACAGCAGGATAAAACCACACAAGAATTTTGAGCAGCTTTAAATCGTTTCTACTTCACAAAAACAGAATATCATAGATAACATCAAATATCAATAAACAAAGGACTTCATATACTCCAGATCTTTGGCCTAAAAACAGAATAGCAATTAAATTATTAAAGCATAACAGCCATATGACTAAAAAACTACACTTGTACAGAAAAAGGGAAAACATTACCTGATTAGCTAACCCCCAAAACAAAACTGAGACCACCACACTACCCCAAAGCTCGGCCATGACATAAAACAAGCAGAAACTCCAGATCCTCAGAATTGCAATTGGCCCAAGGAACCTTGGACCAAGAATGTTCAGAAGCTTGTCAGCAAGAGCTGTTGGGTGGATAGAATTGCTAAGGGGATAGAAAACAAACCCAAAGGCCCCAAAGAAAGCAATAAAGGGAATAATAACGGTATAAAAAAGAGCCTGCTTTGACAACACATTAGCCAACTTTGTGTATAACAGCATGAAACCAATAGCCATAGGCAAATTCACCCAAGTTTTCAAGAAAGGAATAATCTCAGCACTCGATCCTTTTGCTGTGACCACCAACACATCCTTAGTATCCCTAAGAATTGTGTAATTGAACAGGATACAAAAGAACATCATTCCAAGAGGTATTATTTTCTTAAGGGTCGTAAGCTCAATACCCAAAAACTTAGGTGACAATGACTCCTGCTCTCCTCCAAAAACCGGTTGCCCATCAGCCGCTGCAGCAGCCTCAGCTCTGCAAATAGGGAAAGTTGGGTTCTTTTGGGCAACCAATGAAGAAGGCTTGGTGACAAAGCCGTGAAATTTCTGAAAACCATTGACAGATAGAGAAAAGGCATCAAGGGGTTTGGGTTTCAAAGCATTTAAACCATTGAACCTATGCCTTAAGCCCCCCTGGGGTTGTGGGTAAAAAGCTTTAAGCTTGGGCTTTGAAGGTAGAGACAGAAGCCCTCTGGTCTGCAGAACAGCTTCCATTTCCCACTCTCCCTCTTATCTCTCTATCTCTACGAATCCCTTTAAAACCCCAAAGATGTGATCTTTATGAGGTGAGCATGAGAGGAAGAGGAGAGAGATAAGGTTGGGGATTGGGGTTTGAGGAAGAAGAGAGGAATGATGATGAATTACAAGAATCTATGTAAATTTATATATATATATCCTCTCCTCTCCAGAAACAAAATGAGTTGGTATTAATAAGAAAATAAGAAAGACAGTCCAAATCGGAAGTGTTTAAAAAGAAGTAAAACTGGTAACTAAATATTTAAATGGTAAGAAAAAAGCTTAATAAGTTGATAATTGAGCTCTGGGTATTTTTTGCATAAATAAACTAGGGACTAATCAGTAACGAAGATACTTTGGTGAGGGAAGGGGAGTTGGCAGCTACACAGACTGACAGTGACAGGAGGATCTAAAAGTGCAAGAGAATCATGTGAAGCAATATAATACGGTGTTGTTCCAAGATTGCCCCTAATTTTTGTTCGGTCAATGAAAGATATTTTTAGCTACGGGACGAGAACGTGTTCTCGTTTTGTAGTCCCGCAATTGTAAGTCCATACGCAGCCCAAAGGCTGAGTGGAGAACACGAAACAACACTATGCATAATACATTTCATTTGGCTTTGAAGTTTGACTGAAGAAATTGCGTTTTTTTATGCGCACAAGCCAACTACTTAACCAAAATCTAACTTGAGGTATCTTAGTTCTAAGAAATCCCAATCTTAGCTTAGTATTGAAACGATAATCTACCATTTGCGTTAGTCTTTGTAACCTTATAGTTACATGAATAAACTATTTATCAACTACTCTAAATTATATAATACGGAGTATTAAATATGTCTTTTTTTTTTTAATTCTTATGTTTGAAATATATTTATGCACAGGAACTATGATACAACCCTGAAGTTGTATGATTGCTTTTCTTCGAGTCCAGAGCCAAATTAAACTCCGTAGTTATGCTTCGAATGGCAACCCAACTCCCAATGACTATACTTCGAATGATAGTATAACTCCAAAATGTCACCAGACATCCATTAATATATTCTTCCATATCCCCTTTCAAATACATAAGGTAACTATATATATACATGATCATAGAAACTATCCACCACCCCATACACGTATTGGTAGGTTAACTCATCAATAGCATATAATTTAACCTCTCAATCTAACTATTTATTTTAACTCTCCCTATTTATTTTACTTATAATGATTTGTCTCATATTATATTACTTATTGTTTATTGCGTTATCTGTTTTGAATTTTATAGTTCATGATTGTTTTTATTAAATAATTTGTGTGTGGGTGGTTTTGTATAAAAATAATCTCTATATATTTAATCTTATACAGTAAAATTTATTACTAAAAAAAAAGAGTATAATGTATTATGTTTGTCTATACTTGATGTGGTTGTAGATGCCAACCGTACCCCACAGCTTTTGTTTTGAAGGCAAGCCACCAAATAAGCAGATCATTTTGAGGCAATAAATTAAAGGGGAAAAGCAACAGCAACTTGACCACTTGCAATATACTCCGTAATATAATGGTAATAGCTTGCAAGTTTGGTGGTCTATAGCCTATAGGACGAAGGGATTAGAGGAGCGTACCTAATCGATCACAATTTCTGACTATCCAAATTCGATTCCTTCTCAGTTCTGATCTCCTATATATCCACCATTCAGAATCTCATGGGATTTACCCACAATTAACTCAAACAATTTTTTACTTCCAACCCATCACTCCATCCACCAACGTAAACATATATCAGATATGCAAAGTATATTATTTGAGTATTAAAAATACATTATTTTTAATTTTTATACTAACGAATGATATAAATTCAATATATTAAAAATGTATCTTGTATTTATGGTCCATATAATTATGTAAACCATGATACACAAACAAAAGGTATATAGTCAACCGTATCGAAAGTATTATGTATTTACTTCAGCAAATGAAATGATATGCAGAACTTTGATGCATTCTTAACCATCATTATATTATACATGTATATGTAGATATATAGCATGACAAGATAAAGATCATGACCACTTTCCCAAGGAAGTACGTTCATAAATATGGAGAGGAACCATGGTCCAGTGATCCATTGTACTTGGACTCCCAGGTAATCTAGATGATTAACTGCAACAGAGTAAAGATCCAAGAAACCAGGAAATATGATTAGCAATAAAAATAGATACGGAGTAGAAGTCTGGACACTTGGACAGGTTGTAGAAAAAAGGGACAACAAAAGACGAACCTAACTTTGGATGGAAATTTCTCACGCACCAATTCCTCAAGAACACGTTGGTCAACCTGACCAAGCAAAAAGGAAAAAAGTAAAACATCTGCTGTCTATTTATATTTTTCGTCACCCACTTCATTTAAATATGAAAGGGGAACGTAAAGGGTTGCATAGTAACTAGTAACTAATTTGCATACATAAACCAAGACTTGAATTTTACCTGAGACTCTATCATCTCTTCTGAGTAATAGCCATCAAAACAGTCATCTAGAATGCCAATCAAAGTCCTGAAAGTTCAATTTACGTTTAGACCACATTAAAACAAACTGAGCTAAGCCTAAGATAGTGCTTTTTGCTATATAAAGTATTGTTCAAATACTGATAAAAATGGTATTCCATTCCATGAAAAAAAAAAAAAAAAAAAAAGAAAACAAATTTGTCCTTTGCAGGACTAAAGTAATCCTCACTCTTAACAAGATTAGAGATTGGGTGGCCTCTAGTTTGCAAAGTTACACATGAAGTACTTCATGTGGTTAAGTGGTTCTCCAACTAAAGAGGAAATATAAGCCAAGGAGAGACCTAAAAGATTGGGCTAGGGACACTCAACTGGGCTATAATGCACATGGGCCAAACCACACTAAAAGATTGAATCCAACCAATTAGCTAGTCTAACCCACGACCTTATAAACCCATATATTCTCTCTTATTTTATCAATTGTGGGACTCTTAACAAGACCTAATAAAATACAAATCTCAAACTTTTTTTATAAATAAATAAAGATTGCTCATTATGCTTGGCAAGTCACATGAAAATTTCTAACTTCAAGTCTTCCAAGACACACATAATGATCTAAGATTATCGATATTTAGCTCCGCCCATGGTTGCCTATACTAGCTAACCACGCACATGTCATTAGGTAGACCTGCGATATGTTCAACGTAACCAGGAATGGAAAGCGCACTACGGACCTGTCAACATTATTAAGGTTGTTGAGTGAAAGCGACACTACGTACCGCATCAAATATAATAATTCAACAAATTTAAATAAAATGGTCTGAATCGGATGAACAATCCGGCCCGTAAAACATATGCATGTAAATGGTAAATAAACCATAATAAATTCTCAGCTGGCAGCCTTAAACGGCGGTACCATTACAACTAACTCTTTCATCAATCCATTCCCTCATATCAGCTAAAACACGATTGGCATCTTCATCGGGTTCACCTTGGATCAACGAGTGGTACAGTCCTTGGTACAACTTCAGCGTCTTGTCCGAGCTGCTCGCCTTGTCGTACAACATTTGTGAGCCGCTGGGACACGTCACGCCGTCAGCTGTCCCGTGGACCGTCAAGAAACCTACACTCACCTTCTCAAAGTTGTTCTGGACGTACTCGCACTGCCTCGCGATCTCCCTCATCGTCCCAACCCTTGGCTTTCCCGTGTATCTTCTTGGATTGCTGGCTATGATCTTCAGCTTCTCAACGTCTCTAATGGCCTTCCCAACCATTTTATTGTCCGGCATCATGGCCCATGTATCCGCAAACCCGAACAATAGCCCGTACATGAACAAGTGTACCTTAATTCATTCAGATCAGATCAGATCGATATATAATCTATCTAATTAATTAATCATCGTACTATTATATACCTTAGAGGGCTTCATGTTCTCAGGGATGACAAAAAGTGGGGCGGAGAAGATGAGCCCCGTCCAGGTGTCCGGCTCAGACTGGAAATACATTAGCATGGTGGCCAGCCCACCCATGGATTCCCCAAACAGGAACGCCGGCAAATGCTTATACTCTTCGCTGAATCTAACGCTCTTGAAGAAGCACAGCGACGTTGCAGCCACCTTGTTGAGGTCGCCGAGGTAGCACCGAATGCCGTCGGAGCGGCCGTGGCCGAGGAGATCTGCGGCGAACACGGCGTACCCCCAGGTAGCATAGTTAATGCATATCTTCTGGAAAAGCCACCCGGAGTCGGAGCCGTAACCGTGGGTCATGAAAACAGTGGCCTTTATGGGTTGCTTCTCGTCCACCGGTAAGAACGACTGCGTAAATATTTTTCCGTTGGGGGTGTCAAAGTAAGATTGCGTGTTACGAACTCCTTGGGACGCGTAGTACTCCTCCTCCGGCATGTCTCCCCAGAAGTAGGGTGGGGTAGTTGTTGCCTGCGACGCTGCAGCTTCCGCCGCCATCTTTTCTGATCTAAATTTGGCCGCCGCCCGGGTGCAGTGGTTGTGATGTCTACCTGCCGGAGAGAGATAGCGGGTGGTGGCTGGTATCACTATATTCGCATTGGAATACAATGACCCATTTATTTATACATATATTATCAGCAAGCAACAAGTCAGAGAAGGATTTATACGTATATATTGAGTTAATACCCAAAATCATCCTCGACTATAGTGGTTTTTCTCAATTTCGTCCTAAACGACTTTGGTGACCTAATATCGTCCCAGACTTTTGTGTTTCGCTCAATTTAGTCCTCCATTTGTTATTCCGTCAAATTAGTGTTAAATAAAGGGACAATTCAGTAACGTCAATATTGATCTCTCTTTACTTTCAACCTGTGAAGTGCGAAATTCCTCTTTCTTGTACGAATTACACCCAGAATTACTCCCGGACCTACAAATCAAATTTTATATTCGCAGTTTTAGGAGTAATTCTGGGAGTAATTCGTAAAAAAAAAAAAAAAAAAAAAAAAAAAAAGGATTTCGCAGTTCACATGTCTATGAGTAAAGAGATGCCAATATTAAAATTACTGAATTGTCTATTTATTTAACACCAAATGGACAGAATAACAAATGAGGGACTAAATTGAGCAAAAACACAAAAGTCTGGGACTAAATTGAGCGAAACACAAAAGTCTGGGACGATATTAGGTCACCAAAGTCGTTTAGGACGAAATTGAGAAAAACCACTATAGTCGAGGACAATTTTGGGTATTAACTCCGTATATATTGGTATTTATTTTTGAGCAAAATTATGATTATTATTATGTATTAAAAATTAAACATTAAAAATATTCGAATTCTTTTGGTAATCATTAATAACTAACCACTTTGTATTTTGCACTATCGGTTTAGAAAATTAAAAATCACTCTTGAATAATTAATAGAGTTTAATTTGATCATCAAATTTATTAATTTAAAAAAAAAAACATATATAAATATATACAATGGAAAGCGGTTTTCACCAACCCTGAAATGGTTTTGAAATATATAAATGCGATGCAACTGTCCATCCGATCCAGGTGTTGACTGGTGAGTAGGGGCTGGTGGGTTGATTTGTTATTTGTGGTGGGTTTATTTTATTGGGTGGGAAGTTGTTGAGTCATACAAAGACGGCTAGCTACCATGACTTAAATTAATTCACTATCTATCTATAATTGCTCATTGCTTAAAGGTGTTGTTTATTCATTTATTTTTAGAATTATTGGAGGAAAAAGAAAAGAAATGATAAAAAATTGTAATTCACATATTTCTGAAAATTATTTACTATGATTTTTGCTTTGACTTTCACATACACTAATTTTCCAAATATGTTGGCTTTGACTTGGCATGGCTGCCCACTTTTAAGCATAAAATCGTGCTCCACATTTATTTGCATGAATACCATTACCATTACCAACCACAATCACTGTCTTTATACGTGCTTCACATCATTCTATTTTTTGTTTCGTATAAAAATATACAATAACAATAAACACCCACACACGATCTTCAAGAATTGGACAAATCAACCAAATAGCAATGCAATATTAGTTTACTATTACTATTGCTATAGCCTATAAATATAGATGTTTCACCAGCTTGGCAAAGAGGGAGGAAAAAGCAAACATTTCATTGAAACATTTTGTAAAGATCGGTCTTATTCAAACCATACCATATACTATCCTCAGAAATTACTATCAACTTACAGCTTCCAAACCAGTGCAGAACATACATAGATGGAACAAAAAGCGCTAGCTATTCTACCCTCTTCAGACATCATTTGCCTGTAACTGTCCCTTATTCTCATCAATCTTCCCTCCTTCGGCAATGTGTAACTGTTCAATCCTATTGGCCACCTCCTCATTGCCATCTCTTGTGTTTGCAATCGGTCCATTAACAGCCCAAGTCTCTGCTTGATTTTGATCCCGAGGACCAGTCTGCCATATTCTAATTGTTCCATCTTCTGATCCCGATGCAAAAGATTCTCCTCCTGGAGAGAATCGTACACAGTGTACAGGGCCATGGTGCCCTTTGTTGCATCCTGTGCACAAAAATATTCAAGATTAGCATATATCGCTTCACAAAAATGTGTCAAAAAAACGGTAGATAGCATTACCAACTTATTATAAGTAAACAGAATTCCATTTTTTAATGTTTGAGAGGCAGAATAACAAGGGGAGCGGAGTGGGAGTTTCAAGATCCTATACAAGTGCTGGGAAACCTACCAATCATTTCTCCAGTTTGAAAATTGAAGAGACGAACCCACATATCTTCCCCTCCAGCAATGAACTTGTTACCAAACTTTGGTTCCAAGGAAGCAGATTCAACATTGCAGGGCATGTCATAGCTCTTTACCAATCCAAAGCTGAAAAAAACAAATAAAATAAAATGTAAGCCAGGCAAACAATTCATTAAGATTTGTTTTCAGCATATGAGTTCAATTTGACACATACTGATTAGCATCCCAAAACTTGACAGAGCAACCATCAGCAGTCGTAATATAACGGCCGTCCTGAGATACTTCAGCACTTGTTACAGAAGATTTGGTCTCAAGGGTTTGAACAACTTCACTGCTTCTTAAATCCCAGATTCTACGTAATAACAACAAAAGTTAAATGAGAAAGGGCAAATAAAGAAACCATGACAAAAAACAAAAACTGCAATACACCATAAACTGCACCGGTATGCCCACATTACTCCAAGATTTCCAGGGCATTATAGGGTCATTAAGGGTTTAGGGAATATAAATTCACACTCCAAAATTCACATTTTGATCTCATGCTTCAGCAGCAGGAGCAGATATCCTATTAGGCTATAGTTTTTATGAAACAGGCCACTCAAATCAACCTCATGAGGTTTAAAATGTCTGTTGACCCTAGCCAGTTGCCAACATCTTTTACCAAATTAACCTAAAAACTTTTACATGCATGAGTCATAATCTATGGTTCTTGTTGGTTCATATTTCACACTTTGGGCTAAAATGTAAATATCTTGTAATCAATACAAAGGAGAAAAGATCATTAAATAAATTTAAAAAAAAAAACATATTTATTACACATACCTAATTCCACCCATATCACTGCAGGAACTTAATATGGTTTGATCACTGTGTAGCCAAGCAACTGTCCTAACTGTACCAGAACTATCAATTTTTCTTGGAGGAGCATCTGGTCGATTAAGATCAAATATGCGAAGAATTTTTTCATGACCACCGGTGAGCAAATGATGTGTATCCTGAAATGATCAATTTCAATTCATATAAAACACAAGGCAAGAGGTAATGTTTGTATCAGAAATGGCTATTAAACATAAATCCCCAAATAAGTAAATTTCCTGGCACAGCGAGTTTCCAACATAACCAGCCCCATGTAAACATGGACTTAGATATTGATTAGAGTATGCAAGGCCAGGTTGACATAGGCAAGCATGTTACTATGACCAGGAGTAAATATCTTGCATGTAATTATACTGTTTATGAACATAGTTGAGATTCATAAACACCAATCTAGTTGAGATTGAGTATAAGGATGTAATTTCTCTAATAAATTCTCTTGATAGCTAAAGTTGTGCACTTGTGTAAGAGAAGGACACTACAGTAGCATATGATGTCATTTCCCAGAGAGTATGCCTTGGCCTATGCTTGTCCTGCTTATCTCCCACTACTACCAATGTTAGGTTTCCTATCTAGGCACGAATCACGAATGTGCCAATTGTTGAAGGTAGAAAATAATACATACATCTGAAAAGGCACATGCCCGGACAATGTGCTTATGATCAAATGAGTGCAGTTCATCCCCAGTTAATGCATCCCATAATTTTCTGCAAAAACCGTCATGAAAACAGTATATATTTAAGAGAACCAAATGAAGAAGTGTGCTCAGAAAGGATGAGTACCCATTAAAACCCAAGTTAAAAGAAATGATGGCCTTTACATATTGTTTATCAATAGCTACAGATTGTTGTACTTTAATAAATGATTTACCAGCACCTAATTTAAATTGAAACTACTGAACTCTAAAATAGAAATCACCAAGGCATTAACAAAACAGTGTTGTCACTTGAGGATGTCAAATTTTAAATTTTAGAGATAAACAACAATCACTTACGCACTGAAATCAGCAGATGCTGATGCTGCACGAAGAGCATTTTTATCAAGACAGCAACTCCATACTGCACCTTTATGTCCTTGAAAGGTTCCAATCCAGTCTCCAGTTTCCCCATTTCTCAACATTGGAGTGGAATCTAAATAGATAATATAATATAATATTTGCAGGTTAAAATAATGACTGAAATGAAGCAACCTAATATAATTACAAGACAAATGTCTCCATCCCCCCCACCAAGACTAGACTCTCCTACAAGGGTACTGTCTTGAGGTAACTGCCATATGCATATGATCAAAGCTCAACATCTTATTTCAAGTTAACTGGTGAAACAATACCAGTATCTATGCAACTTGAAAGAAAATAGCTTACACAAAAATGCAAATGCACGGACATATAAAAGTATCATGCAGCTTGGTATAGGCCTAAATAAAAGGAATAATTTATTTATTTATCTAATAGTTACAATGATATGCACAACTACATTCATAAAGGAATGTCCTTTGGTGACTTGAGTCGAATTTGGCTTGCTGTTTAATGTCTCAATGCACAGCATCTAGAAAACATAATTAATACGTATGTGAGTTACCTACCTTTGCTGGCACTGATGAGGAAAAATCCATCAGGAGTGATGGGGCTGTAGAACAAATCAACAACCGGCCGGGAATGCCCGTGGCAAACAAGCGGAGCGGCAACCTTCTTATCCATCAAACAATATTCCTAATTGCCCCCAGAATATAAATATGCTAAAAAAAAAATACTTTCTTTCCTCTTTCGATCAAATATGCTATAAATAAGATACTAGCAAAATCAAAATCAACGCGGCCAAGTCCCAGATCCGAATTTCATAAAACAAGGAACGGCAAAAACAGCACCAACTGACAATTGAACAAAAAATACGCACAATTGCCTGCACAAAATCCAAACTTTATATGCTGATTTTTGTTCTTTGATGTGTTTATCCACTGTATAGAAGAAAATTGCAAATTAAAATGTAAAATTTTCTACAGATCAGATATAGATAAGGAAATGGATATGTGTATTAGGGAGATTGGCGCGACAATCAACAAGGTGGGAAACCCTAAATTGGGATTCGATCGGTTTGAGTTCTGAGTGAATTCACACCTCCAACCCTAGAAGATTGATAGATCAGAGAGAAAAAAACAAAAGAAAAAAAATATAGTAATATACAACTACACTACAGGGCTGGCTGGGCGCAAGGAAACTGCAACAGCCATTGCAAGGGTCATATATAGGGTCAAGCTGCCTTTAAAAAAAAAAATTGATAAAATTTATAATTATTCAGCATGTATTTCACTGTTTTTTGGAATAAAGTCACCATTTTTCTCGATATATATATAATTTTTAATATACATAGCTTGGTGTTTTCCATTTTAGTTTTGGTCACATTTCAATTAAAATTTGTTGAGGTAATGTAAACACATGCAAGAGCTTCTTGACATTTGTGATATAGTGTAGTATAAACGGTTTAATAATTTTAAAATAATTTGTGAAGGTTTAATTAATCAATAAATTGTGAATTACAAATAAGCCAAACTGACTTATAATCACAGTAGTGAAGAGTTACGATAACTCTCCACAAAATTATTCAATGTGGGGCGATTAAAGGGCACAAAATTATAAATTGTCATAATGGGATAAGAAGGTCGCTTAAGTATAAATAAATCATTCGTCATCACACTTGCTCTCTCATTTGATACTGAGACCAAGTTTATGATTGCAAATTTGGGCGTTGCATTATCCAATCCATGTCATCTTGGACATATGTCTATATTTGATGGGCTTCCTGCTTAGGTCTATACTAAATCTGCTTTTAGAAACGTTCCAAATATGAAGTATGAGAATGAGAGCTCAGCCCCAGTCCAGTCGGAAATATCACATTCTCTTCCACCTCCCTGGCGTCGGTATCAGTGAAAAGCAAAAAGCAAAAAGCGAAAGTAAAAAACAACTCCAGAACTGCCACGTGTAAAATCTTATCCATTTCATTTGCCAGTTGCCACACTTCAAATTCAATTCTATCCTTCTCCCCCACTCCAACTCTGCTAATTAAGCTATCTCAGATTGGCAAATATAATGGCAACTTCGTTTCACTGTTTCCCAATCATCTCTGCAGCAGCATCTTCTTCTTCTTCTTCTTCTCACGATGATCGGACCAAAGCCCAGAAACTGCCCCTCCCAAACTCCAATTGGTTCACCCCGCTTTTCGGTTGGGCATCCAATCCGGACTACATCCAACAAGCCTCAACTTCCTGCTCCGGGGCTCCCAAGTTCCAACCCGGGTGTTTCACCGAGGAGAAGGCAAAAGAGCTGAGGAAAATGACCGTAGAGACTTCCACGTTCCACGACATAATGTACCACTCCGCTATTGCGTCCCGGCTAGCATCCGACGTTTCAGGACGCCAGAACCAGAATCATCGCTGATCCAAACTTAATTCCCCGCCCGGATGCACGCAAGATCGATCAGTTAATATTAATCTCTCCACTTCAAACAAATTGAAATCTATCTTTATGCGTACGTAGTGCTTGCTTTTTTTCTGATATTTACCCAATATTTCTTTGCTTTAATTTCCAGTTACATTACGTTGTTGAGTGTTTTGTTAAGCATGATTAAGGTTCGTTGGTTGTAATCATGAATATATATTATGGTTGGTGTTTAATGTTTATGTCCTCTTTTCTAGTTCTCCGTTGTTTTCATCTTCGATTAATCAATCAATCAGATAATGAGATTGCACTAAAACATAAGTGATTGATCGAATACCAAATTATACCATGGATCATGATCTACCTTATAAGGTGAACCATTAATATAAGTTACATTTTTAATTATCAGGTTATTATTTGAGTCGGCTCACCCGAATCAATTTAATCCTATCACCATACATACGTGAATAAATTACTTGCATTATATTACACTCAAACATACAATTAAGAAGCATGGAGTTATAACATTGCAGCCATATAGCACCTTTTGTGCAGCCTGCACGTGTCCGATCCTATGTAACATGCATATAACAATTATTAATCAGGGGAATAATCGTATCGCTGCCCATAGAGCAATATTAAACATGTGCATAAATTAAATAAAATCGGACAATATTACTTCGCATAAAATATAAAGAACAAAATTGTGATAATAGTGAATGGATTATATTAATGCAAGAAGTGTAATAATGAGACATAATTGTGTAGGCTAAAATATGAGCCTTTTATACCGCGAAAAGCTCAACCAATGTAGTTAAAAATGTGGAAGGCTACAAGAATGGGTCAAAACCCACAGACGGGGAGCATAACTTGGTCCAAATCAAGCATTATGGATCCCAAGATGAGCTATGGGATGGGAAACGACCAGCTGCCTGGGCGCAAATTATGCTGTGCAACCGAATGCACCTTGCAAGGTGCATACGGTTGCAAAACGGCGCCGTTTTGGTTAAAAAAACGCGCGTCCCACTTAAAAAAGAAATCAGGTTCGATTCCCGGCAATAGCATTTTTATATATCCAGAAATTCATAACTATATAACCACAATTTCATAACTATATATCCACAATTTCATAACTATATATCCACAGTGAATGAATGAAGTAAAAATCCACAACGAATGAATGAATGAAGTAAAAATCCACAATGAATGAATGAATGAAGTAAAAATCCACAATGAACGAACTAAATATCCACAATATATGATTGAACTAAATATCCACAATAAATGAACTAAATATCCATAAATTCATAACTATATAACCACAATTTCATAACTATATATCCACAATGAATGAATGAAGTAAAAATTCACAATGAATGAATGAATGAATGAAGTAAAAATCCACAATGAATGAATGAATGAAGTAAAAATCCACAATGAATGAACTAAATATCCACAATATATGATTGAACTAAATATCCACAATGAATGAACTAAATATCCATAAATTCATAACTATATAACCACAATTTCATAACTATATATCCACAATTTCATAACTATATATCCACAATAATGCTATTGCTGAGAGTCGAACCTGATTTTTTTTTTTTAAAGTAGGACGCGCGTTTTTAATCAAAACGACGTCGTTTTGAACCGTATGCACCATGCGCATGGTACATTCGGTTGCACAGCATAACTATTGCTGCCTGGGAAGCTAGCCTCAGAGCGCACATATTGATTCGGATTGCCTTGGTTCGAACCGCCAAGAGAATTAAATTAAAGAGCACTGCTTGGGATGAACGTTGCATGTAGATCATGTATATATGTTCTCTCTTATTTCAATTATTAAAGAGATTAATTACCTTGATGCTAAAAAGGCGGGTTGGACCATACTATACGGAGTATATTATAAGTAAAGCCAGCCATAAGAAAGGAAAGAAAAGAGTTTAATTTGTTGGAGATATATTATATCATTTTGCTGTAGCTTTAGGTATCTGATCGATCTGTTGCACATGGGTTCAGATTATGTTGGATGGCTCTGATCTTCCTTAATCCCATGCACGAGTAGATGGACTGACCGACCGATCCCGACAGGTATGAGTTTATATATATATATATATATCATGTATGGTTCAACCTTCCCTAGTTCGGACCTCTTCCCCCTCCCCTTTGACTCTGATAGATCAGATGTTGCTTCAATTCATTTGAATGGCCGGTTTACTAATTAAACCCTCTACTTTTTTCAAAATATTCCACGTACAGCTCCCAACTCCGCTCCCTCCGATCCTTTCATGATCTACTTTAGTTTACATTACATGCACCACTACACCATATATATAATAATAATATAAGTTATAATTTTTTTATTTAATTAATTAATAAAAAATACCATTTATGTCGCTCTGCCTTTCTGCCTGTTACGTTGTAGTGTTGTTAGGCTAAGATTGCATGTGCAGAGAGTAGCTTCCTAGCTTCTACGTACTAAACCCCGCCCGGGGTTCATATATATATATATATATATATATTTCCATCGTCGCTAGCTAGCTTTCTCAAATTCATCCAACTCCATTCTTTCTCTCTCTCATTCTTAGATCCAGAGTATATGAAGAAGATGACGAAGCTAACAGCGCTAGTGTTGTTTCTTTGTACCATCTTTCATGTTGGCCTCTGTCGTCTCATCACTGACGGTATATATGCTACATACCCCATTTCTTTCTTTCTAGATAGCTTTCTTTTTCCATATATATATATATGCATGTAGGTATGTATGTGCAGATCAGACGCCTAGCTAACATGTACTAACGTAACCTACAGGATTAGTGCCAAATGGTAACTTCGAACGAGGCCCAAAACCATCACAGATGAAAGGAAGCAGAGTGATTGATCCTCACGGGATACCAAAATGGGTGATCTCATCGGGGTTTGTGGAGTACATAAAATCAGGTGAAAAGCAGGGTGAGATGGTGCTGGTGGTGCCCCAAGGTTCGCATGCAGTGAGGCTGGGTGAAGATGCATCCATCACAACCACTGTTCGGGTCATCAAAGGAGGCTATTACTCCCTCTCCTTCACCTTCGTCAGGACTTGTGCCCAAGAAGAACGTTTGAACGTGTCAGTGTCCCCTAACTCTGAGCCAAATGACTGGGGAATCTTGCCATTGCAAACCATGTATAGCAGTACGGGGTTTGATACTTACTCCTGGGCTTTCTTGGCGGAGTCTAACAGAGTTCAAATTGTGCTCCACAATCCCGCCCGAGAGAAGGACCCTTCTTGCGGCCCAATCATTGATTCAGTCGCTCTCAAGCTTTTGAACGCTCCTAGAAGGCTAAGAGGCAATATGCTGAAGAATGGTGACTTTGAAGAGGGACCATACATCTTACCCAACACAACTTGGGGAGTCCTAATTCCTCCCAACATCGAGGACGATCACTCTCCACTGCCGGGTTGGATCATCGAATCTCTCAAGGCCGTAAAGTACATAGATTCAAATCACTTCTTGGTTCCATCAGGAACAAGAGCCGTGGAGCTGGTTGCAGGAAGGGAAAGTGCGGTGGTACAGATAGTGAGGACTATACCAGGGAAAGTGTATGAGCTAATGTTCTCAGTTGGAGATGCCAACAATTCATGCGAGGGATCAATGGGTGTGGAGGCATTTGCTGGGAGGCTCACCCTTCAAGTGCCCTATCAATCTAAGGGAAAGGGCGGCTTCATACGAGCCAACCACCGCTTCACAGCTGTCTCAACTCGGACTAGGATTAGGTTCTTGAGCTCATTCTATCACATGAAGAGTGATCATTCTGGCTCTTTATGCGGCCCTGTGATTGATGATGTCAGGTTGGTTGGTGTTCGCCATCCAACAATTCATCACTCATAGATTATTATTATTGCAGCATTTCCAGCTTCCATTCCATCGGCCTGTAATAGAATTAATTAAGTCAAAAATGTGTAATTGTGTACTGTTACTAAGATCTTCCATTCCATGTTACAGATCAGAAGCAAATATATATGGTTTCTTTCTTTCTGCCTCTGAAAAGAGTTTGATGGTCTTACAAGTTACAAGTTAGGGGTTTAGATAAACTATATTTAAAAAAAGAAGAAGAGTAAAGATAAGGAGAGAGAGAGAGAGAGAGAGAGTACCCACGAGAGAATTGAAAGGAGACTTATTGATGAAATAAAGGAATTGCTATTTATTTAGTCTCCAGGCCAACTAACTTTTAATCAAGTCAAGGGGTTTGTCTGTATTAAGTTTAACGGCGTGGCATCTCTTTAGCCTGTCGTACCTCCTTCCCTAACCATTACGCCACGCCGGAGGGACATCACTCACAGTAGCGGTGATAGACTCGCCACGTCGAACACTCTGCTCTTCAACCGACACATTTAAGGTGAGCGCGGGAAACTTCCCCTGCTTCTATGCGACTTCGTTTTTCTCTCTCTTCAAACAACTCTTTCCGCCATTTCTCTCTCCGCACGGCGCACCTCTATGCACCCTGCCACTGCCATGGCTTCGGAGTCGTGCTCCTTGATGTGGTTCCGGAAAGGCTTGCGTATCCACGACAACCCCGCTCTCCAACACGCAGCTAATGCCTCCACCAAATGCTTCCCGCTCTTTGTGATTGACCCCCATTACATGGAGCCAGACCCAACCGCTTTCTCGCCCGGCTCCACTCGGGCCGGTTTGAACAGGATCCGTTTCTTGCTAGAGACCCTTGTTGATCTCGACTCCAGTCTTAACAACCTGGGTTCGCGCTTGTTGGTTCTCAGGGGAGACCCCTCCCAAGTCTTGATTCGCTGTTTGAAGGAGGTAAACTTCTTCTTCTTTTTTACTGCTTTAATTTTGAGTGTGGAGTTAGTGTGATCTTTCAATTTACAGTTTCAACTAATTTCATTTCATTTAAGATTGAAAGTTTGATTTTTTTGGACTTGTAGTGGAGCATAAGCAAACTGTGCTTTGAGTATGACACAGAACCCTATTACCAAGCATTAGATGCTAAAGTAAAGGTGAGAGCTTTTTAGCAATAACTTGTTTCTCACCTGTCTGAGATTCTTAGTGTGATCAGTCATCTACACTATTTACAATTGTGTGCTTATTTGGTGACCAACAAAAAACGTTCATTCTTCTTTTGTAGAACTATGCTTCTGTAGCTGGAATAGAGACTTTCACTCCTGTGAGTCATACCCTATTTGACCCTGCAGACATTATACACAAGGTAGCTAAGGATTTAGTAGTTTATTGACAATCACATTCCCTTTCATTTCAGTTACTGACACTTTAATTGACTGTAAATTCACATCAATGTTTCATAAAATGTTTGGATAGAATGGGGGAACACCACCTCTTACTTACCAATCATTTCTTAAACTGGCTGGGATACCATCTTGGGCTTCATCCCCTCTGTCAACATCGCTGTCTTCGCTTCCCCCGATTGGCAATTTGGGGAGTCTTCAAGTCTCAGCAGTCCCAACACTTGAAGAACTTGGCTATGTTGACTGCAGTGAGGTATGACATTATTAGTTTCTTTTCTTTTCAACTTCTTTTTAATTGGCAGAATTTGTAGTAATAAGAGCTTCTTGGGCAGGATGAGAGGACATCTTTTAGAGGAGGTGAATCAGAAGCATTAAGGAGGTTGAGAGAGTCAATTGCTAACAAGGTATGCCATAACACTGAAGTTGGATTAAGCGATGGCTTTTCTAAAAACACAAGGCATATCATTATGGTTACCATCTTGAATTAGAATGTCCTTTTTCCAGACATTGACAAATGGCATCAGCATCTGCCTGTGTCTAAGCTGTTTGTCTGTTTGTCTTTGGACTGCTCAATCAATACCATTACTGTGGGCTAATCTTATTGCTAAAGAATAGCAATTCTGCAATAAGATGCCAGACACCTGGTTAGCCTGAAAGTCTGCATTTATAACTAAAGTTTTTCATCTTTTTCTTCTATTTTAACATTCATGCATTTCTGAAATCAGAAATTCTCCTACCCTTATCCAAATGAATAAGTACTTTTTTCTTTTGCTCAGTTGTGCTGAATTATGGAATCTATTTGTTCTTAATGCAGGAATGGGTAGCATATTTTGAGAAACCCAAGGGCAACCCATCTGCATTTTTAAGGCCAGCCACAACTGTTTTATCTCCCTACTTAAAAGTGAGTCATATAAAATTTGCAAAACTTTAGCATTTTCCTAGTTCATTCTAATCCATTTCTTGTTTCAAATTTGTCGGAAGTTTGGCTGTCTCTCTTCCAGGTATTTCTACCAATGTGTTCAGGAAGTTCTGAGAAGTGTTAAAAGGCATACATCTCCACCTGTTTCTCTCCTTGGACAGGTCAGTTTTGGTTGCTAATATGTAGTTGTAGGTCTTGTACACTTGTGTGATTTCATGTTTCAACTTCTTTCAGTTGTTGTGGCGGGATTTCTTCTACACAGTTGCTTTTGGCACTCCTAGTTTTGATCGAATGAGGGGCAATAGAATCTGCAAGCAGGTGATTAGTAAATTACCATGGCTTGTATCTTTAAAGCAACAACGTTGTGTGTTTGCATATAATATTGCTTTTGTATAATAGATACCCTGGAAGGAAAGTGATGAATTGCTAGCTGCTTGGAGAGATTCTAGAACAGGATTTCCTTGGATTGATGCGATAATGGTCCAGGTTAGATGTTACGGGTAGATTGCTTTGATTGTGGAAGCTAAAGTTGCTCCTTCACCCAACTTACAATCATCAACCTTGTTTGGTTCATTCTTATTTCCACAGCTTCGGAAGTGGGGCTGGATGCACCATCTGGCTAGGCATTCTGTTGCATGTTTTCTGACTCGTGGAGACCTGGTAATCATTTATCTTTATCTGTACTCCTCTAGACTTTTTGTGTTTTTTAATGTCTATTACTATGCTGGCAGTTCATCCATTGGGAAAAAGGACGTGATGTATTTGAGAGGTTACTAATTGATTCTGATTGGGCAATCAACAATGGGAACTGGATGTGGCTGTCCTGCTCTTCATTTTTCTACCAAGTACGATTCTCTGCTACCAACTATCAATATATATATATATCATATTTTCTTGTTTTCAAACGGTATTTGTCTTTCATTTGATCTGTAAATAACTATATGATTACATAAGTTATCTGTAATGAAGTGTTGTTTTCACTTTTCACTTTTCTTCCATCCCCCAAAATTGCAACTTCTTTGCTGTCAGTATCACCGCATTTATTCTCCAATCACATTTGGGAAGAAGTATGATCCTGATGGGAATTACATAAGGCATTTTCTCCCCGTATTAAAAGGTATTATACAAGGGTAGTAATTAACTTTTATTGGCTAAAATAACTTTTTCTTCTCCTTAATATTTCCTTTCAATGGCAGACATGCCCAAGGAGTATATTTATGAGCCCTGGACTGCTCCTCTATCCATACAACGGAAAGCAAAATGCATCATTGGAATAGATTATCCAAAGCCAGGTTGGTCATTTTGCCACCCATCTGTATTACATTACATATATGTTTCTATAATGGTCTCTAGGAATCTGGTTCAGGCATATTCAATTGCTTCTGAGATTGTGGGTACTGTAGTAATACACTTTTTTTGGTATGCAATGCCATGGAATGTAATTTTTTTTTTTTTTTTCCTGCATCATATCGTTCGTTAGAGACCACTATGATCAATGTTGATCCTTTCATCTTCTGGGTGGCAGTTGTTTCGCACGATTCAGCTAGCAAAGAATGCCGTCAGAGACTGGGTGAAGCTTACGAGTTAAACAAGAAGTTAGGCGGCATGGTGAGGGATGAAGAGTTAAATGAACTAAAGAGAAGAGTGGAGGAGCAAGATAAGTCCATGGAGTATAAAACAAAGAGGCAAAAGCAAACATTGATCGGTTAAGGTCCATAAAATATGCATCATTAGATTGATTTGTTATGGAATCCATAGCTAGCCGCCGTCGCCCCACCTACACGGCGGCGCTATGTATAAAAAGTTATTGATCCATTTACCTATACGTGTTTATTCTGTCGTTTTCATAGTGTTTCTTTTACTTTCAGACTTTTTGTATGGTTGACTTTGTAAACTCAAGTCAAATAGATAGTTAGCTTTCAATGGACTTAAATCTTGGCTTGAGGTTGGGGTAAACGACTTGGGCTAAGTCAACCAACCACACATTTTTTTCACACGTAAATTGGTCTAACTGTTCTTCTCATCATTCAATACACGTTTGAAACTTCATAGCATTCTGCTAATTATGGAGTATCAAATATGGAATTTATTTAATATTTTTCATATTGAACTAGCTACAATCTAAGTGTTCTTAATTTCGTTGATTTTTTAAAGAGTATAAAGGAGCTACGTAGCAGAATATTAAATGTGTTATCATGGACAAATGTGTAATAAGTGATGCTATTTCTGGCGTAGATACGAACTGGCGGAAAACAAAATGTATGAGAATTAATTTTAAGGTGTGTTAGTTGACACCAATGTTTTTAGTATTAGATATAGTCGTGCATGGTATACTTGGGAGGTATATTTAGAGTGTGTTTGGTTCGCACATGAGAATCGAAATCGGAATGAGTATCAAATACTTGGTAATGGTAATGAGTTTTGGTAAAAGTATTTAACATGTTTGGTAGTAGGGTGGAATATGAATGATTACTAATAATAGTGCTTGAGAATAAATAAGAGAATGAAACCCTTATTTTTTTTGGGTATGAGTTTTTTAATTTATGGGGTATTCGAAACTCATAGTAATGTTCTAAAAACCTATTAACTAAACAATAACAATCACTTTCATATACATTCTTATGGGCAGAACTCATCAACCAAACACACGGCAAATTATGCTATGCGCACGGCGCTAAAACGGCGTCGTTTTCCGTGAAAACGACGCTGTTTTAACTAAAAAAAAAAAAAATTGTTCGAAACGCTGTTAACGCCGTTAACGGAATATTCGTTATGAAATTATGAATATACAGTTATGACATTATGAATGTACAGTTATAAAATTATGAATGTATAGTTATGGAATTATGAACTTACAATTATGAACATAGAGCTTCGAAAATTATGAATGTTCGGTATGGAATTATGAATATACAGTATGGAATTATGAATGTACAGTTATGGAATTATGAATGTACAGTTATGAAATTATGAACATAGAACTCTGACATTATGAACTTACAATTATGAACATAGAGCTTCAAAAATTATGAATTTACAGTTATTGAATTATGAATGTACAGTTACGGAATTATGAATGTACAATTATAGAATTATGAATGTACAGTTATGGAATTATGAATGTATAGTTATGAAATTATGAACACAAAGCTGTGAATATATGCTCCTATAACGAAGCGGTTTGAAATTAAATTAAAAAAAAAAAAAAAAAAAAAAAAGATAACGGTGCCTGACCGTGCCCATGAAGCACGCTGGGCACGAGCCCACAGCATAACTATCCCCAAACACACCCTTTTTAATTGTACCAAATATTATTCGCACGATGCTAATAGTATCCAAATAGCATGCATAATTAGTACACTTCAATATCTAAGTTAAAGTCGATATGTTTTATGGGGTTGACACAACATGGGCAAATTATTGTGTGGACCATGGTCCATACAATGTTATGTGGACCATAACAAAAAGTACATTTTTAATATACTAAATGTACATTATTTTTATATTGAATGTACATTATACAATATAATGTACACTCAGAACAAAAATAATGTACATCCCCTGAATATAATGTACATTATATTTGTATTGAATGTACATTATTTTTATATTGAATGTATATTATTTTACAGTATACAAAATATGGTTCACACAAATTGTGTAGACCATGGTCCACACAATAATGATTGCACAACATGAACCTACAAATTATGAGAACAAATTGGAGAAAATAAATAGGCTTGAAATTATTATTTTTTAAGTGGAAATCGTAAGGTAAAAAGTTAAAATCACCTTTTTATTGTTGTGATTGATAGAAACTGGCGGAATTGCAATAGTTATACTGTGCAACTGAATGTACCATGCGCATGGTGCATACGGTTCAAAACGACGTCGTTTTGACAAAAATGTGCGTCCCACTTTAAAAAAAAAAATCAGGTTCGATCCTCAGCAATAGCATTATTATGGATATATAGTTATGAATTTCTGGATATATAGTTATAAATTTCTGGATATATAGTTATGAATTTATGGATATTTAGTTCATTCATTGTGGATATTTAGTTCATTCATTGTAGATATATTTACTTCATTCATTCACTGTGGATATATAGTTATGAATTTATGGATATATAGTTATGAATTTCTGGATATATAGTTATAAATTTATGGATATTTAGTTCATTCATTGTGGATATTTAGTTCAATCATATATTGTGGATATTTAGTTCATTCATTGTGGATTTTTACTTCATTCATTCATTCATTGTGGATTTTTACTTCATTCATTCATTCATTGTGGATTTTTACTTCATTCATTCACTGTGGATATATAGTTATGAAATTGTGGAAATATAGTTATGAATTTCTGGATATATAGTTATGAATTTCTGGATATATAGTTATGAATTTCTGGATATATAAAAATGCTATTGCTGAGAATCGAACCTGATTTATTCTTTAAGTTGGACGCGCGTTTTTTTAACCAAAACGGCGCCGTTTTGCAACCGTATGCACCTTGCAAGGTGCATTCGGTTGCACAGCATAATTTGCGGGCGGAATTGTCACTTGTGGAAATTAGTCAATTAGGTTCCTTCGTCACTTGAGTTACTTTTTTGGTAAATGATTATACTTTAATTATCTTCCTAGATCCTACATTACTTTAACTATATTAAGTCTATATATCGAATTGTCATGTCTTTTGTACCTTCATTGTCACGGAGCATATTGGGCCTATGCCATCACTGTCATTCAACACCGTATAAATTATTTTTAATGGTAAAGTTATATGAATATTTTTTTTTACCGTGACGTCTTATTTCACCAAAAAAAAAAAAAAAAAAAACAACAACATTTAGAACCTTTAATTTGTAAAATAAGAATTGTATCTATGCTAAATATATTTATCTTATGCGGTATGACACTATGACTTGATTTTATAAGACAAAAAATAAAAAATAAAATCTTGCATTATATAAATAATAGCTAATTAAAATTGCAAATTGATGTTCATTGATGCAATGATGCATAGTATCAAATTAAATGTGACAATTATGATAACATTTTATAAACAACATACTTTATGAGTGAGAGATAAATTATGTACATTTTGTATCATTCATTCATTGATGGAATAATTAACAAGGTGCATAGCATCAAATTAAATGTGACAAATGTTCAAAACAAATCATTTCTCAATAATACAAATATTGTATAATATGAGGTATCTTGATAATTTTAACTGATTTATAATTTAAGAAACATCTAATTAATTTTTTTTTTTTTGAGACTTAAACTATCTTAACTGTTTCGTATCCGATTTAGCATACCAATTGCATTCTTTCCTTAACCATCAACTCTAATTTGATTCCATAAACCTTAAGTGAGTCATCTAAGAGATAATAAGTTTCACAATATTCTCCATTAAAGTACTACTCATCCAATTTGCTAGGTTGGTTAGTAGTTTAGTACGTAGGTTCAATCGATAAGCTTTCTATAGTTCTAGATTGATTTGAAGTTGACCAATAAGGTGGCTAACTAAGCTTGGCTAGTATTAACATAATTTAAAATTTTCCTTTCCAATTTTGATTAAGAAAGATAGGTAGTGGCTTACAGATTTTACTTTACTCAATTAAATTTTCACAATTTTTTCTTATTTTCTTTCTACAAACATATATTTCTCGTTTTCTAAATCAAGTACATTTTTACCAACACAATCAAAACAAAAACGTATTGGATATAATCAATTAAAGCATGATGGATGTAATGGGTTCCAATTCATGCTGCCCTCATGCAACAACGTTACCACAAATAATAAATGCTAAAAATATTAAGAATTAGTGATAGTAGTAAGCAATTAAGATTACAATACAGAATTTATTCAATGTATTTTCTCAGATAAATAGAGAAAGTGAACCCTAATTCAAAATTTTAAAAAAATTGTACATGAATTGTGATTAGCAAACCTGAGGGAGGTCCCATGCACACTTTCATCAATTTCTCTCTCTAGAAAACGAATATCTACACGCGCTTATCCCCTTCTTATTCTTCTTCCCTTTCTATCTTCATTTTAACTTCCATCTTCTCAGTAACTGAAGCTGTAGTGGAGCACATTCGTTCATTTCGGTTGTGTCAGCTCCGGTTATCTGCTAATCCCTGGTGAGTAATTATTAGGGCTTTGCCTTTCACCATAATTCACCCCAGATTTCACTTCAACTCACCAATTCCTGTAATACATACACTTTAGTATAGCTATATCTGCAATCACTGCAGGGTTATGCTTCATTTCAGCTTAAATTATGCTCCTTTATGGTTCAAACTGCTCTTTGATTTCTATCATACCATCAATTCATTGAAATCATTAATTATCTTAACTTATAAGACCATGCTTAGCATCTGATTTTCATAATAACAAGTCTTAGGGAGTACTAATTTAACTTTGCTTATGACTTGCAAGGAAAAAAACTTGTATATACTTGCATATCTGCGTATTTGCCACTTTTAGCTTTCGTTTGGAGGATTTTTTTATTTATTTTATTTTTAAATATTATACTATTGTAGATCTGTTTACAAAGGCACTCTTTGATTCTTGAGTTTTTGGGTATCACAGCAGAGAGTACCTGGGCAGTTTGTGCTGTTATTATGTTGCTTCCTTTTTCTTTACTATGCATGATTGTGCTGTACATACTCCGATTCTAATAAGATAGGAGTAATTATTAAATAAAGAAATTATTTAGTAATTAGGTTGCAACATATTTACTTCAATAGAAATTTGCACAATTCAGCGAGGGGATTAGTCACTGTGCCCGACGGTGGAACTGGGTATACCCAAAAAAAAAAAAGCTAATTAACTTCAAAGTCTTTCATTCACTTAAAATGTAAATGGATAATCTTTATGTTTTGCTTCCGCTTTGCAAATTCTGTTTGGGCTTCATTTAGAAAAGTTAGTAGTTGTGGTGGAGTGTGATTCTCATCTGCAGAACATGTTAGTTCAGTGCTGTACTTTGCTTTGATGCTTGAGCTCATCCATTAGTTTGGGTTGTTTGGTTAAAGAGAGAATCTGTCTTCGAGCCTTAGAGGCTAGACCTTTGAGATGCCAGCATCTGTTCCTCTATACTCTGGCGATATGGTTCTTGCAAACATTTGTGTTCAATTTCTGGATCAATGAAAGATAATTAGAGAATGTATCTACTCATTTTTTGGGCCAATAAAGGCTAATTAGAGAATGTATTGCAGGGCTGCAGGTATACAGAGCTTTTTGCACTGCAGATCAGTTGCTGCCAACATGCTTAGCTGGATAATTTTGTGCCACTCTAATGAGTAAACTATGTAAAGCTTGTTGGTACTGATCTCATTATATTAGCTCCAAGAAGTTTGTATCTATCGGCAGAGATTAAGCCGTAATATTTCACAATAAAGATTGACTTTTGTCAGTTCCATTTAGATTTTCTCATAACCATGCGATCCTGGTGGGGATGGTCTTCATCAAAAGAAGAGAAGAAGAAAACTACGGAAAGTTTCATCGATACAATAAATAGGAAATTCAAGATTGGCTTTTTAGAAAAATCCAGTGGTAAGTCACGATCATCTCAAAGATGTCGTAGCGACAATATTTCAGAGAAGGGCTCTCGAACAAGAGTGCATTCTAGGTCACCATCCCCATCCACGTCAATACCAGTATCACGTTGTCAGAGCTTTGTAGACAGGCCGGTCAGGCCCTGTGCTCAACCACTTCCACTTCCTGTGGTTCACCTTTCTAATATCCAACATGGTGAACCTGAAAGTAATGTATCAGCAAAATCAGCAACTGAGTATGCCTTCAAACCATTGTTGACCTTACCTCTTCCTGAGCCAAGACTTGAGCTACATGGACAAGATGCTATGGATATTGATAGGGACTTGCCAACTGCTACTGCTTCCTGTGACAGTTCCAGTGATATTGATGATCCTACTGATTCACATCTTTTGAGCCCTCAAGCTTCTGATTATGAAAATGGGGGTAGAACTTCCATAAATAGTCCTTCCAGGTATGTTTATTCATATTCTTTAAGTGGTTAGTCACTTACAAAGAAATGTGGAGTATGCCTTGTTGATTAAATCCTGATAAAAATATTATCAATCCTGTAGTGCGAAGCAGAAGGTTCAAACCTCTATTTCATTCAACACAAATCCAATAGAAACTTCAAAGTCAGCTAATATTTTGTCAAACAATCAGGCCGTTTCTCCACCCTCCAGGCGGAGGCCTTTAAGATCTCACGTACCAGATTTACAGATTCCTCGTCATGGTGCTTTCTACAGTGCTCCTGATAGCTCAATGTCAAGTCCTTCAAGAAGTCCAATGAGGGTATTTGGGCATGATGTCAAGAACTCAGGTTTTTGGCCCGGGAAACCATATGGGGATATAACTTTTCTAGGATCTGGACAATGTTCGAGTCCAGGATCAGGTCAGAATTCAGGGCACAATTCTGTTGGAGGTGATATTGGGCAGGTCTTCTGGCCACACAGCAGGTGTAGTCCAGAATGTTCTCCCGTGCCTAGCCCCAGAATGGCGAGCCCTGGCCCTAGCTCCAGAATACATAGTGGTGCAGTCACTCCTCTGCATCCTCGAGTTGGAGAGGCATCTGGAGAGTCTTCCACAACATGGATTGATGATGGAAAGCAGCCAAGTCATCTGCTGCCTCTTCCTCCACCTCCAATAACAGTTTCTAGTCCTTCTCATTTTTCTCCATCATATTCAGCAGGAGCATCTCCTGTCATTCCACGAAGTCCAGGTAGGACAGAAAACCCTCCCAGCCCTGGTTCACGCTGGAAGAAGGGACGCCTGCTTGGCAGAGGAACATTTGGACATGTGTATCTTGGTTTTAACAGGTAAAGTGACAGAATTCATGATTGCTCATTATAATTTATTGAGTTAATGTTTCCATTTTTTTACTTTGAAAGTTTAGTTTTTCAAATAAGCTTACTATTTTTTCAATTAAGATGCATGGAGTGTTTACTTGAAAGCAGCAATGATACCTTATTTTCCTTAATCTAGAAAATGTCTGATCTGCATATTTTCCTCCATCCTTGGAAAGAGGACAGATGAAATTCTGTTGATGTAATGTCTTTCGTTTTGTATAATTGTTGTTTATCTGAATTTTTAAATTGACGCTTGTTACAGTGAAAGTGGTGAGATGTGTGCGATGAAAGAGGTAACATTATTTTCAGATGATGCTAAGTCAAGAGAAAGTGCTCAGCAGCTTGGACAAGTGAGTTATAACGAACAACCTACAATTGCAGATTAATTTTTGGAGGAAAATTATGTTTTATAAACAATTTCATAAGAGAAACCCATTGTGTATATACTTTTCTTAAGTAGAACAATGATAATGAGTGTCAAAATGAAAAAGGGGAAAGTAGTGATACTCTGATATTTGAGTTCACAATTTACCTTTACAAGAAATAACTCCATTACTCTTGGCAGGAAATTGCTGTACTAAGTCGCTTACGGCATCCAAATATTGTGCGGTATTATGGATCTGAAATGGTAAGATTCTTGTACTCCATTTTCAGGTCTTATTTTCATGGTTGATCTTTTAGAATTCCATACAGAAGTTATGGCATCCGTAAAAATTGATGGCCTGTTCAGCAATGAAAAATTCTCTAGTTTCCAGAAACTGAAATAACTCTTTTTTGAATGGGAAAACAGTGTCACCCTCCACTTACTATGACCATTGCTACTGTCATCCACCATCTCCATCTTTCACACTGACACCAACTGCTACCACTCACCTCCTGCTGTCAACTACTAGGGGTCAAATGGACATGTTCAGGCAACACAAAATTCAAGTTGATGTATTGAAGTCAAAACCTGTCCTGAAATTAATCTGACCTGAAATTAAGGGGAATTGAATCAGATGCGTTCGTGAAACTTGAATGCATGGCACATACAAATAATTAATATCAAGATAACAAGGGGCATTATTAGATTATTGTCAACTTCTCTTTGTGATTCACTTTCTTTTACAGGTTGATGACAAACTCTATATATACCTTGAGTATGTATCTGGTGGTTCTATCTATAAAATTCTTCAAGAATATGGCCATTTGGGTGAAGTAGCTATTCGGAGTTACACTCAGCAGATTCTATCCGGGCTTGCTTATTTGCATGGTAAAAGTACAGTGCATAGGTAGGTTTATTTCTGAAGGATTGTGCCATGAATTCTGTGAATACTTTTGTATTCACTTCTTATTTCTATTTATTGAGCTTAGCTAATGTGTAATTTTATTTTGTTTAGAGATATTAAAGGGGCAAACATATTGGTTGACCCTAATGGCCGCGTAAAACTGGCAGATTTTGGGATGGCAAAACATGTAAGACTTTTCTTAGCAACTATACCACTAGAATTCAAACACAATGTTATACATGATTGAGATTGAAGGGATGAACACCAGAGGATATGGGTTGAGGTGCCTTATGATCGCATTATCAAGAATTTTAGGTATATAAAATGCCAAATCTATTAGATCATGGTAGGTTATATCTAATAACCTCTTAACCTCACTCTTCTGCATAATGCTGTTAGTTATAATTTGCAGAGCATTCATTTACCCATAGTTTGTGCTATGGCAACAATCCTGTGTTTGGATGTAGCCATCCATATACATGCCTTGGAAAATTTAACAATGAAAATAAAATGAAAGAGAACACAAAGGAAGTAGTAAAACTCAGGCCTATGAAGTTTCTATTTGCATACAAAAAAAGAAGAAGATATGGTTAATAAAATGGTAATCAGTGTGTAGTACTTCCTTAAGTATGCTATAATTCTTGAATTTGTATTTTTATGACCTGCTTCATTTGTTAAATTTTGCAGATAACTGGGCAGTCATGCCCATTGTCATTCAAGGGAAGTCCTTATTGGATGGCACCAGAGGTTAGCATTATTCTAAATTGTGCTCTGACCTTAATGATACTAAGCTATGCTGCCACAATTTGTTTTATGTGGTTACTTTGCAGGTTATAAAAAATGCTAATGGTTGCAATCGTGCGGTTGACATATGGAGCCTTGGATGCACAGTGTTGGAAATGGCTACCACAAAACCACCCTGGAGTGAATATGAAGGGGTTAGGACCAAAGATTATGTTACTTTTCTTTTTTATTTTATTTTTATAAGAACAAAAGATTGTATTGTACTTGATTTACTGTAGAGTGCATGTGGATTTGCCTGCTATATGATTTTTTGTTGCTTAGGTTTTATTCCTCCCTTTCATATTATTTTTCAATAGGTTGCTGCTATGTTTAAGATTGGAAACAGCAAAGAACTTCCTGCAATCCCTGACCATCTCTCAGATGAGGGCAAGCATTTTGTGAGGCAATGTTTGCAACGAAATCCACATCACCGTCCCACAGCTGCTCAGCTCTTGGACCACCCTTTTGTCAGAAATGTTGCTCCAATAGAAAGACCCATTCTAAGTCCTGGAGCTGGGGAATCAGTTTCTCCAGTTTCGCAGCCTGTGAGATCAATTACTTTCGTGCTTTTCATTCTCTGTCAATGTTAACTTTCTTGTGCAACTATTATGTCACATATCCTTTACTCTGTTCTATTTACCTGTATTTGGAATTTGCGTTACACATATGAGCATGTACATAATGATTAAAAATAAAGATGGCAAGTAAATTTCTTTTAAGCCTGGATAAATAACTAATGAAAGTTTCATGTAATTGACAATTGACTATTTACTCTTAAGGAACATTTAAATATCTCTTTATAGAATATGGAATTTGTTGGTACTATACCCTTTTCTTGTTTGAACAAGTGCTTTTCCACTCAAGCAAGTGTAAACTATGAATTGTTGTCTTTAGTGAACTTTCATTTTTCCAATTTGCTTACTGGCATACTGATTTCATGTTATTGTGGCAATATCCTAAATTTATTGCTCCTTGATATATTCCTTCTTCTCACAGTTGAAATATGATACTTACTCCTAATTGTCTGGGGGATTTGAGATTATCTTTTTGGTTAATTTGGTGAAGCACATTCCTTTTCTAGGGTATTGGGCATTCCAGAAGTCCTCCATGCTTGGAGACAGAAGGAGCAGCTGGTCTTCAATCTAGAAATCTAAAATCTGTTGCTGGAATAAGGTCTCTCTCTCTCTCTCTCTCTCTCTCTCTCTCTATGTTTGCAGTCTACAAGGATAATAAAATAATACTTTGGAGTTTTCATTCTTGAAGTATGGCCTGGAATGCACTCTCAATCTTACTCAAATTTGTTTTTCAGTGACCCTCTTATGCAAAGGAATATATCATGCCCAGTTTCTCCAGTTGGGAGCCCGCTTTTGCATTCAAGATCACCTCAACATATGAGTCCAATACTGTCTCCTTCTCCCATTTCAAGCCCCCGGGCCACATCTGGCACATCCACCCCTCTGACGAGTGGCAGTGGTGTCATTCCAATGTTTACTCCCAAGTCACCAACAAATCCAAGGTCCCAAAGCGGGTTTTACCCCAATGGAAATGCATGTCAAGATCTTAAACCTGACATATTTAGAGGGATTCCTCAAACTCATTTGTTTGGAGAAACAGTTGCAGCATCTGCCCAAGGGGGCTCATATGATGGACAATCACTATTAGCTGATAGGGTGGCTCAACAGCTGCTGAGAGGTCATGTGAAATTGAGCCCATTGTTAGACCCAAATTCATGCTCTCCAGTTCTTGGTCACAACAACGGGGTATAACTTGATATGCATGCAATCTTCTTCAACGGATGACTTGTGACGTTGTACAGTCGCTGCTAACAGGAAAGGAGTAGAAGTAATAGGGTGGCCCTAGAAATAATAACTTCCTTAGGAGGGAGGGGAATGAAAAAATCCAACAAGGGTCAATACCGAGCAGCAGCCACCATCTCAAAATTTTCAAGTTTCAGTTCCTAAACTGGGGCTGGGGTTGCCTACAAACAAAATGCCTCAATTTTTAGTTACGACTTTGATATTGATAGTTGAAAGAAACCACCCCCACCTGTGGTACAATTCTTTGACACGCCTGCCTGCTTTAATGGAATGAAGGAAGGTCTAGTTCAGCAGTATTACATTTACATATGTTGGGAGGCTGCCTAGTTAGTGTAAATTTTAGGAGGGTTCCATTATTGTTGAGAAGAGAATTAATTACCTCAGGCTCAGGGTCAGGAATAGGATGTGTAAGCTAAGCATTTAGCTAGCTAGGTTCAGTCATATATATATTCTTTTTAGGTGGGGTGTGTATGTGGATTGGAATGATGGGAGAAGCCCTATAATACTTACTGCTCACTGCTAGTTGTACAGGTTGGATACTTATTATAGTGTAAGTTTGTAGGAATATGCAAATTTTTGGTGCGTACAGTAACAGGCTTGCTTGCACTTGTAAGTTGGTCACCCACAGTTTATTATTAGCTGCTTTAGAACATATATTTTACGCATAGATAGAATTGCATGCTTAGTAAGTAAGTGCGTGCGTGCATGCGTGCGTATTTAGCCTCCGTACTTGTGATTTTACCAAATGCCACTTTGTGTTCTATATTTATAAAAAAAAATATAAATAAAATTATTGCTACCATTTTTTTTTCACATTAGGATGAGTATCATAACGGCAGAGACTTTTGCCTTCAAAAGAACTTCCATTTCTTCAATTTGGGAAACTGCTCTAGGAATACGACATCCTTAAATCTGCAACTGCAAGCAAGAATAGAACATAAAATGAAAATAAATAAATAAAGGATGAGTTTTAGAGATTGTTTTCATATAAATACTATAAATTTCAAAAGTTTGTAATATTTATGAATGACCCTACTTTTTTACTTGATTTCTTAACCATCAGATCTTGCAGAAAGATGGTTTTTGAATTTGTCCACAGATTCTCACTTGGAGAGTGGTTCTCATTTGAACTAGATTCTATATATATATATATATATATATATATATATATATATATATATATGTCTAGAATTATGATGCATAAACCTAAATAACAACATTTGCAGCATGACAAGCCTCTTTTTAAAACGTACTCCGTACTGTGGAAATAAGTTCAAACCATGTAAAATGAATACAACCACTTACTCAAGTAAATCCCCTTCTTTCCATAATTTACAGATCCCGCCCGGCCGATAAGAGAAAAGAGCAAGCAGCTACAATTGAATTACATCTGCCGCACCATCTCCTCTCATAGTAGAGCTTGCTTTCACTCTCCCGCTATTGTCAAAATATTAGCCCACAACTTTCCCCTGCCTCCTCATATTAATGGCTCTCAGGCAGCCTGTATGACAACAAAGCCAATGATTGATTAGTTATAATTAACAGTAAGTAGCATTTTCCTTTTACCAAGAAATTTGATGTCTATACATCTATCTAGTTGTTCTTTTTAAATATGCAAGCATATATGTACGTATGTATGTAAAATTAGTTTAAGAAAGAAATAAGGAAATGATAAATAACAGACTACCTCCTAGTATGGACAGGAATTGTCAGTTTAAAAATATACCATAAAGACGAAATATTATGCTCCAAAAGTTTATTATATAAAGATTATTAGATGTACAACAGATAGATGATAAAAAGATATACCGCCATGGGAATTCACTTGTGTCAATCCCAGCTTGGTGAAGCTCATCAACATACTGTAAGGCTTCCCTACATTCTTCCCGATCATCAAAAAATTCCTCCTTCTCACCCTCTATTTGGTATGTTTCATGGCCTTTACCAGCAACTACCTGCAGCAATGAACAAGAGACGACAACCACAACTTTAAGGCAACAGAGAGAAATTAACTAAGCAGGGATTAGAAATTTCCTACTCTCAAGTATGACGACTTCGTATCTATATCAACAGTCAGTATCATCTATTACTGTACTAATAAAAAGAGAAACCAACAAGGGCACAAAGAAACTTACAACCATATCACCTTCCTCGCCCATTGCAACTGCACAGCGTACAGCTACCCGTCTAATGTCATGAAGGAAGAGTCTATGGCCATTAGAGAGAGGTGGGTAATAATCATTCTCTCCATGTTTTAAGTAATCCTGCATAGTCCATCCTACACCAGCTAACATGTCATCCAAGATGTCAACTGGCGAATATGTGAAATGAGCCAGTATAAGTACAGTGCATTTGGAAATTCAGATTCAGATAAAGTAAGTATGCAATAGGATGTTTATCGGCAACATCAAATTAGAAGGAAAAAAAAAAGTGAGCAGAATTAGCAAATATAGAGCAAGTCCAATGTTTAATTTAAATGGTGCATAGTTTTAATGATGAGAAAAACCAGCAGAAAAGGTCAAGGTTAGTCGCCCAAATAAAATGGCTCAAGTACTACACTAGTTCTGATATGGTATCAAGCATGTTATCTTCATTCAATAATACTTACGTGGATCTTCATTCTTCGGATTGTCAGATGTAAGAATAGTTACATCACTCTTCTCCGTAGCAATTTTTGTCATTATGGGCCTCTTCCCCCTATCACTCTCACCAGCACATCCAAACACTTCAACCAATAAACCAAGTTTCTTCTTTGTCAGCAAAAGAATTTGACAGTAATTCATATGGATAATGAAGACAAAATAATTATCACATAAAATTTACCAAGTAGAATAACAAAGAAAAATAATTAGTTCCCAGGTGAAGTTAAGGAATAGTTGTCAGGGTCATATTCAATCTCTTTAACCTAAGAGGGTGGAACTTACTGATGACTAATCTGAACACAAGTTCAAGTACCTATTAGTACGACAGGCACTTTTAGAAAGTCATGGACTCAATACATAACAATTAAGCAACAAAAAGAAGAAAAAGAAAAAGGAAGGCAGTTAGGTGTACACAACACATACCAGTGATAATCCTCCGTGGATGGAGCTCTCTAACATAATCAAGAAGTTTAGATAATGCATCGGGTGTATGAGCATAGTCCACAATCACTCCAAAAGCTTGTTCCTCATCTATCAGTTCACACCTACCAGGCACTGCATCAACCTCTTCAATACCTTTAACAATGTCCTCCAAAGGTGCCCCAACTGCAATACCAACAGCTACAGCTGCAAGTATGTTATAGATGTTATGGCGCCCAAGCAGTCCTGATGAAATCTCCAATATACCACGAGGAGTATTCACCAAGACTGTTGTCTCAAAGAGAGACAATTCAAAATTTAAGGGATGAACATCAGCCTTCTTATTCTCCATTGCAAAGGTCACAACAGGCACACTCGGGTTGCCTTGTGAGATGAAGAATGCTGCATTTGGGTCATCAATATTCACAATTTTGCGGTGTCGTTCTGGGTCAACCATCCTTGCAAACAATTTGGCCTTTGCATTCCTATACTCCTCCTCAGTCCCATGGAAATCCAGATGGTCTCTAGTAAGGTTTGTGAAAACGGCAATATCAAAGTCAACCTCATCACACCTACCTAATGCCAATCCATGAGAAGAAGCTTCCATAACTAAAGCCTCAGTCCCATTATGCGACATCTTAGCCATTAACTTCTGAACCAAAACAGCATCAGGGGTTGTATTAGGGGACTCCAACGTATTATCTCCATGAATATAGTAAGCCACAGTGCTAAGCATCCCAGTCCTCAGCCCCATTGCTTCATACATTGACTTTATCAAGTATGAGGTGGTAGTCTTTCCATTAGTTCCTGTGATGCCAATCACAGACATACTCTTAGATGGATGCCTATAAAATGAAGCAGCCAACACTGCAAGCACCACATTCGTGTCCTCCACAATGACCAAAGCTTTACACCCCAATGTTTCCTCAATATCAATCTCTTTACTAGCCACTACGGCAACAGCCCCTCTCTTATCAGCCTCAGATAAATATAAATGCCCATCAGTTTTCCTCCCTACACAACACACAAACAAATCCCCGCTCTCAACCAACCTCGAGTCATGCTGAATCCCCCTGATTTCCACTTCCAAGTCCCCATACACTGAAATGGGCACTACTCTACTTTCATCTAAAAGCTCAGCTAAAGTCATCCTAAAACTAGGTTCCAAAATTCTGGGCCGAGTTTTACCAAGCTCATCGAAATCAATGTCAAATGAAGATAAATCATCATCTTTTACCATAATATCATCACTTTCCTCAGTGCTCTCTTCTTCTTCTTCTTCTTCTTCTTCGCTCTCTTCATCTCCTACCGATATCTCAGTAAGCCCCTGAAGCTCACTGATTTCCTCCAAATCAGCCACTTCGTCGGGCTCCAGCTCCTCGACGTCTTCTAATTCGGGTTCCCTCCGGGTCCGGGGGAGCACCTTCTTGGGGTTGGGCTTCAAGAGGCCTTGTTTCACAAACTCCTTTCGTTTCAAAGCAATGGCTTTGTCAATTTCCCCAAAGAAATCATCTCCGGAGCTCTGGTGATCGGCGGCGAGAGAGTCATCGTCTGGCGCGTCCTCAACGTCGGCGATGGCGTTGAGGAAAATGGACTGGTCTTTCTTGGCCTGCTCCTCCTCCCGCTTCCTTGCTCGTGCAGCTTGGCGCTGTATCTGCTGGAACTTGTTGACCCCGTGCATTGAGTCCTCTGGAGCTTCCGGAGGGTCATCGTCTGATGGGGTAGGGTAGTACTTGCCGTCGGGGCCGATGGCGGAGACGGCGGTGGTGAGTGGGAGGTTGAGGCGGAGGAAAGGGAAGGGCCTGAACTGTGGGGACCTGAGAGAAAGAGATTTCGGTGGTGAAACTGAAGGGAAGAGTGATAGAGAGAGAAAGCTGAGAGCCATTTTGATTTTGTCTGAGCACTGAGGGAGCTCAAGTCAAGGTTTTTAGAGTTGCAGAGCTGAGCTGAGGATAGGGGTTTAGTTTAACCGTTTATGGAAATGGACAAACGGCGTCGTATAAGATAGAGGAAACTGGTAACTACAAAGAAGAAAGTGTACAATTTATTTATTTTTTTACCAACCAAGTATACAGTGTTCATGGCCGTGAGCAGTGGTTTATTTTCACCATTTTACCAACCAAGTATACAGTGTTCAACATGCTACATATATATTATATATATACACATACTTATGGCAAACATAAATCACAAAAAGGAGCAATGCAATGACTGAATGGTGTAGTATGTAGCTACTTTTAATTTCATAATAATATTAATAATGAATGAACCGTTTTCCAATCTACCAAACTAACAATATGAACAGAAGACTGTGTTGTGGTCTTAAAGAAGCAGAAGCAGATGGTTTTCTCTTCCACCCATATCCTCCTGCACCTACACTCGAGCAATTGGAGAAAATGGAGGGTTTAGAACAAAACTAGGCTGCTGCACTTTCTTGTTTCCTTCCTCTCTCACTGTTTTGGTTGAATTTCTAACTTCATCCTCACCCAACAATTCACCTGATTCTTCTTGCATTTCTGATCTTCCTTCTTCCTCCTTTTCCATACAACTCAAGGCAGCTGCTTCCATCGCGTGCAAAATAGCAACACTAATGGAGAATGCTTGTAATGCAGATAACTGAGCGTCGAAATCAACACCATATTGCCCACCTTCCATCCTTCTAACGCTCAATGCTGGCATCTTGTCTTTCTTTCCCTGCAGGGAGGCATATTTTGGATCATGTAAAGTTATGAGTGAAAAGAGTGGAAGGAAGAGCACAAGCACAGCTAACAGTTGGACCGATTACAAAAACAAAAACAGATTTTACAGGTTGTGGTATAGATATATTCAATTGTTGTCTTTGGCAGGAAGGACTCAGCTTCGTTCTTTAAAATTATTGCAGACTCAGAAAAATTGTGAACTGAAGTAAACACAATTGTTGTGCTACCAAATAAAATTCTAAAACATATGGTCTAGGATATAATTATTATTTATATATAGACTAGAATATTTATTGAGTACCTGAATAAAGAGTTGTAGCGGTCTTTCATTGTCTATGAGTGGGCAGTCAGCAGCACTCTGTATATTTAGATTGTAAAATACATTTAGGGGACATGCCATGTCCCACCCACCACAATCACAGCCTCCACCAGAACGCCATCTATCTAGCAATGGAGAAGGGCCACGGCTTTCAGTTGTTGGCAAACTATGGTTACCAGAAGGGGTCACTGCAGCCACCCTTGAAGGGTTCACATTACCATCAGCCCCTTCAAAGAAAGGGAAGCCCAACAGAGTCGACTGGTCATTCTTAAACTCACTTTTGAATTCCAAACTCTCTCTCTTTTGAACTACTGGCACTTCTATCACAATGGCTGCAATTTCAAGCTGCTGCTGCTCATGCAATTCAGCTGCAGACACAGGATGGGTACCAGTATGACCCTTGCCATCACCGTTCTTTGATTCATTATTACCCCCTAGAAGATTTTCAGTTGATCCTCCTTTGGGAACAACAGATGATGGGCTTGAACTGCCCCAAGAGGACACACTTTTTCTTGGATTGGCTTTGGCACTATCATACAAAACAAACTCCATCACCATAGAATAATTATTAGAGACTCCTGTGGCATTTTTTACTTTGCTACATAAATAATAGCTGGAGACTTGCATCTGCCCAACTAAAAGAGATGATTCTTTAGTGCCATCATTTGATCCACGTCCACTGCCATGGCTCTTCCTTCTGTTACGGACTGAATAGAATGTATATACCCAATTTGAAGTATTTCCAACTTTCCATGTTTTGGCTAGAAATACATCTTCAGGGAAGTTTACTGAGAACTCAAAAAAAGGCACCCCGTGTTTTCTGTCCAACTGGAGGAAGCCATGCAAATGAGTTGGTAAAAATGATGCAAGTGAATTGTGGCTTCCTTTCCGGGAAGGCAGAGAACCACAATTGAATTGCTGTGTTGTGTTTGAAAAATTGGGTGGCAAATGTTTCCTAGATCCTTTATTACCATTAAGACTTGCTAGCTTACATTCCAAGTCCCCCAAGCCTGATTCAATACATTTATTACTCAGGGGACTTCTTTGAGACTTGGATTTCCTGAACGGATCAAACATCTTTCTCATTGGAGTGAACCTGGACTTTGAACTACTAGCTCTTGAGCAATCACTTTCTGATTGAGCAGGCGAATGAGGCACTCTTCTAAACTTGGCAGATAATGACTTGGGAAAAACAGCAGAAGAATGATCTGTCTCCCTTGGCTTATTACCTTCGTATCTGTTTTTTCTGTTACCCAGTGATGCACCTTTATCTGAGGATGTGTTTTCTTCTACTTGTGAACTGTCCTCCTCTGAACTACACAAAGCATCAACAATGCCAAATGAAGAAGCTGTTATACACCCACTCGAGAATTCAATTTTTCTCCTCTCCTCACCAGCATTATCCGTTTTCTGGAAGCGCCTAAGCTCTTTGGAACTACAATACGCAGAACCTCTCCTTAGAACTTCATTACCTAATTCTGAACGAGACAGAGAATCTTTACAGGATACACTACGGTAGTGATGGAAATTATTCTGAGTGAAATCTTGATTTAGGCAGAGTTTCTGGTTTCCATATTTCTGTTTTCTCTTGGATCTTCTGTCTTCAAGTTTTGGGCAATGCCGTGGAGCTGGAAGAACAGTTGTAGGGCTTCCATCCACTACACAGTACTTGTCAAACTCTAACTCCATGCCTATTCAGTCAGTATTCACAGCAGAAGATGTGCAACCTAGCAAGCAAAAATATCAACACATCATATCATATAATTAATTCACACTGACAAAAACAAACCTAATACATACATTGCAGTTATTAGCACTGATACATTTCAAGATTCAGGCAAGGGAGGGAGGGAGGGGGGATTGAGAGACAAATAGCTTCCAATCTTCATTTAATGTCCGTCCATTAAAAAGTCCTTCAACTTCAACTCCACTCATCAGCATTCACCCAGCATATGCTCCCTCTAGCCTCCAGCTGCTGCTATATTACTGTGCTGTTTGTTGAACGCAACGTTTTAGGAGGCTGATTTTACGCATCTTCTCTTCAACAAGAAGAAGAAGAAGAAGAAGGAAAATCACGTGAAACCCCCCCCTCCCCTCGGCCCTCACATCCATCATTCATTCAAAAATAGAGGGGTAAAAATGGGTATAATTATTAATGAGGGAATCCCTCCACTCATTTATTTAATTATTAATTCTGGGACTGGGAGGGAATCATCCACTCACAGCCACTGCATATATTTTTCTTTCTGCTATGTTTATGGGAAATTGCAAATATAATATAATAATTTTCTTTCTTTCTTTCTTTGCAGTTAATGCTGCCTGCTCTTGGTTATAATAAAAAGTGAGTAAATGAAAGAGTGAGTGCAAAAAGTTTTTTCATAAAATATTATTAAAAACTTGTACAATGAATGTATCACTATCAAGTCCCCTAGATGATTGAAGCAAGTACTTACAGAGAGTTTGGTTGGAGAGATTTTAAATTCCCTTCCCACTTAATTCCCATCTAATTTCAAAGACCATTAAATTCCATAGTTTAGTTGAAGGGAATTGCAATTCCATGGAATTGCAATTCCTCCATTTTCATGGAATTAAAATCCCATGTCCCCCTGGTATTTTAATTCCTGGGAAAAAAAGATAGTGATGAGTCAAAATCACCCCTTCCTTTTTTAACCTAAAATAAATGTCTAACAACAATAATGGACATTTTTGACTTTATACTACTTATTCCCTTTCAATTTCCATGTATACCAAACATTGGAATTGAAATTCCCAGTAATTCTATTCCTGTCAACCAAACACTGGAATTTAAATTCCCACTTTATTCCCAGTAATTCAACTCCCATGAAATTACAATTCCTTTCCCACATAATTCCCCCCTCCAACCAAACGCCCTGTTACTGTATTAAAAACCAAGTCCTTCCCCCCCAACCAATTAAACTGAGTATCAACGTAACATATTTACTCATTTCACCTGCATCAACCTTTAAAAATTTAGCCAAGAGTGATGAAAGTTGAGATTGGGACAGACAATACAAGGAAACCTCTGCTTGCCCATTAATTAAGACCATAAGCCCTAAATGCATATATAATTTCTTCTCTTCTATGTTAAAGTTAATGGATCCCTCGCAATCTATGGTGTCCAGTTTAACCATTTGGATCCCTCGCAATCTATTTGACTTTCCAATTACTAATTAGTATTAACTCTTGTTGTATAGAGTTAATTCCAAGAATGGTCCATTAAAATTTCAATAACATAACATTACCCTAGCTAATCAAATTAGTTGTCCAAGTAAAATCTATTAAAATTTCAAATAGGATGTCAGACTTCATGCTTCACGTGGTTGCCAAAATGTAGCAATATTAAGCATCCTATCATTCTCTGCGTAAATTTAATATATTTACATCAGATTAACTAATGTACACGAGTGAACTGGTCTACCAAATCTCAAGCCTGAGTGATCTCTCAAGTCTAAAGTTCAAGGATCACTCAGCACCGTTAGCAGCGGCGCCCTCTTCGGGTTTAGTCTTGTTGAATGATCTATGTTTATCCAGGGTTGGCATGTAGACCTCGGTTGATTTCTTAAGAACATCACTGGCTCCTCTGTCATTCGACCGGGGGCTCAGCAGCTGCTTCTCAATGTCTTCAAACTTGGCAGTGGCCAGTGGTTCTGTGCCAACACTCTTTGTGGTTGATGGTCCTATTGTAAGCGTAGCAGCTTCATCTCTTGAAGCATACCACGTATTACCACATGCTCCACACTCAAGCTGAAACAATGACAAAGATGAGTGGAAGGATATTCTAGGCATATCAAGCTTAATGTTATACTCATAATGAAGCAAGTGCAAAATTGGGCTGCCAAAGGATCCAGACATACACTTCAAAATCTTCAATCCCTTACAATGAACCAAGTCAGCAAATGGAAAGTTACCTCACAGGAAATGTTAAATAAACCATAAAGCTAGCTATGTAAAACGCCATAAACTGAAATATTGAAAGAGTACGCATCTGGTAATGGCAATGGTTTAAAAAAAAAAAAAAAAAAAAAAAAAAAAGGAATCCCTTGCATTTAGAAGTGAAGGGACATCCGAAGTCTTTGTTCGACTCATGGTTTCCAGTCCCCCATTTCCCTCTGAGGAACATGTTAATCAAGCTAAAATGATTACTCCTATTAAAGGGAGAACAGTTTGCCAATAAAGCTATAAAGAAAACTAGACTCTAAATATCTTACAATCTCAACAACCCTAAAATCCCTAAATACTTTACTTGACCAGAATTTCATTTGCAACAAGATGAATTTGAATACCATAGATCCTAATAAAACAAACAACAATATTCCAGGTAATCCTGATCCAGCCAAAGAATATAGTATGACATAGTTATTACCAAAAGAAATACCTGATAGCGATGACCATGTCCAGCCTGAATGATATCTATCAGCCGCACTTGTCTCTCACTACATCGTCTGCAACGAGCATCAGTCATCTGCACCAGAAGATAAGCAAATTAAAGACTATTTTTCATAATTGTCCTGGCAACCCTGTTTGTTTCTACTAATATTATAAATTATAAATTCACACATAGGATCAAAATGATCTGCAAGCATGTGCTGGGACAATCTAGTTAAGATTCTCTTAACTTTGGCAGCAGAAAGTATATGAATTATAATCCATGCAATCGGGTAGCTAGAAAATGATACTGAGATCTTTGTACAATATTAGTACAATATCACTTCATCAGATAGATCCATTATATGCACAAGAAAAATGAAATTAAGCTGATCTACATCACAAGGAACCTTCACATATCCACCAAATAGGCAAATACTGCAGTTTTCCAACTTCAAATTATTCCTTGCTCATCTTACACGACAACTATCTACCTTTGACACAACTACTTAATGAAAAATATAAGCAGTAGAAGAACAAGTAAAAGCAACTTGATGATTTATGACAAACCAAAAACAGTAGGGGGCAAACAAAAAGGCAGAGCCTAATGCACAAGATTCTCACATAATGATGGGTTGGAGGAAAGAATATGTGAAGCTTAGAAGCCATTTCAATATTTGAACCCAATCTAAATTGCATATGGGTGCGCAATTGAGTGATTGACCACTATTCTATACCTATGACAAAGCTCAACATTCAAAAAGAAAATAGAAAACTATTTTAAAATATATACAATTGAACAAAAATAAAAGAAACCTGCACGGGTTCTTGCTCCTCGGGCTGCCTACTTGCAAGCTCATCTGAAGTCAAACCTTCCTGGAATTCAATTAAGATTTGCATGCTATAATAAGAAACAGTATAACAATCTCCTAATATCAAATCCCAAATTCTTCAAGAAATCTCATTTAAGTAATGCACTCGTTGAATCCCATTTAACGTTAACTGGATTTGCTATTTGTGCAGTTCAATGTCAGCATAATGTTATAATGGCTTATGCTCCAATATATCAAAAACAGTTAAGGGAAAACTAAGAATAAATGTACTGTAAATGGAGAACAGCAATTCAAAATAAATAAATGTCAACAGGAACCATGCCTTCAATTCAGTTGGCGTCATGTTTGATATTTGTGATGCTTCCAACTCCCCATTTAAGAGACGTCGGGCTAAGAGCGCATTGTTCTGCTCACAAAAAAAAAAAAAAAAAAAAAAAAAAAAAAAAGGAAAGAGACATTAAAGTAAAATGACAACTAGAACACAAATTTCAATGATTATAAATAAAAATAAGTCTTGCAAAGAAAACACTCAGGATGAACATCTAGGTAAGTCAAGCCACTCTATCTCATACTAAAAGGTCTTATCATTCTCACGAAGCAGCATATTTGCAATTAAATATGTAAATCCACCCACAAGTGTAATCCATAAGATAGATACATGTTAACTATAATTCAGAAGAAACAGATACGCAAACTAACTTCTCAACCTTAAGATTAAAGAGTAACTGCCGCATCTTTTGGTTGTACTTTTGAAAATCTGAGGAAAGTGCATCATGTACAGCTCTCTCAAGAGAAACTACAGCAGGAACTGCACTGTCTGGCCAATGAAAATTGGCTTCACCCTATAGAAAGAGAGACAGATTTAATATCTCAAAAGGAAATGCTTATACTATACCAGTACTCTGAAAATTATCTCAACAATCAAAAGATCTCAATGCTTACATTTGAACAGTTTTCTTGAGACCCATTCACATGTTTTGAGGAATTTGTTTTATCAGGATCACTACCATCAGAAATACATTTTTCTTTAGCATCACCCTGCCCACCATCCCAAGGATTGCACATGAACTCAATTGCTTGAAGCAGCTTTTCCAAGCACTTGTTGCGATGATCAGCACCGGTGAGGACATCAAAGTTTTTAAGAATTGTGAAGTACTCTGATGCATTACTGGCACAACTTCCAGGTGTTTCTGCTTTAAGAGATTGACCAGATCTAGTAGGTGCTTCTTCCTCTCTAGAAACATCTAACAAATGCATGCTCTTTTTCCTCAGAAGGCGTTTACTCTTCAACAACTGATCTTCATGCACAGTGGAAAGGTCCTCAGGCTCAATGTCAGGAAGATCACCAATTCGTGACATAGTTTTCTGAACAAGGAGATCAATCTCATGTTGCTTGCTATCTTCATAGTCCTTGTCTGTTAACTTGAAAAGCTTCCTCTGTTCAGTGTCATAGACTTTTTGAACAATAAAGCCAGGATGTTGTTTGCGATTTGGAATCTGTTTGTTTAAGGGAATGAAGTGTACCACACACTTGTGCATAACAGACTCAGCAGGCACCTCATCACGGTGAAAACTATAGAACAACTCCCTTGTATCACGTGATTGCCAGTTTCCACCTGTCCTTTTCTCTGCTTCTTCAGGTCGATAAAACCACTGCCCAGTGACCATCATGTTTCCTTTGCTAGTCTGAGAAATATCCTGCAAGCATAAAAGTGTTCATCAATATAAGATCAAAAGAGAGCTCAGAAAACAACCAGAAAGCTCTGGTTTTGAAAGGGGAATATGTTCTATGTTTTATCACTGTCATAGAAAGTATTCTCAGTTTTGTAGAACATTGGTCTCCATTCTCCAGACAAATTGGTACTCATTGAAAAGGCAGAATTAAAAGGGGTAAGAAACTCCATTCTCCATATGCCATCAAGAAAACTTAGAAGCAATATAAAAACCAAAATTCTAGTATTCTACTATCTCATAAATACAATCATTACCTTGATAATAGCAACATAAGGTTTCTGATTTTGCACCTCAGGAACTAACAGCACTGGGTCCTCCTACACCACAGTAGAGCATAATAAAATAAGGGCATAACAGCACAAAAGGAAATAGGAACTCATACAATCTGGTAAATAGAAAATGAAAATGAAAAATAATTCAATTGCAGACCTTGAAAAGTACTCTATAAATGATTTTTTTCATTGTATCTAGAGCACATTATATTATAGCAATTTGAAGTTAGTGCTATAGTTGCACTACCGAGTGAAATATAATCCTCAGCCTCTCCACAATATTTGCTTACTGAATTGAACTAGTGCAATAGTCCTAGAATGCACCAGCAAAGATCATACAGCACAACCCTAAAAAAACTCCAAGTAACACAGAAGATTCCAATATAATCATACAAGACAATCAAATACCTAACCAGCAGTTAATAATGATTAATAATAAGATAATGCTTATAACCCCAAAGCAAATACATAGGCATTTTTCAGCTTAAACAAATTAATCACGCATTTAAAAAAAAGAAATGCTCACTAGGTCATAGCTGAGTCCATCATATTCGAATGATTTGTAGTGGTTCCTTCGGCCTCGACCCTTTCCGCTAACCCTAATGACATCGCCGATGGGCTTTGCGTCTTCCTGCGCTTCCTCCTCAACCTCCTCCTCCGGCTCCGACTCCTCCACGGCTTTGCTCTTCGCCTTCTTATCCCTGCTGCTCCTCTTGTCCTTTTCTACGTCTTCCTCTGAATCCTCCGCCTCCTTCCTCTTGTTCTGATTTTGCTTCTCTTCTTCTTCTTCGTCTTCTTCACCGAGCTTCATTCTCTTGCGTTTCCGTTTCTCTTCGGCATTGTGAGATGAACGGGACAGCCGTGACAGTACCAACTCGTCGTCTTCATCACTCGTATCAATCTGCGCGAACCGCCTGTTTCCCATTTCTGCCTTGGAGAGAGAGTGTGAGTCTCTGAGAGGAAAAGCCGGACAGTTTCTCAATTTGAGCTTGCCAATTGGACGGTGATCAGCCCTCTGTTAGCGTGTATCGCCGGTTTAATGCTCTGTTATTTGTATCGAAATAAACCAAGTAGACAAAAATATATGGTTTTTGGGAGATTTAAAATTATATATTTACATATAGATTTGATCAGGTAAGATCATCTTTTCAAATGAGATCGTGAGATCAAATCCCATTCACTTAATATTATCTTGGAACTTTGGAAGGTTTAAATTTCATTTCATTTTCTTTTTATTTTGTCTTTTTAAGTTTTGACGTGTATTGTTTTGAAATTTTCAAGAGTAATAGAGTAATTTAGTTGTGATGTGTATCATTGGTTTTTTATAATCTCGATAATTCTTCTTCTTTGCTTAATCTTCTATGCTCTTGAATATTGTCTCAGTTTTCATCTCTTAAGTATACTCTCCTTCAATCGAATTTTTCTCTTTAAAATTTTGCTATGATTTTTTATTTGGTGGTCGTAATAGCATTACCGAGAAACTCAATGGCCGATTATCTTCTCAACCCGATGGCCATCAAGATAACAATAATATAAACTATGAATAGCAATATTAAAGCTAATACATGAAAGATAGGGAAAAAAATGATGAAAACTTAGCTAGAAACTAAGTATTTATATTATTTTGATTATCTATTTCGCTCTTGGCTACTGGTAGGATTTTATTCCATCTCCAAACTTAGTATAAAATGGAGAAAGCGCGCTTGAATAGATGTTCAGTGGGTTTGCACATATGAGAAAGTTGATTTCAATTCAGTTGTCAACAGATAGATGTTACAATACTAAAGAAGTTACCAACTGTTTACGTCAAAATAAGAAATTCCTGGACGTTAATTTGATTGGCACATAGTGATGTGCCGAGGAGAGAGGGTTAAGGGTGGTGGCCGGAGGTGGAGCGGCGGTGGTAACGATTATTTCTGATGAATTTGTCGACATTCTGTTTGAGTGGAAGGGAAAATAGGATGATCTAACCTAAGGCATAACTGATACCATATGAGAAGGTTGATTTCAATTCAGTTGCCAAAAGATAGATGTTACAATACTAAATTAAAGAAGTTAGGAAACCTAAACATCTCCTAACTAATAGACTAGTATAAGTCAATCAATTTAACACCACACAATTATTAACCTATTACAATAAGGAAATAATAATAAGAATAATAACATTATTAACAGCACAGACGTGCAATCGCCCGTGCATAAAACAATGCACACAACTGCAAATCTGGGGGGTTAGACGCGTCGAACTCAATTCGAACGCGATTCGGCGAACTCTACAACGCAACTTCAACTTTCAGGCCAATTTTGACCCCTTTAACATTAGAACTTGACTTTGTGGTCTTCATAAAAGTTCTATCACTTCGAGTTTCTTTCCAATGACGCAATAATCACTTATTCAGGCATTATTATGCTAAGATATGGTCCAATTACCGAACAATAGTCAAGACAAGCGAAAATTACAACTTATTGCTCTTTTGTTCAACTTGCCTTGAATTGCCCAAGTGATTAAGACCCTTGAAGACATCACTATTTGGCTCCCTGTGAGTATTTTAGCATCTTATTAGCTCCTCATTGGCATCCATCTTTCGTATGCTCATTTTGCTTCCTTTTCAGTGCTTTTTGCTCTAGTTTGGTATACTTTTGCTTCCTTTTGCCTTTTATTCTCTCAATTGTGCATTTGAATGAAACTAAACATAAAATACATCTTTTAGTTCGAACATCTAATAATCACCTTGAAATAAGCACAAAAAAAGGTTAAGAGTGGGGTAAAATATGATACAAAATAAGAGTCATCAATTGCTTTAAGAATAAATGGTATTGACTATGATATTAAATTCACTGTCATCTTTGTCAAGGTGAACCAAAAACTAATTTCCTTGTTTTGATAGGTTTTCCACATGTTTCATAGAACTCGATTTCTTATGCTCGACTTTTTTTGTTTGTTAGACCACGAGGTGTCCTAAGCAAGCCCTAACTGTAGGATGCACCTTTAAACTCGTACCATACTCAGATTAATCCATGTTCACACTAGGTAGGCCCAATTAAGGGGCAAAGTGCTGGGCAAATTGGTTTTTGAAAGAAATACGAAATTCATTAATTAGAAATATCCAAACTAAGTACATCAAAAATAAAAGAGGGAGGTTAACAAACCACTCCACAATGGTCAAACAAAGATACCAACTCCTTAGCTAAGGCATGGAAATCATGGTTCGTAGACTGTTTAACACACGAAAACTATAGGTGATTGAACATCATAGTTGTTTATTTGATATCATTCACAAGATGCAAGTTGAAGTAATTTGTGGCTTGGAGATGACGTTTTGGTAAACAAGCAAGGTGTCTATTTCTACCACAATCCGATCGTATCCAAGGTCTTATCTCCCATTAAGGACCTCTATAATCGCAAGTGCTTCAGCTTCCTTAACTCAAAACAAACCTTTTACACGGTAATGATCTACATGCAACAAACAAACCATGATGATCCTTGAGAACACAACCTAACCTCATGATATTACTTGTTTGGATAGATGAGAGCAACACCAACATTTAGTTTTAGCCAACCCTCAAGAGGTTTATTCCATTTCGTAACCAACTTCACACGTGATGAAACTTTATTTGAGCTATGTTTTACCCTTATTTCACCCCATTTAGTGCATATTTTGGTGTATGTAATGAGGGTTTTGAGCTAAATAATGTGTTTTGTGTATCATTTCACTCAATCACACTACCAATGGGAAAATGAAGCACTTGGAGCCAAAATGAGTTGATTTGGAGTAAAAAGTGCATGGAAAGGAAGTAAAAAGACAGTTGGAAGCATCCCAACAATAAAGGGGCGGGTGAATTGAAGCAAAGTCAAAACCGTGTCATGGTGTCAAACGTGCAGGCACTGGCATGCATGTGCGAGATCCACGCAAGAACACTGCTTTTTGCACGGCCGCACATGCATCGACACGCCTGTGCACCAAACCATACTGTGTTGTATAGAAGGATAATTCCAAATTTGAAAAGAGAGAGTGCAGACAGAGAGATGCAACAACGGGTCCGAAATAACTTATAATTTAGGTTTTCTTGTAGGATTTCATTTCTATACTTGGATTTCACTCTTTGAAGCTCAGGTTATTGTATTTCTACGTTTTAGATCCTTTAAGGATCAATGATGCACTTTTTATCCAAGCAATAAGTTCTATTGCTTATCTCATTTTTACAGTTTTAAGTTTATTTACCTTGATATATTTTTGCTTTTAGTTTATAATATGTGTGAATAGTTTTATTTGGGTTTGGATTGAGGGTTGCATAAGATTCTTGATGCCTATTTGATATCTATTACATACTAGGGGTGAAACTCAATCTATGGTTCTTTGTATTGTGGGATTGCTTTGTATTCTCGTGTTGAATATGTGAGACCTAACATTGCCAACACACTTTTGGTTTGGGATTTGACAACCGATGGACAAGGGGTCAACGTATATCATTGACATGTCTCACAACCATCAAAAATTTCAGTAGACCCATCTCACTACTCCTAGATTCCACCACGAAAGTGGAAAATTTTACAGGTTAAGGTTCCTACAACTTTATTTGTTGGAATTGGCAGCGTCACAAAAGTGGGACAATCCCATCATTTAATTTTTCCTAACGTAAGAACACGAAAGTGGCATGTTACTCCACCGAATTGGTGTTGGCAATTTTAGAACCCGAAGTTGGGTTGACTCCCCTTAATCGTTAGAAATGGGCATCAAATTGATTGTTTCCCGACTCCAATTTCTCCTTTTCACTTTTATCAATTATTTGTGTAGTTTATTTGATGTCATTCACCCAATCCCTTGCTATTTGCTTAGCTTCCACTAATTTTCAATCACCTTGTGACGGTTAGTTTCAAAGAACTATGCATAAATGGTCATCTCAGAGAGCAATATAAACAAATTCATTTTTGTTTGAATCACTTGAAGACTATCAACATAGTCGTCTATCTTGAGAGTATCGCTCTGATGTGCTTCCTCCAATTGAACAACATGGGCTTCGCTTCTTTAATGGTGCAGTCGGGCGTTGTGTTCTTACTATTCCAAAGTTTATCATTCCTAGCTCTCCAAATATCAGTTATGAGTATTTGTGATGATTGGTTGGTTAGTGTCAACTACTCAACGCCCACAAGGGACCAACATTGAGCGTATACATAATCCTTAAAAACATGTTTGGTATTCTTGATTTCATTAGAACAAAACACGCAGAGATGTGAACATAGAACAAATTACACTTTGGGTCCTGTGAGTATTAGGGTACTGGCAATTTGAGTACAGGACTTTCAAAACTCTCAATTTAAACCTTTATCTATTCATTTTTTGGCAGTTTTGGTCCTCCGGACCAAATTGCCGGCCAAAATTGGCCGGAAAATTATTTAATTGTTCGAATTGTTTTTGGGTGAGGGTAAAAACGTCATTTGTTATTGTATTTGGGGGGAAAACACCTTCCGGTCTTTTAGTCAACAACACCACTTGCAATTTGGGGGGAAAGCAACGAATTTGGGGGGAAAATCCAAAGAACTTCATCTTCCACTACTGGAGCAGCGATTGTGTGAAGTGGTCTGGAGCTTCGATTGTGGACATCATCTTCTGGGTTTGGAGAGGGCGAGCTTCATCATCTGCGACTGGAATGGGTCTACAACTACGTAAGAAATTTTTTTTTCGGAGTTTAAATGTGAAGAAATTGAAAGTGTCTGAGCGTATTTGTTGTTTGGGTTGCCTATTTTTTGTGTGTGTGGAGTTGAATGCAAGTTTCTGCATATCTAGGGTTTTGTCCTGGGCTTTATATATGCATAGAATAGGGTTATGTAGTGTTGTTTTGTTCTGCGGGGACCACCACTAAGTTTCTGCAAGTATTATTGTGTTGTGTTGTGTTGTGTGGGCACCACCACTATACTAATACTTTTGTCAAGATTCCATGTGCATAAACTGGGAGTTGGAGCAATTTCTGTATACCTTTATTGCTTTGTGGTCTGTGGGGTCCAGTATGTTGACTATTGTATGTGTAAATGGTTTCTTTACAGGGGATGGAGTTGGTCCTTTTTCTGTTTGCCTTTTCCATAATGGAGTAATAAATAGGGTAGGTGAGGTTAAATATATGGGTGGTGATGTAGAGGTTTATGACAGAATGGAAGCTAGGGAAATTTGTTTACAAATGTTGAAGGATATGATTAAAAATTTAGGGTATAGTGAAGTAGGAGCACTAATATATTGCCTTTCCAATGATGGTTTGAAGTTGCTGCAATCTGACATGGATGTAATAACAATATTGAATGAGGACAACCCAGGCAATATGTTGGAGTTTTGGGTTGAAACAATGGATGAGGTGGACTTGGTTGATGCTGATATGGAAGTACTGGAGACAGAAAGTGATTGGGAAAATGCAATTGAGGTAGAGTGTTTGAAGGTAGAAGAGCAGGTTGCAGAACAGCAGAAGGTGGCAGAAAAGCAGAAGGCTGCAAATGCAGAAGCTAGAGCTGTGGATGATGCTTTTGTGGAAAATAGGAAAACAAAAAAAGTTAAGACCAATGATGAGGTGGAAATTAAGTTTTCAGATGAGGAGTCAATTGTTGATTCTGATAGTGATGTTGAGGGTAAGTGGCCTATATTTAGAGCTGCAACAGACATGAAGGACCCACAGTTTAGGTTAGGAATGACTTTTGCATCTAAACAACAGTTTAGAGAGGCTGTGCAAAATTATGCTTTCAATAATGGCAAAGAGATTAAAACTCTGAAAAATGACAAGGAGAGGATAATTGTTAAATGTACACAGGAGGGGTGTCCTTGGAGAATAGGGTTGAGGAAAGTACTTGGTTCAATGACATGGAGGATTTTGAATATGACAGATGAACATGAAAGCTGTAGTTGGGTATGGGAAAATGGTATGGTTAAGTCTTCTGTGGTGGCTAAAAGGTGGTTAACTGAATTGCAAGACCATCCTGATTGGATGATGAGGAAGTTCAAGGATAAGGTGTGCAGTCAGGAGGGTTTTTATGTTAGCAATTCACAGGCCTATAGGGCTATTTGGAAGGCAAAGAAGCTAAGGCAAGGTAAAGTGGAAGATACCTTTAAGAAGATATGGAGTTATAAGGCAGAAATAGAAAGAACAAACCCCAAGACAACCTGTCCTGTAAAACTCAGTGACCTAACTGATGAAAGTGGCAATTCCAGGTTTTTGAGAATGTATGTGTGTTGGGAAGCTAGCAAGCAAGGATTCAAGCACTGTAGAAGAATAATAGGTTTAGATGGGTGTCACCTTAGAACTGAAACTGGTGGGATGCTACTAACAGCTGTTAGTATTGATGGCAATGATAGTATATTTCCACTAGCATATGCTATTGTGGAAGGGGAGAAAAAGGAATCTTGGACATGGTTTCTACAACTTCTGAAAACTGATTTGGAAATAACTAGAGGTGTTGAGGATGAATATTGCTTCATTAGTGATAAACAGAAAGGGTTGATTCCTGCATTTGAGAGTGAGCTACCTGGTGTGGAGAATAGATTCTGTGTGAGGCACCTTCATGCAAACATGAAGGTGGCAGGTTTCCAAGGAAAGGCCCTTAAGGACTGCCTGTGGGCTTGTGCTAGGGCAACCACTTTGAATGCATTCAATGTTGAATTAAGTAAACTTAGGGGCTTAGATGAAGATGCATACCAATGGCTTGGTGATAAGAGTCCAACAGAGTGGTCTAGATCTCACTTTTCTACACAGTCTCATTGTGACATGTTGGTTAATAACATCTGTGAGTCATGGAATGGATCTATAAAGGATGCAAGGGACAAACCCATTATTGAATGTCTTGAAATACTAAGGAAAATGTTGATGGGCAAGTTCTTTGAGAAAAGACAAAAAGCTGCAGAGTGGAAAGCCTTGCTATGTCCTGCAATTGTGAGAAAGCTTAAGAAAATTGAGAAGGATGCATCAACATACCATGCAACACAATGTGATTTCCATAAGTTTGAAGTAAGCCATTTATATGGGGATCAACAAGAGGTTGATCTGGAAGCAAAAAAGTGTTCCTGTAGGGTTTGGGACCTAACTGGCATTCCATGCAAACATGCCATTTGTGCTATATGGAAAAAGCATGGAAAGGGTTCAGTTACTGACTATGTCCATCCCTGCTACTCCAAAGAGACCTACTTGAAGGTATATGGTGGTTGTATCAACCCTATGACAGGTCCAGATGATTGGCCACAATGTGACAGAACCCCACCATTGCCTCCTTTGTATACTGCCAAGGTATATATGCTTTGCCTAGTCATTAATGTGTTCTTATTCTATTCACTTTATCTTGACTAAATTGATTTGCAGGTTGGGAGGCCCAAAAAGCAAAGGGCAAGGTCAGCTGCTGAATTGACAATAGATGGAAAGTATGTGTCCAGACAACACATTCAGTTACATTGTGGACTGTGCAGGCAACCTGGCCACAATGCAAGGAAATGTCCTACAAATCCAAATAAAAAGGTTTACTTTGTGGCCTCTCATTAGATATTCAACTACATTTCCTAGTTTTGGTGTATTATGCCTGAGTTTACTTATCATGTTTCTTTGTTTTTTCCCAGTTGAAGCCAAAAAAAAAGATTCATCTATAGTGCAAGACAAATCCCCATCCACCTTCCTTCAGGGCACAACCAGCCTCATGAGGGTGTAGCTGAGACAGAAGACCACTTTCCCTCTGGTGACCAGCAGCAGCAGGAGCTAGATGACCTACCAGCAGCACAGCAGCTAGATGAGCAGGACCAAAGCCAATCCAAGGACAGTAAGGGCAAAAGGAAATTGAGGCCCTCCAATAGGAAAAAACCCTATTATACCAGGAGCAAGACCACCTTCAAATCCAAGTTCTTTGGAAATAAGGGTGAACCAATTGACCTTGAGTGATTGCCAACTAGGTGCTTGTTAGGTTGCCTTATGATTGTGTTTTGAAACATGATGGATAAGTTAAGGTCTTAATGGTTTTTGTTGTTTTGTTTAAACTGTGTTTTTGTTGTGTTAGCTGTTTTGTATCAAACTAATCAATGTACACTGCTTTTTTGTGAATGGTAATGCAGCATGTGATTTCCATAAGTTTGTCCAACATACATATCCAACCACAATTCATACATGAATGGTAATGCAGGACCAAAAGCCTGGAATTCATTCAGTAACATATATATCCAAAAACCAAGACTAATTCCTTAATGACCAAAACCAACCACAATTCATACATGAACAAAACCAACCACAATTCATACATTTCCAAAACCAACCAAACTACATACATTACCAAACCCTACTACCAACTACTGCTACAAATAACACAATCAAGACTACTAACACCTTGTTCATGGACTTCAAACCTTGTTCACTTCTAAGTTTCGAATTCAATTTTCGTATCTCTTCATCTTGTCGGTTGATGCGTTTTAGCAATCCTGGAATTATTCGCTTTGAACGATAGCACATTGGAGTATCATACCAATCAATAAAACCACATCCCACCTTCCTCTGCAATAATAAACAAAATGCAAAACAAAACTGTGATTAAAGTAATTCCTAAAACAGAAAATATCTAGAAATTTGATGTTCATAAATTAGGGTTTGAAACTAATTTAAACAACACAAAAAAAAACCCAAATTGAGCATTTCGTAGGTATACACAAAAATTAGACTTTCAAAAGTAATTAACTTACATTACCACCCACGCATTGCCAAAATCTACGACCTGGGTTCTCAGCTGTCCATGAAGTGCGTATCTTCAGTTGCTCACCACACCTACAATGGACAATTGGAAACCTTTCCCCAAATTCATAAAACTCGTTGCCATGATTAGAAGAAGAAGATGATGAATACGAATTAGCCATTGATTGCAAGCGGAGGAGGTCGAGCAGGAGTGCAGACGCCGTCGAGGAAACCGGTCGGAAGGTGGAGTAATAAATATGCCGTCGAGGAAACCGTCGAGCAGCCGTCGAAGACAATCTCCCTCTGGTGACCGTTTTTTAGCCCAACACGAGGTGGTCCCCAAATAAATACAATAACAAATGACGTTTTTACCCTCACCCAAAAACAATTCGAACGATTAAATAATTTTCCGGCCAATTTTGGCCGGCAATTTGGTCAGGAGGACCAAAACTGCCAAAAAATGAATAGATAAAGGTTTAAATTGAGAGTTTTGAAAGTCCTGTACTCAAATTGCCAGTACTCTAATACTCACAGGACCCAAAGTGTAATTTGTTCTGTGAACATATCACTCTTTAGACCAACAAGGTTATCCATTGTGGGGAGTTTGTTTGAACAAAGTTATCAATTTTTTTTTTTTTTTTTTTTTTTTTTTTTTTTTACTTTAGGTGGAATATGAAGCTTCCACATAGAAGTCGAATGAAGATTAACATCATGTTATACCCTATATAAAAAAAAGATATTACTAAGTAATTATCTTCCTCCACCAATTTCCAAATAATACTGTCTAGTTTAGGATAAATAGGCAGAGGGAGATTTGCAATTTTTAATATAGTTGGTCTTTTTTTTGGTTGATCTAGTTACAATTTTTTTTTTTTCTAACTAAAGAGTGAAGAATAGTTTCCTTGGCATTTTGGTAAATGCATACATTTTGCGTTTGTAATTTTTAATATAGTTGGTCTTTTTTTTGGTTGATCTAGTTACATTTTTTTTTTTTGTTTTTTTTTTTTTTTTTCTAACTAAAGAGTGAAGAAGAGTTTCCTTGGCATTTTGGTAAATGCATACATTTTGCGGCCCATAAGAGAAACGACTTCGCGAAACCTAAAAACGAACTCCCCCTAAATCAGTTCCTAATTCCTTAACGAGAAACTCTCCTATTTTCAGTTCCTTACTCTAAAAAACAAATACGACATATTGACACACAAGGATACTAAAATAGATAAAATAGATAGATACAGAGAGAGAAAATCTGAGCATGAATCCTTCTGCAAGGTACGTCAAGGACTTCACATTTCTAGTTTATTTTTTCCTTTATTTATTTATTTTATTTTCCATTGATCAATTGGTTGAAGTTCAAGTATTGAAATTGCAGAAACTCTTGAGAAAGCAAAGATTGAAACTTTAGGAAGAAAGATTGATAGTTTTTGAAGAATTTGTGCACGTGGACAGTGTATTTTTTTGCATGTGTTCATCAATGCTTGACGAGATATAAGTAATAGTTGATTAGATGTGTGCATATTGATGGGGAGAGGGAGGCCAAGGGCAGTGGAGAAAGGGGTGTTAGGGCAAAACACAAGTGCATCTAGAAGTGGTTCGTTCAATATACCACCAGGGCCGGTGTATTATCCGACTGAGGAAGATTTCAGGGACCCTTTAGAGTATATATATAAGATCAAGGAAGAGGCTGAAAAGTATGGGATCTGTAAGATTGTACCTCCCAAGAACTGGAAACCCCCTTTTGCGTTGGATAGAGATTCATTCACATTTCCCACAAAAACTCAGGCCATTCATCAGCTGCAGGCACGGTGTGCTTCATGTGATCCTAAGACTTTTGAGCTAGAGTATAATAGGTTTTTAGAGGAGCATTGTGGAAGGAAGGGAAAGAAGAGGGTTGTGTTTGAAGGGGCAGAATTGGATTTCTGTAAATTATTTAATGCAGTGAAGCGGTTTGGAGGCTATGATAAGGTTGCAAAGGAGAAGAAGTGGGGGGAAGTGTTTAGGTTTGTGAGGTCAGGTGGGAAGATCACAGAGTGCGCGAAGCATGTCTTGTCTCAGCTGTACCTTGAACATTTGTATGATTATGAGGAGTATTGTGCTAAGTTGAATAAGGTTAGGAATAAGGGTTGTAAACGAAGATCTATACCTGATAGAAAAAGTGTGCAACAGTTTGAAAGTTCTAGTTCGAAGAGAAGGCGAAAGAATACTGAGGGTGAGAGACATGAAATGCACAAAGCAAAGGAGGAAGAGTTTGACCAAATATGTGAACAATGCAAAAGTGGTCTGCACGGGGAAGTAATGCTTCTCTGCGATCGATGCAATAAGGGCTGGCATATTTATTGTTTATCACCACCTCTAAAACAAGTTCCACCTGGGAACTGGTACTGCTTAGAGTGCTTAAATTCTGAAAAGGATAGCTTTGGTTTTGTGCCTGGCAAGGATTTTTCATTGGAAGCTTTTAGGCGTGTGGATGATCGAGCTAAGAGAAAATGGTTTGGATCATCATCTGTCTCACGGGTTCAACTAGAAAAGAAGTTTTGGGAAATAGTAGAGGGATTAGCAGGTGAAGTTGATGTTCTCTATGGCAATGACTTGGACACTTCTGTTTATGGGAGTGGATTTCCGCGTGGAACCGACCAAAGGCCTACAACAGTAGGAGCTGAAATATGGGATGAGTATTGTGCTAGCCCATGGAATCTTAATAACTTACCCAAGTTGCAAGGTTCGGTGCTACAAGCTGTTCATCAAAACATTGCTGGTGTTATGGTGCCTTGGCTTTACATTGGGATGCTATTCTCTTCATTCTGCTGGCATTTTGAAGACCATTGCTTCTACTCCATGAACTATCATCACTGGTATTCTGCTTGAGCTTTGTATAATTTCTTTTATGGCTAATTTCCTTCTTAAAATGTATGGAACCTAATCCTTTTGTTCTGTTAGTGATAAGTCAATAATCAATATTTAGATGCAGCAGATGTTTTGTATTGTGATTCATGATAGTTGTATCTCATGCTTTTATTCATCTGGCAATCTGAGCATAACACCTCTCTTTAATGTTGTTGGATACCAATTCATATGATACCCTATTATGTCTACTCTAAAAAATAACAATGGCATATTGTGATTAGGTTTGCGTTCTACTAATTTTCAGTATCTGTTTGCGATAACCTTGAGAATATCTCGTACAAATAATCAAGGATGGAGGAGTGCATAGGGATGAGATTCGTTTAACTTGATTGGATATTGATTAAAAAAAGAATAATACTAAAAAAACTACACAGAGAGTAGGATTGACACTTGTATGGGGCATGTATGGCCCTAGAATACGGGAGAAGATAGTGGTTGGTCAATTGGGAGATTAAAAGGGAACTACCAAGTTGGTCTTTGTGAAAATGAGAGAAAATTCAGTGTTCAGAAGCAGGTAACACAGGTAATAAGATAGAGGGACAGTGATCAGCATGACAAGTATGGAACAGGGGAACAAGTATAGTTCACCATTTTCTGTTATGTTAACTGAAAATCATTATAGAGTTTTTTGTTGATCACCCATGGGCCATACTTAAGCCCTTGGCCCTCAGACATTCTAGTTATTAAGTGAATTTAACTATTGAAAAGGCATGTATTTGGTGGTTAATAGTCCCTTATGCTTTTAAACTATCCCTTTCTTATCTATGTGGATTTCAGACCATGTCACTGTCAGAGCTCTATCATATATATGGGTAAACCCAAGGTTTCCACCATCGAACACAGTGACTAATCCCCTCGCTGGATTGTAGGCACCTCTTTTGGGTGGGACAGCTGGATCATATATTATTTCTATATCTGTGAATTCTTAATTGTATCGTCCAATTTATGTCTTTGAAGATTCAATCTTTTTTCTTTTTGGCTTTGTTTTCAAATTTTCCTGGAAGATGCTAAATTGACAGTGGGTGCAAGCAAATTATAAGCATACCTTTTGATAAAGATATTTTATTAAGTTATTGAATATTTGAATAGCAGTTTGCTTGATCATGTTGAAAGAGCCCATAATTAATATATATATATATATATATATATATATATATATATATTCTTTTTCCATTCTCATTTTTAGCTTTGGTTTTCACTTAACCTGTTAGCTAAACTATTGACTGTTTACTATTACTTGTTCCAAAGAAATGGTGGGTGAGGATAAGGTTGCTTTGAATTGCTTCTCTTGTATATGGACACAATTTCCTATGATAAGTGATGTATTATGAGTGTACTGTGTACAATTTTTCCTATTAAAATAATAATAATAATAATAATAATAATAATAATAATAATAATAATAATAATAATAATAATAATACGGAGTAACAAAGAAGGAAAAAGAAGAAGAAATAAGGCCATGTATTTTGATAAGAGTTAATTTCATTTTTGGTCCTAGATTTATAGGTGGTGTTAAGAGTTTCACATTGATAAAATAACAGAGAATATATGGGTTTATAAGGCCATGTGTTAGACTAGTTAATATGTTGGATTCAATCTTTTAGTGGTTTGACCCATGTGCATTATAGCCCAGTTGAGTGACTCTGGCCCAATCTTAGTTTATAACAGGTGGCATTCCACTTTTAGTCCCCCCCCCCCTTTTTTTTTTTTATTTTTTATTTTTTAATATTCAAAACATCCCCCTTTGATCTTAATATTATTGTGGCATGACCATTTTAGTCCTTTATCAACACAATCATTTAAATGCACTTAGATACAAGGGCATTTCTGTCTTCAAATAGGAATTTTAAAATAAAAATAAAAATAAATAAAGCGGCTCAACCCATTTTGTAAAAAAAAGATCGAAATGTCCTTGTATTTAACGCCATTTCAACGATTTTGTTAACGTAGGACCAAAAATGGTCATGTCACAATAATACTAGGACCAAAGGTGGATATTCTAATAAAAAGGACTAAAATTGTACTACCATGTATAAATCTAGGACAAAAATGGAATTAACTCATTTTGATAAATTATGATGCTATTTTTCACTTTTATCTCTGCTTGTCTGCTTCCACTGCGAGTCTGGATGGATGTGACTTATATGTGTATATATATCTATTCGGCATTATGTTTTCACGAGTTCAAGCAATTTGTATAAGTAGAGAAGTTTTGTATTATAGGGGATCCTATATTTATATACACAAGACATGGATTGGGCTATAAGCCCATCACTGCAACACTTTTATATTCAACACTATCATTGTACTCACTGCTCGTCTTTCATTTTCAGGGGGGAGCCAAAATGCTGGTATAGTGTTCCTGGTAGTGAAGTCCATGCTTTTGAGAAGGTATTTTGATAGTTTTACCTTTTATTCTTTAATACACAATTCTAATAAAAAGGATTAGGTGAGTCATTACATTTTAAGAATGGAAAATTCCTTTCTCTGCAGGTTATGCGAAATAGTCTCCCTGATCTATTTGATGCACAGCCAGATCTCTTGTTTCAGCTTGTAACCATGTTGAATCCATGTGTCCTGCAAGAAAATGGAGTCCCTGTTTACAGTGTCTTGCAGGTATGCTATATTGTTGTTGGACTTTAGGATAATTTGTGCAGAGGACTTTATTCCCATTGAATAAATCACAGAATGTATTACCTATTTGTGAGATTGTATCCAGGAAGTGGGAATCAATTTACTTCTATTTCCAAGTGCACAATATACACTTAGGTGTTTTGTTTCAACTATTGGACCATGGACCACAATTTGAAATACATCTGAACTCTAGCATTTTGCTGCTTTGAACTACATTATAAAATGAAATTCTACCTTATGGACTATGGAGTACTTTAAGAAAAAAGGGAAGTAGATGAAAGTTCTCACTTCTCTTCTAGAAAGTGTTATAGAAGTTTTTTCATGGAGATCATAAAACTTTTTGTATTGAGCCTTTCTATATTGCATCTTGAAATAAATTAAACAACAAACTATGCTATCATTCAGTTTAATGTGAACATCACTTTAACACTAATGTGATGCTTTCTCAAAGTCTTGCGAGTTTTCCTGATCCCAATGCATTTGCTTTATATATTTCTTTTGTAACAGGAGCCTGGCAACTTCATTATTACCTTCCCCAGATCTTACCACGCAGGCTTCAACTTCGGTAACAGATTACTCTAAAAACTTTGGAACAGTTGGTTTATAGCACTTATTTATTCTTTATGTACACTGTGATGCTAAATGCTTTTAAGGTCATAGTTGCAGTTCTAAATTGCAGGCTTAAATTGTTTGAGGTTTAGTAAACTTATTACTTGTTTATGTACTCTATAATCCTAACTGGTTTGGAAGTCATTTTCACAATTTGCAATTGTAGGCTTAAATTGTGCTGAGGCTGTCAATTTCGCACCTGCTGATTGGCTACCTCATGGTGGTTTTGGAGCTAAATTGTACCAACTTTACCGAAAAGCTGCTGTGTTATCTCATGAAGAGCTGCTCTGTGTGGTGGCCAAGGTCTGCTTGGACCTTTTGGAATTCTTCTCTTCTTAGTCTAGTGCTTCTATTATGGATGGGAAATACAGTTGTTTCTTTAGTTGTCAGTTGCATTATCAAACTAATTTTGTTCTTATTGCAGAATGATTTGGATACTAAGGTCTCACCATACTTAAAAGAGGAACTGCTTAGGGTCTATAATAAGGAAAAATCCTGGAGAGAGCGACTTTGGAGGAATGGCATAGTTAACTCTTCAAAAATGTCACCTCGTAAGCAGCCTCAGTATGTGACTACTGAAGAGGTATTTAAAACATTTGCTTTCGTTATTTTATGATTCGCTTGGTTTTTTGATCTTTTAAAGCACATTGGTGACCTGATACTCTTTGCAGGACCCTACATGCATTATATGCCAACAATATTTGTATCTTTCTGCTGTAGCATGCAGCTGTAGACCATCTGCTTTTGTTTGCCTTGAGGTGAGTGATCTTGGGTATGCCAGGTGGAATATGTGGTTTTAAATTTTAATCTGTAAATTGTTAGAAGCATGTGTCTCAAATTAATGTTTTAGAATTTGAAGTTACTTGAATAAACACATAAAAAAATTCCATTTGGCTGGCATTGGTCAAAGTTAGAAGAAATATCTTCATCATAATTGAGGCTATTGAGATTTAGCTAGTTTTTGTTAAAATCAAGTAATGAAATTTCTTGTCCTTTTAATTATTTTGTGAAAATGTTACTAACTGATTTTCTTCTGTAGCACTGGGAACACCTTTGTGAATGCAAGGCCAACAAACTTTGCCTTCTTTATCGTCATACTCTGGCAGAGTTGCATGATCTAGTCCTCTTTACTGACAAGCATTGTTCTGAGGATGCCAAAAACATTCAAAACCAGGCTCTATCTTCGATTGATTCTGCTGCACTATCAAAAAAGGTTTTATTTACTACTTTCAGTGGCTAATAGAATGAGATTATTTGATCAAACAACCTATTCAAAACTTTTAGGGCCTGTATAATATGGACAAAAAATTTCCATTCTCCAATTCTGTTTTTCTGCTGTTTCCCCCTTTTCCATTCTCCAAATGAAAAAGAAAAAGAAAAAAAAGAAAGAGCTGGAGCCTGGAGTGGAAAGCCTGGGTGAACACTATTCACCTGTGTTTTCCGTTTTCTGGAAAACGTGAAAATTGTTCCAGTTTCTCTTTGGAAAACAAAGTCCACTTGAACACAAACTCCATTTTTTCATTTTCGTTTTAATTTTCTATTTTTCTATATAAATGGAGTTTTTTTCCCCAAACATGAACAGGCCCTTAGCTTACTATTATTATAAAAAGTTTGCAGATAAAAATATAAAATGTGCTATCTGAGTTTATTGCATAAAGATTTCTGTATATAACTCGTGTACAACTTCATCCGAGTGTAGGTTAAAGGTAACTCTGTCAACCATGAGCAGCTTGCTGACAAATGGCTTTTGAAGTGTAATAAGATTCTGCAGAGTCCATATTCTAGTGATGCTTATATCAATGCATTGAAGGAAGCTGAACAGTTTCTATGGGCTGGTCATGAAATGGATCTTGTGAGCTTCAATTTTGTGTTATTGAATTATCTTTGCTCTCATTTTTGTTGGTTTTATCAAACGATGATGTATTTGTCCCACATGGGTTTAGGTCAGAGAAATGGCAAAGAAATTGATTGAATCTCAGAATTGGACTCAAAACGTAAGAAATTGCCTCTCTAGAATAGAGTCGTGGTCATGTAATGGTGATCATGATTTAGAAAAGGTCCAGATGGAGCTTGTTGACAATTTGCTAAGTTTAAGTCCTGCTACTTACGCTGATTCTGCCTATCTCAAATTGAAGGTAATACTCATTTGTGTTATATGGCAAGCTCTTCTGTTGGGTGCTCAGATTTTAGAATTGTCTGATTACTCTTCAATAAATTGTGTGCAGGATTACCAGAAAAAAGCTAGAGTTCTGATTCAGGAAATTGATTCTGTTCTTTCATCATGTCCGAAGATTTCTGTAAGCAAGATAATTGCAGTTTATGCTTCCATCTATGTTCTTTAGTTTATTTACAATCTCTAATCTATATATTTCCTGTTCTTTTTATTTGAGTGTTGTCTTCTTCTGCCATGAGAATAGTCATTTTACTTCGTTTTCCCAATTCCTTTAACTATCTTTGTTATTTGCCATTTTCAGGTAGCTGAATTGGATAACTTGCAATCTAAGATACTTGATTTGCCTATCTATGTAAAAGAAAGTGAGAACTTGATACGGATACTGTCTTCTGTTAAGGTATAGTTGTCTCTGTATTAATGCATTTTTTTCTTTCTACTTTTCATTATAGCTCTAGTCTATGACTCTATTCTAATTAATGTATAACAACACTAATTCATCATTGAGATCCTTAGGCCTGGAAAGACACGGCTAGAAAATGCATCTCTGAGAAGTTTCCTGCTGCAGTGGAGGCAGATGTTCTCTACAAATTGCAAGAGGAGGTAACAGCTTAATTTTCTTGTCTGCCTGCCATACATGATCCTGATTCTACAGTACTGATGATTTTATATACTTGTATCATTTTTCCCAGATCCCAAATCTTCAAGTTGAACTCCCTGAAGTTAAAATTTTATTAGATTTAATTGGAAAAGTTGAACTATGTCGCTCTGAGTGCAAAGAGATGTTGGAAGATTCTATTAGCCTAAAGGTTGTCTATTATATATCCTTATTGTTTCTTTGTAAAACAATTTGATGAAGTGAAATGCTAATTGGATGTTTAGCTTGTACAGGAACTTGAATTACTTATAAATGACTGGGATGCTTTTACTGTTAACATTCTGGAGCTTGAACTTCTGAAACAATATCATAAAGATGCTGTGTCTTGGAAATCCCGTGTTAAGAACATTCTAGTAAACATCAGTGATCGGGAGGATCAGGAACATGTTGTTGACGAGTTAACTTGCATTCAGAGGGATGCATCTTCTCTGAAAATTCAAGGTGTGGATAATCACACATTACACTCCCACATGAAGTTCTGTTTGCACTAGCTTGGTGCATTCTTTTTGTTGATTCTTGATGTTAAGGAAATCAATTGACTTTTAACATTTTCTTTCATTTTATGAATAGTTGAGGAGCTGCCTTATATTGAAATTGAGTTAAAAAAGGCTAGCTGCAGGGTAAAAGCATTGAAGGTAAATCTGATGCATGCTAATCCCTTATCACTTACACTGATTAGTTTTGGGATTTTAAAATTTTCTATAATGGTCGTCGGGGGTGCTATTCTTTTGTTATGTTCAATATTGACTACATTACTTTGACTATTTGATATGTAATTAAGTGATTGTATGCTTACTTGATGAGTTTAATTTTCAGTTATGGCACTGAGTTGTCTCCTATACAATTGTATATCAATGTGTATTAAATTGCTGAAAGTGCATATGATTCACACAGGCACTTCATGGCAAAACATCTATGGATTTTATTGAGCATCTGATGGTGGAGGCTAGCACGTATGTTTCCTAGTTTATACCCCTTCAATAATAATTGCACTTTATACTATTACTGATTTTCAAACTTGATATGCCAATATATGTCAGATTGCAGATTGAGAAAGAGAATATTTTCATTGATATTTATGGGATACATGCAATTGCTGTTTCTTGGGAAGAAAAAGCAAAGCATTTACTTGGAAGTAAGGCAGATATATCTGAATTCGAGGATGCTATTAGGTGCTGGCTTATTGGATGCTTTAGTTCTTGCTTATCTCATATTAAATCTGTTTAGAGTTCTAATATTTCAAACTTGATGATAGGGCTTCTGAAAATTTGATTGTCATTCTACCGTCTCTTGATGATATTAAGGATGCAATTTCCTTGGCCAAGTCTTGGCTACTCAAATCTAGAGCATTTATAACAGATAATTCACCAGCAGCATGCACTCCATGCTTTTTGCATAAAGTTGAGGACCTGAAGGTTGGCCCCACCCTGGAACTACAGATTTTGAATTAACATACAAACCATATGTGTATAGTACTATAGTGTACTGAACTCATTGTAATTTTGCAGGAGTTGGCATCTCAGTCAAAGCTTCTGAAGATATCTTTGAGAGAACAACCACTCGTTCAGACACTCCTTGATAAGTGCATGAAATGGAAGCAGGATGCCTGCTCTTTGTTGAATGATGCAGATTGCCTTTTGAATGTTGATGTTATGGGTGATCAAAATTTTAGCACTCTCAGTCAAAAACTTGAACATCAAATTTCATTAATGGAGAGTGCCATACAAGCTGCTCACTATCTTGGCTTTGAGTTTGATATGATTTCTAAACTTCAAGGTGCCTGCTCTACTTTCCAGTGGTGTGTCAAGGCTCTTTCTTTCTCTTCTACTGTTCCTTCCATTGAGGTAATGGGTTGTATTTCTTAACCATTAGATATTTAGATAGCCATATGGACTATCATATTTGATTTCTCCTTTTCTCCATACTTCGCTCCTAACTCCTCAGACCGTGCTGGTTTATACTGTGCTTATGTTTATTATCTTGTAGGAAATTGAAAAGAGTTTGGAAATTGCTGGCCGTTTCCCAACTATATATGCATCCTGTAGGTTGTGTACTGTGCTGTTTGATGGGGTAACTTGGCTTAAGAAAGCCTTGGAAGTTTCTGTTTCATCTAATCTTAGAAGATACAACTTAGAGGATGCTGAGGAAGTACTTAGGCAGTCTCAGGTAGACCATCTTTCCTAGTCTATTTCCCTGCAGAAGTTAGGACATTGTACCAAGGTGTTAACCTCCTTCCAGTACTTGACCATCTACAGTTACATCTGTTCTCCTTGCAAGTGCACTTGTCTCCTTTGCATGTTGTTTTCCTGATTGAAATTATGCTATTCTTCTGATTTGAATTGCAGAATGTTCATGTGTCATCTCCTGTGATAGTCTCTGAACTTAATAAGGCTATTGGGAAGCATAAGTAAGTTTCCTGTCCTGGATAATCTTTTTCAATCTATTTTTCTGAAACCTTTTGTCAGAGTAGAGTATCTAAACTGATGCTGAAGCTTTGGAAGACTATCGTGTTTCATGAAAGCAATGATTAAATTGTTAAATTGCAGATTATAAGCACACAAGACCTGTTAATATGAATTTTTAATTTAAATGATTTAATATACAGAGTAATAGGACAATGGAATTATTAGGTTTCTAGCTCAACTTTTTGACAGTCTATGCAGGTATTTTTGTTTTGCATAAAAATGGTAGGAATAGTGAACACATGCTATCTAGTCAGTAGTTTAAGGTTGGAGCTAGTGTGCAAACTCACTCTATGCAGAGTCTATGTTGGATGTAAGCAACCTTTGCCCTGTTTCTAGAGAGGTTGTTATTTAGGGCTTGAACCCGTGATTTAATTTGCTAATGGGTGATCCCTTGGTCATTATCCCACATCGTTTAGGTATAAAGAAGGAAAGTACTCCTCCTTCCTGTTTCTAGGGTGCTGTTCCAAGGCATGAAAGTATAAATGTAAATCCACTTTGTCATGTAATTCCAATCAATGTTTACCGGGATGCTTTAGGATGAATCTTCCTTTAGCCAATAAATAGCTTCTATTTACTTTCTGAATATGTTGGACATTGGAACTACTAAGTCCTGAGTTTTTATCCTTTAATAGGTCCCTGTTGCATTATTCATCTCATGAATAGTTGCCATATTTTAATTTCCATGCTAGTTTCTCTTGTTTAGTTCCGCTGTAATAGGAATTTTAATTGTTTGTACTTTTGTAGATTGTGGTTGGAGCGAGTGCAATTATTTTTCAGCCTTGACTTGAGGGAACGGTCATTGGACATGTTACTGCAGCTTAAGGTACTATACTTTGGTTGAAAATTTGTTTCATATATTGCATTCTGATGTCTTAAAACCCACAATTTTTATTTATTGAAGGATGTGAATCTATTCATTCTCATTTTGGTTTAGTCAATTTTTTTTCCTATTGTAGTTGTACTATTTGTAGCTTTTGTAGTTCATTCTGTGCTTTTCTCTTCTATGCTCATTTTTTGTGGTCGTGATGTTACTTAATGGCTAGTGATTGCAAAACATTCAGGAACTTGGAAGCAATGATGCATTTAATTGTTCTGAAATGGACATGGTTTTATCTGAGGTTCATAAAATAGAGGAGTGGAAGCATCGCTGCATGGATATGTTTTGGACTTCTGGAGATGCAAATATACTGTGTAGTGCTCTTTTAGAGGTTTAAAATTGTTTGCCATTCTCTATATTTCTTAGTTTCATATCCTCTGTTTTAGATGTCTTATTGGAATCTTCAATTGTGCAGATTAGAGATACTCTTGGAAGGTCATTTTGCATTTTTGACAGGTCTAGCTGTTTCAAAATCCAAAATCTGTGTATATTCTGCTCAACTGCTACTGACAACCAGAAGCTTTTGACTTGTTCTTCTTGCAAGGACTGGTAAATTTTCTAGGCTGTAATAATTACCTGATTACCAATTTATCATGATTCACTGTTGAGAGTGAGCTTTGTTGAATATTATTATTGGTTGAAAGACCATGTGGTGATCTATATGCCAAATTTGCTTCTATTTGCCATATATCTGAAAGATGATATTTTTGTATAGCTTTCACCTGGGCTGCATTGGACAACCATCCTTGGAAACAAGTGTTCCATTTACTTGCCCCTATTGCCAATTGATGAGAAGTGGGAAAATATCTAAAAGTGGTTATCTGCTGGTATGCATTAGTTATTTGGTTCTCTAAATGATTTTGCTGGGATTATTAGTCTTCTGGTCTGATGTGCTTTATCATATAGAAAATAGGGCGGAAGCGTTTTGAATTGAAGGAGCTCAACAAGCTTTTGTCAGATGCTGAGGATCTCTGTTTATGGTAATAATGAATAACCCCCCCATATTTCACTGAAAATGTGTGGACTGTTATATTGCTATAAATTTCTTTTTCAACATGTAATCTTGATTTGTTTGGGTAAGCCTTTCTTGACATCTGTCAGTTCTTTCCCATTCTAGCAAAATGTATAGCTAATTTAATTCTACTTCATGTTCATAAATCACTCTCTCCTTTTTCTTCTCCACTCAAGATGGTAGTTGCTCAGTGCAAAACAAAGCTCATTTGCACGTCTTATAATATGTTCTAAGTCCTAAGTTCATAGTTTATTGTCAGTTTATATGTGCCTTCTGTTTCATGTTAAACAATCTAATTTATAATGAAATGGTGTCAATGCCGAGCAGCTGAAGTTTTACTGTATCATTAGGTGTATTGAAATTTATATAGGGTTTTCCCTTGCATGCGAATGTGATGTTTCCATTTTCTATCCTAGTTTTTTACTAACATCATTCCATCTGATACCTGCAAGCAGCTGTTTTAAAAAAAAAAAAAAAAATTGTTTTGGGCTAGTAGCTTAAAACACCCTACATATAGTTTCAATAATAATAGGCCTATATTTTTTTGGCATGTGTGTCATAGTTCTTAAAACTTGTGTGTTTCATCAAGGATGTAAAATGAACTTGTGTTGGGTTTTCTGTGACAGGATTGAGGAAAGATCATTACTTAGCCAAATTGTGGACAAAGGTGTTGAGCTTAGTGCCTGCTTAGGAGAAATCTTGGATTTTGCATTAGCTTGTGTTGACAAGGATCTGAGTGTTGTGTCTACAAAAATGTGTGTTGCACTGAAGGTGGATATCTATGTATACTATACTGGTTATTCTTCAGAGTCCAGATATGTTTTCAGTGAGAGTATTTCAAGATTTTGTATTAACATTCTCCACTGTAATCCATACAGGCAGTAGATGTGACTGGTTTTTATGATTGTGAATCAAACTGCAAATTGGAGTTGGCATTGTCAAGAAATTCATGGAGAGTTGGAGCTCAAAAACTGATGGACGGTCCACAGAAGCCTACAATTCAACAGCTTCGGCAGCATTTAAAAGAGGTTTGCACTGACAATGAAAACACAAAACCACAGTGACATTGTTTTCCTAGAAATATATATATATATATATATATGTTAATTTTCAACATCCATCTAATAGTCAAATTATACTTGTTCAGGGACTAGCTATAAGCATTTCTTCTAAAGATTACTTTAGACAGAGACTGAATGAAGTAAGGAATATAGGATTGCAATGGGCCGACACTGCAAAGAAGGTTAGCTAGTAGTGTGTGTTCATACTACTGTGTAACGAACGATTAGTGATCTTTCCACAACACTGCTAACTACGACTGTCTTCTCTTTGGTAGGTTGCTGCAGATGGTGGTGCACTTGAACTGGATAAAGTCTTTGATCTCATTTCCGAGGGTGAAAATTTGCCTGTGAATTGTGAGAAGGAACTGAAAGTAAGAAATAGTTGCTACCCTACCCCATGTAGATATAAATATCATGAAATAATATTTGCCTCATTTTGTGGGTAATGTTATGTAGTTATTGAGGGATCGGAGTATGCTTTATTGCATCTGTCGGAGACCAAATGATGAGAGACCAATGATCGCGTGTGATAAATGTGATGAGTGGTACCATTTTGATTGCATTCACTTGTCTTCCTCTTCCCTCCCAAAAACCTACATCTGCCCAGCTTGTATTGGTGAATGGGAAGATACCGACAATGCATCAATACCAACCAGTGAAGAGGGGTAAGCCCCATCCATAATTTATCACCATTTTTAAACACTTCACTTCAGTTCAGTTCTTGACAAATACTAACCTTTGTATTTCATGTTCTACTGTCTAGCAAAATAGAATGAATGGTTTTTGAATCCTTTGATTTGATGTGATGTGAAAACAGGTGTGGCATTGGAAAACTGAAGGAGCCCCAAACACCTTCTCCTCGACACACAGAGGCGAGAAGGAAGAAAAGAAAACTGAAAGCTGCCATTGCCATTGCCATTGGCGAGGAAACAGCTGCAGCCCCAAGGCAGTGTAGTAATGTTGTGGGGTTGTTTTGGGGAATCCGCAAGCCATGTAAAAGAGCAGCTCGGAAACGAACAGATCTGGAGAGCTTGGCTCCCCGGTTTTCTTCTGTACAGAATAATAATAATAATAATTCATAATGTCGAATACGCACAACAATCTTTTTCTTCATTCAATTGATTCCCATTTTTGCAGTCAGTCAGTTTTAGTTGCAGCAAATTTTGAATGTTGTATTCATCATCTAAATACAATACAATTATTAGACCATTTTTACAGGTAAACAGTCTTGACTCATTTTTTTATACTTTGGCATCATCAAGTCAAGTAGTAGTAGAAGAGGCATACATACTTCATAACTTCATATGTAAAATTGTGCACCGGTACATTAAAACATCACTTGCCTGTCACAATACACAAAGAAACCAAGAAGATTTTGCAAATCCAATCCAGAAGAACATTTGATTTGTGATTTTGATGCACTGCTAGTGTTGTATAGATTAGAGCATTTATACCACCAATCTGATGGAGAATGAATACTAAGATTTCCATGAAAGTGAGTGAGTAGCACATAGATCACACTATTCCTTTTTTCCTAGTAGTTTCTGTACATCTCTCTGCAATAATATCATCATGTTTGTTCAGTCAGTAATAACCAGGGAGGGTGTATGGTATGTATACAAATTAAAGAAGAAAAAGGTTTCAACTTTACTTTACCTCAATGGTAAGGGGTGATGTTGTGGGATAATAGCGATCGACAGGCTGCCCTCTCTGATCAACCAGAAACTTTGCAAAGTTCCACTGAATGTCATCTCCAAATATTCCCCACTTCCCTAATTTCATATACTTATAAAGGGGAGAAGCATTTTCACCATTCACTTCAATCTGCGCTAAAAAATCAGGCTTGTTATTTTGTTTGCATCACCAACACCGCCCGCAATCAAGCTTGTTTGTTATTTTGTTTTACCTTGCCAAAGACGGGGAACTCTGACTTGAAACGAGTGCAAACAAAATCTAATATCTGATCATTGCTTCCTGGTTCCTCCTCTCCAAACTGATTGCAGGGAAATGCTAGTATTTCCAGGCCTGCAATCAACTTGCACTTACTGAGTTCATCACCCTCGGCCTCAAAGCCACAGGAAAGAAATGAAATGCAAACTCAAAGATCACCGGTGATCTTGATACTAAACGTCATTAAATGAAAACAAACATGAAATGCAAACCTTGGTGTCTGTACTTCTCGTACAATTGATTGAGCTCAGTGTAGTTTGAGTTCGTCATCCCACTGAAAAATATCAGGGAAGCAAGTGAAGAAATGGGATTTTGGGGTACATATGAAAAAAGGAAGAGAGCCATATCAGATCAGAACAGAACAAACAAATTCTTTGGTGCCTTGTATGTTGAATAGACATACATATATACATACACACATACCACTTGGAAGCAACATTGACAATTAGGAGGACTTTTCCCTTATAGATGTTGAGATCTACATCGTTGCCTTTCGCATCCTGCAAAATAACACTACCCATCCATCACCTGCTGCATTATTTCCCTCCCTAAGCTAAGTAGTCAAAGACATGATGAAACTAAAAACACTTATTCTGTAGCTGCAGAACATCCATCAGACTGTCAAAACAAACAAGGGTAAATATATGCAACCAAAATCTATAATTCTTCATTTTGTTGCTGTCTTAAGTTAAAAGAAAGACATTTCTTGATTAATGATTATATGATTACACTTCCCCAGTTCAATTGTTTGTTGTAGCAAGCAATAAAAATGGTCCAGTTTCTAATGATATCGTCAGTAAGAATTTTTCCCTGTAAAAACACATTCTTGAACCAATCAAATTATATTCAAGGCGGACAAAGAACACAACATAATTATGAACAGTAATAGGAAAGTTTGATTTCAGTACTAGGCTAGGAAAACCTAAATAGAGACAAACATTGGCAGCTGCTAACCTTAACGATGAAGTCGTAGACAGATTCAGAAAGTTTGGTCAAATCGCTTGCCATCTCAATTTTCAATTGCGTTGGAGCTCAGAAATGTCGTGAACACCCAACTGTTGTCTGTGTTATAAAAACGACTTGGATTTTGGAGGCACCAAACATGCCTTTCTAACAAAATATTACATTATTACCTCCTTTGCCCTTGGGCCTGGACACCCAACTCGACAAGATGGTAGATGAGTAAATTAAGCTGTTTTGTATTTATAAATTCTAGTTTTTTAATTTTTTTTTTTGGAATACTAACTCTATTGTAATGTACTAACATAATATCTGTTCATAATTATTTTTTTCAACTAAAAAAAACACAAAGAGCCAATATCGCTTCCATTGGAGTTCGACCCCACAACGCCATTAGACCACAAAGTCCTTGGCAACGAAACTCTAGTTAGCTCAAAAATAGGTTGGCATGATTTTTTTTTTCTTTTTATCAAGTCCTGAGGAGACACCTATAAATATGCATCATACTTAATTACTCATACTCATTTTCATTTACACCAGCCCGGCCTAATTGAGAGACAACGAGAGGGGGTTCGAACTCCCAACCTCTCAAGGAATGAGAATGCACTCCCAACCTCTCTTACAGCACGTTTGGTTCACGTAATGAATTTGGAGGGAATATGAATGTTATTCAATAGGGAATGAAATAGGTAAGGAATAGAATAGGAATTGTATTCTATTGTTTGGTTGGCTGAAGGAATAGACTTTAGTAATTGTATTCCAGTGTTTGGTTGGTTAAAGGAATAGAAATGAAATATGTTTTAAAGACATAAATACCCTTATACAAAATAATAATAATAATAATAATGATGAATATGGTTATGATATACTGAATGTGGTTATGATATACTGAATGTTATATATATATATATATATATATATATATATATATATATATATATATATATATATATATATATATATATATATATATATATATATGGTAGGGTTCTAGTGAGAATATGTGCTTAGGTGAGAACATGAGAACACATCATGTGCATCCATCTAATATTTTTTAATGGTATATATTAGATTAAGTGTGTGCGAACGCGCATTAAATGTGTGCAAACACATTTAGTCGCGTTTGCACACATTTAGTGCGCGTTTGCACACACTTAATCTAATCTAGACCATTAAAATATTAGATGGATGCACACGATTTATTCTCACGTTCTCACCTAAGCAGATGTTCTCATATGATCTTAAATATATATATATATATATATATATATTTATTTATTTATATTTATATTTATATACATGTATATGCATGTATGTGTGAGAGAGAGAATAACAATAATAATAATAATAATAATAATAATAATAATTATTATTATTATTATTATTATTATTATTATTATTATTATTATTATACCAATACATATTTATATTTATATTTATTTTCCCACTTATCCCACATCGGTTGGAGAAGTGAGGAATGAAGTCTTAAGACTCCTTTCAAGGCTCCATAATTTCAATTGCAATGCTTATCCGCTAAGCAAGCTTGCAATGCCTATCCGCTAGGCATGCAGATGGGTAGGCTACTTAATTTAGGAGCCAAGACTCAATAATTAAGAAGTCTTATACAGGTAATTATATATATATATATATATATATATATATATATATATATATATATATATATATATATACACAAAAAAAATAATTTATTTAAATATATATTTATTGATAGGTTGATAGATAAAAATTATAATTAATTAAATATATACATTTATATAATACATTATAATTATTAAATAAATTTAAATATTATATAATGTGCAAAGGTTATTTTTGGTGTTTGTGATATAAAACTATTTCCAAGGGTATGAGAATAGCTAATACCAAGGCCTCCCTAGGAATGACTATTCACCTTGCGAAGGTAATAGCTCATTCCTAAGAATATTATTCCCATGACAAAATGATCCAACCAAACGATGGAATAGGTCTATTCCAAAGAATGTTATTACATTCCTGACCTATTCCATGAACCAAACATGCCATTAAAGAATGAGAATGCACGGTCACTCACGCCAACCAAGCTGGTTAGGTTGGCATGATATATAATTCATTAGAGTGCATCAAATATGAGGCCTTTGAATTTACAACAAAAGCTTGAGTAATTTCAAAAGAGCATTGTAAATCTATTTTTAAATAGACAATAAGCACAAAAAAGAGTTTCTTGTTTTCCCAGATAGCTTCATACAACATTGCTTTGTTACATCAACACACAGAACGACATTACTAGATTTCAGACAGCCTATGTTTGCTTATTGATAACAAAAGTACACAGCTTCAAATCTGCATTAATTCACAAATGCAGTTTATTCATGATGTTAATAATAGTAGCATAGGATCGCGGCAGGAACGCTTAAGATATCCCCAGCAGTTTCTTTATGTCCTTCTGCAGCAACACAGAGAAGCGAGATCCGTTTTAGCAAATTTTAGACGAAATAATTGATGGGTATTAGTGAACGAACATGGCTTTACCTCTATGCTTAACGGAGATGTGGTGGGAGCATAGCGATCGACAACCTTTCCATCTTTGTCAACGAGGAACTTGGAGAAATTCCACTTGATACTATCGCCAAAGAGTCCACCTTTGCTAGCCTTCAAGAACTTGTATATTGGAGCAGCATTGGATCCATTTACGTCAACCTAAATCCACCATGCATAAGATATAATGGTTTTGAATTTACAGAAATGCCTCGTGAAACTAAAAAAAGAAAGACAAACTTATTACCTTTTCAAAAATGGGAAATTCAGCCTTGAAGCGAGTACAAGCCCTCTGCATGATATCTTCATTGGTGCCAGGCTCTTGTGAGCCAAACTGGTTGCATGGAAATGCAAGAATCTCCAAACCTGTTCAAGAATCGTGACATTGCATAAAGAAAAGTTCCCATATAAGACCATTAGTTTTCCTAGATCTTTGGCCATGGAAACCTCAAAAAGAATTTAAGTCAAACCTTTATCCTTGTACTTCTGATATAACTGGTTCAACTCGGTGTAATTTGAGTTTGTCAGCCCACTGCATCAGAGGCAATATATATATATTAATGCAAATGCGTTTTAACTACAAGCTCTCACATACATTCCACCCTATGAAGGAGGAACAAAATTCTTAATTTACTCTCAGCATACCATTCTGATGCAACATTGACAATCAGTGTGACCTTGCCCTTGTAATCACTAAGGTTAACATCATTTCCTTTAGGATCCTGTAACATAAAAAAATGCAGCCACTCGCATTATGGAAGGATCGGAGGCCATTCAGGGACAACACTTTAATTACTCCAAGCGTCAAACCTTTAAAGCACAAGTGACAGATGCACTTTCCTCATTTCATCCACAAAACATAAAACAGACAAAGAACTACACAGTTATCACCAAAAGTCTAAAACAAACAAAAATATTACAACTATCCCGAAGGCAAAAAAAAAAAAGAGAAAAAGAAAGCAAGGTACTTTTTTGAACTTTCTGTCACAATTGAACCATGTCAACCAACCACTTGAACTGTACAGAGGTAAAGAACATTAAAAAAAATTCAAATGGAGATGAAATGCTGCATTTCAATGCTCTCCTCAAAGCTTAATAGCAACAATTTGCTTCCTTGTAAGCAAAAGTAGAAGCCTACTAATCATAAATCTCTATAAATCAAACAAATTCCTTTTAATTAAAATCTAAGAATAAAATTTCACAAGTCTCAACTCCCCCTCAGTTTCCCTTTTCTTGCTACTAGCTGGAAAGCTAGACCTGTGGCGAATATTGACAAGAATTGGTTAAAATTGTTATAATAGGCTTTTTAACACGAAAGATTAACTATTAAGCCTATATATACACTCACACAGATGAGCATATTATCTATGATATATTAAAGTTCTCAACTTTAGCCAGATTCGACCTTTATAATCAAAGAACGGTAAGAAATTTGAAAAAAGAAAAATCTTTTACAAGTCCAATTCCATTAAAGAGCCAAAACATAATACCCCAAGTCCATACGAACCAATAGAAGCACAGCACTCGAGATTCACAGATGCGGTAAAGCAAATACTCAAACAGAAAGGAAAAAAAGAGCTTAAAAAGGGGGCAAACCTTAACAGTGAAGTCGTAGACTGACTGAGGGTTGCTGGATTCTGCGGCCATGGTTTGATCGGATCTCAAAGATACAGGAGGGGCGAGCTTTGTTGGGGCAGATTAGATTCAAAGAAATTGAGGAAGATGAAGTGGGTTCGATGGGTCGACAAACAAATTAAAGCACGAATCTTTATAAGGACGACGGAGAGACAACGTGTTTGTTATATAAACGCGAACTGGGTTTTGACTTTTTTTGCGCCGAAATTTACACGGATGAGAACGGATTCATTAGTTCTGTTACATTCTGGTTCGTTCTTCTAGAGACAATTCACCGTGAATGCTATTGAATTTGGTCATCAATGACGTATATATCACATTCAAAATCAGTAATTTTAGTATGTATAAATGTGAACAAAAATTAACTTTAATGACCAAAGTATTTACCTTAGGAGTAGAATGGATTGAATTTTAATCCCACTATATAAAATTTAACGCATTCAACATTATTTTCTAATTCAAAATATTATATAAACCTTTTCACATATAATAACTTATTTTATATTTAAAAATAGTTCAATTAATTTTGTCGATCAGTTAATTTTAAGACACAACTTAAAACATTCATTTTGCATTGTCATATTGTTTAACTTATAAACATCTCAACTAAAATGAGATCAGATAGAGTAACATAATATATGAATGTGCACTTCTCCTTAATTATCAAGATCAATTGAAAACCGGCCATCATCTATAAATTGAATGTGTTGAATATATCTTGTCCACAAAATAAAATTTGTTTAAAAAAAAATATAATATATAGTCCTACATTTAATATATATATTTTGCTAAAATTAATACAAAAAGGGTAGCATGTAGCTATCCATCCAATCTATTCACTCTCTCAAATAGGTTGTTCATTGTTATGGAAAATGCATCCTTAAATTTGTGGAGCTTAGAATTAGGATCTCTATACACCAATCCAGGTAATAGTTCATAAACTATATATCTCCTCATGTTTTCCCTTTCCTTGACACCAATTTCTGCTAATCTTTCCACCACATTCACCTTCATGTCTCTAACATCTGCTTGATCGATGAGCACTGAGTATTTTTTGTGGTCTTGGGGCAGATGCCATGGATACTGATAGTATGCTGTAAAGGGATCAAACAGGACAGGGATACAACCTGCGACGAGAGAGTCGAAGACTGATTTTCGGGTGGGGCTGTCGCCCGGAGGTTGCAGGCAGAATTCAGATTCCATGAAGAGGTTAATGATGGATTCCGGGTGATCACATCCGCCGGAGCCCCGCGCGCAATCCAAGAACCTGCACTTTTCATGGTTTATGGTGCATTGTTTGATTAGGATTGATCTTATGTTTCCCGGGGAACCTGGCCTGGCGGCTCCGGCAAAGCTCACCAGGCTTCTCCGGTTAGAGGTGATGGTTTTGTGCTGCCATGAAATGATATCCTCGTCGGATTGTGGATGGAAGTAGGTGGGGTGTGGGACTCCGATGTCGTTTAAATGCCAGGGTTGCCGTTCGATCAAGAGCTTCATCGGATTCTGCATTTCATCAAGCTCCAAAAATCTGCTTCCCCAATTATATCCATCTTTTCGTCTGAAATCCCAGGAAATTTTTCCCAGAACGAACACGTGATCTTTCCCTGATTTCTTGAACCAGGCGGGCTGCGATTCCAGCCATCTCACCAGCTCCAACCCCAGAGAGTCTTTGAGAGCGTGAGAGACATTATTCTTGAAATGCCAGCGCAGGATGTCGAGGCCGCCATAGAAGGGCACGTAAAACAGCTTTGCTTCGTTCTGATTGTAGACTCTGCAAGGATGGTTGAGGAGTAGAGAATGGAAAATGAACTCCAGTGAATACTGATGAGTCTGGTACCACCCTCTGCCAAGCTTCTCTATGGGCTCTCCCATGGCTCCGTTGTTGAAATACTTACAGAGATTTTCCCAGGGCATCATGTCACCGCACTGGGATACCAAATCTTTGTTGAACTTTGCAGGCAATTCATACACATAAACTCCCCCGCGATCACTGCAGGTTGAGGTTGATTCACTGGACCACGATCGCTGCTCTGCTATCAGCTCCTCAATAATCCTATAAGCACCCTCCTCCAACTTCTCATTATTCCCACTTCTGAAAGTGAGAACTTGATTCCCAGCCACTGCAGGATTATTATTTTTCTCATCATTATCTGTTCCATTATTGACAGGTGCAGGGAGTTGAAGGGCGATATTGGGTTGAGTGCCGGCTGAGATGCAGTAGACGTTGTGGAGCTTTCGGGCGGAAACGCAGACGTGAAGTAAGTTGCCAGAAATAATGGTGGTAGATGAAGACCATAGGAAGATGAGAATGAGGATGAGAATTGCGGCGGAAGGGAGACGACGGAGCAGGAGGAGGAAAACACTACTACTAGGGCTGATGAATTCTTGTTGTTGGGGTTTTGGTTTCTTGGAAATTAGCAGCCTGGATTTCTTCTTAACAGCAGCGGCAGCGACTGCCATGGCTAATTAACTAGTTTGTGGTTATGCATCCTAATTCAATTCAGTCGTGCAATTTATAAGCCGGTATGTGCAGTGCAGGGATCGAATATGATATGCCCCTAAACATGGTAGCACGTAGTCTAGTAACATGCAACTAACTTTCATCTCATCTGAATCATCGAGTCCACGTTTCTCATCTATCTGTCCTTCCAGTTCCATTGCACGACAATTATTTTAATTACGTCAAACTTTTCATTTTTCAAGGTACAAACTACACACAACCTGAGGTACGGTCAACCTTTCACCAACCAAATTGTGAATTAATTGTGCATGAATATATGCACCCAACATCCCAATGACATTGATCTGGTGGCACAAAGCCACAAAGTACCAAGTAGCTTGTGATCTATTAATATCTGATTGCTCCTGAGGTGGGAGGTCTAAGGTTCGAGCTTTGATGTAGGCATAAATTGTATAGAATGAACAATTCATTATTTCAATCACCGAGATACAATACCCGAATTAACATATGTTATACACTCATTTGCTACTCTACCTTCTACCTACACTCAATAGGGAAAATGTTTTACAAGAAAAAAAAATTTAAATTTTTTCTCCTCTCCAACTCTTAGAAACTTTTAGAAGAATAAATCTTTTGAAATTGCTAAGTCTCTTTTCTAGATAGAACTTATAAATCTTTTGAAATTGTTAAGTCTCTTTTCTAGATGAAACTTTGAAGAATTTCTTTGTATTGGTCTTTCTCTCTTAATTTTCGAATATCAGCTCTTGTTGTATGTTTCTTATTATTATTATTATTTTTTTTTTCTTCTTCAAGTCTTCATCTTTATTTATAGTTGAAGACTTGAAGTTTGAAATTGTCCGTTGGGGTTAAACAATTTTAAATTCAAATTTGAACTTAATATGATGATAGTGATTTGATGTGTTAAAATTTGACTTTCTTGATTATATGTTCACAATTTACCTTTTAAAAATTCACAATTTGTGATAACCATGTATTGTATTCACAAGTTCTCAAAACTTAAAAACACAATTTATATTCTAAATATTCACAATTTCAATACTAAAAGCACACAATTTAGCGGATTTTTGGTAGCGGATTTTTTTTTTTTTTCACATACATCAATAATTCAAATATTCATAAAATTAATTGAATATTTTACAAGTGTGATCGTACAATCACTGGATTGTTACTGGTAGCATCTCCGTCCTATCCAGTTTTTTTGGCGGCCTGTCATTCTTCAAGGAAAGAGAGCTACAGACAACACTCACCGACGAGGCAGCCATGGCTGCTCCGGCGATCCACGGAGGTAAGCAGAAGCCGGTAGACGGAAAAAGAACCCCTGCGGCTATTGGAATTCCCAGGAGATTGTAACCCAAAGACCACAAGTAGTTCAAACGGATACGAGAAAAGGGAGTTAATAACCAAAATGGTCCCTCGACTATGCCGTAATTACCAATTTGGTCCTCGACTATCATTCTTACACGATTTAGTCCTTAACTATGTAAAATTTATCCAATTTGATCCTTAGTTAAATTTTTTGTTTATTGAACGTTAAAATTGAGGGCAAAATTGTCATTCTTGGTGCTTTCTTCCTCCTCCCTATTAAACAACGCCAACTATGCAACCAGAACGTTAAAATTGAGGGCAATGGTTTTCCAGAACTTCGGAGTTGAGGTCAACGTTGAGTTGAATATTGGGAAGGACGTGAGGGAGGTCCGTAACGGTAACGCTAGCCCCTAGTGTCGCCGCCGCGGCTATTCCCACCACGCCAATGCCGGAACCGAGCTCCAGTATACGGAGGCGCTTTCCAGCGCCTCGAACCGCGAGCAAGGCAGAAAGGCTAGGATGAGGGTGAAATCGGCCATCGAGGAGATTAACGAGAGTGGCGGCCGCGAGCCAGAGCTGGAAGGTAAGGCCCTGAGAAGGGAGTTGCCTGATGGATATGGAGGAGTGGATTGATTGCAGATTGTAGCGTTGATGTTGAAGAGGAACCGATTCAATGTTTCCTTCTTCTCTTGGGAGGAGCATTGTGAAGGAGTTGACCTCGTCGGAATCTTCTCCGTCATGGGGGTGGTTACTCTGGTCAGTCATGGTCGCTCCATCGGCGCTCGATTTGTTTTTATTTTTTATTTTTTGGAATAAACACGAAAAAGATGGATTAATTGCACATGACAAACCATTTGCATCAACTGGTTCCTTGAGACTTTCATCATTGAATGAATGTATGAAAAAATATATCAGAGTTGGCTATTCTTCATGCCTTTGCGGTGGGATCTTTACGGACTGCAGTATTGGCCTGTTTGGAAAGATAAGCTTCATATAATTCTACAACAAGCCTGGGATCCTTCTCCACCAGTTCTTTGTATTCTTCTCGCTTGCTCAGCTTGTCCATGTTGTCCATGATCAATGCCAACGCTGCATCGAACAAGTTCTTTGTATTGTGCTGGTGAGCAAAAGCAAAGTTTACAAGTGAGTTCTCCTAGTTCAGCTTCGATATTATAAACTTCTCACATAAGGTCTTGAGATGTTTTACTTGGTACTTTTCAGCCAAAATAGAAGGTCAAAAGCCATGTTCAGATGTTCTCATCTAGGCATGCTTCGGCAGTGTACAAATAATTCACAAAGGCTCGAAGAGCATCATATGATACATCACTAATTTTAATTGTGCCGCTCAAGCTTTCTTCCATCTCATTTTCAAGCATTGCTCTGAATACTGGGGACCGACTCGCCAGAACAGCGCGATGGGCCGGTACGGGAACGGAATGTAGGTCGTTCTTGGCGGATTGGTCGTTGGAGGCGACCAAAACGACGTTGGAGAAACAAGGAGTGGAAGATTGAGGGTGGTGCGGAAAGGAGAGGTGAAGGGGATGATCGGGCAGGGCCCAGAATCTGAGAAAGTTGACTTTGGTCTTGAGGTCTTCGATCTCCCTCTTGAGCTCCTCCTCTGTCTCGCTAGCCTCCTCGTAGCACTCCCGGCAGGTTCCAGCGTCGCGAGCGCAATACTCCTCTTACGACATGCACTTCATCCTCGTCGACTCCGGAGATTCTTCTTCTTCCTCGTCCTCTTCATCCTCGTTTACGTCGCCGAATTCCATTGAGGGCGTCGATGATCGCCGCCTGTGGGGTGTTGCGGAACCCTCAACAAGTAAATATCATTGGGGTTGTGGGGCTTCTATTTTCGTTTTTAGAAAAAAGAACAAAATAAAATTATATATATACTGTATTTGGAGATATCACTCGGGTGTAGTGGTGAGTCTGAACTAGTGTTGCGCATGGTTGGCATTGTTTAGTAGCGAGAAGGAAAAAAGTTTGTAGAATGACAATTTTGCCCTCAATTTTAACATTCAATAAACAGAAAATTTGACTAAGGACTAAATTGGATAAATTTTACATAGTTGAGGACTAAATTATGTAAGAATAATAGTCGAGGACCAAATTGATAATTACGACATAGTCGCGGGACCATTTTGGTTATTAACTCGAGAAAAGGTTTTGTGGGAGATTGTAACCCAAAGACCACAACCAATCTAATTTTGATTTGTTTAGTCTAAAGGACAATTGCTTGGGCCCAACTCATCAATTTTGGCAAATTATTATATGGACCATGATTCACATAGTGTTGTATGGATCATAAAAGAAAGTATATTTTTAATGTATTAAAAATATATTATTTGTGTACTGAATGTATATTATATAAAATAATATACATTTAGTATTCAAATAATGTACTTTTCATGAATACAAAGTACATTTTTAATATATTAAAAATACATTTTTTGGTGTACTAACTATACATTATTTTGTAGTATATAAAATATGATTAATGCAACTTGTGTAGATCGTGGTCCACACAATACTGATTGATCAATTTTGTCTATAGACGTATTATAGTATCACTCATTCATCCAATTTGTAATTCGTAGCTTTAATTTATTAGAGTCAAATGAATACGTACACTTCCACGATACATATATATGACATTAATATATGTTTGTAATTCGATCGTAGCTTTAATTTATTAGAGTCAAATTACATTAATATAATTCCACAATACATGACCTTAATTATAAGCTATAATCTACTAATGTTTAAAAAAAAATAATATTACAGACATAAATGTCCAACTCAATTAACGAGGCTTGGTACCGGTGTGAGGTTGATCACTTGGCATAGTCACCGGTTGGAGGTTAAGTCAATTAAATACCCGAACAAAATGAGTTAAACTTTATTCAATACAACTATTAGATGGTCACTGTTATTACATATGAAAAACTCACAACTCATACAACAAATTAATTAAACAATATAATTACATTTGTTAATGATATATAAATAGTTTACAAGTTATCATGTTCAAACAACATATTGTGCTTGCCGCACTAAATACATACATGAATCATCTTGTACTCAATACAATTTGTAATCAACTTAACAACTAATACTATCACACCTTTAATCGTTTAAATATATATACGAAGAAGAAGAAGAAAAAAAACTCATACACTACTGGAAATCTCGCGTTCGGAAAACGCGATATATTGGTCGGAAACGTGGTTTCCGTCCAACATACCGACCAAAAGGAACGTTCGGAAAAACCTTTGTCGCAAATTCCGTCCAATTATGATTTTTGGTCGGAAATAGCGTCCAACGAACAAAAATTGGACGGAAATTCCGGAGAATAACCCACCATTCTTAAAACGTGGGAATTTCCGTCCAACTACGTGCATTGGTCAGAAATTCCGTCCAACTACGTGTGTTGGTCGAAAATTCCGACGCAACATTGGACGGAAAACTCGCATATTATATTTTGTTATTTTCCTTCCAACTGTTGGTAGGAAAATCCTAAATCATATGAAATTTTTTTATTATTTTTATATTACCATAAATTTATTTATACATGTTGTTAATAAATTATATGTCTTGAACAAATTAATGGACACACTAAATTTCAAATTGAAAATATATTTAAACATCAAAATTATGTACAACAAAATTTATGGTCATGTCTATAGTACTTCCAACAACGAACTATTACCATAAGCCAAAAAAAATCAAAAATATATACTACTTAATTATCCTCACTACACCCAAATAAGCCTTCAAATTCAGCACTGCTTCAATGGCTTTGATCAATGCAGCATCCACAGCTTTCTATTTCAATGACTTTGATCAGTGCATGGTGACTCAAGAACTGCATAGAGAAACCACATCGTTCATTGTTTCCACATTTTCTGTTCATGTCCCGACAACAAGCTGAGAACAAACAAACAAGGTAAAAGTTACTAATAAAGCTAGCTATTGAGAATACTTCAGTCCTACTGTCAGGTAAAAGCAAAAACATAAGAAAATTGGGAACATTAAAAAATAATGAAGTTTCAGGAGGAGAACACAGTAAAAAATATACCTGAATTTTGCACCATTCTTTGTGGTGGAAGGTAGCCTTGTCAGTCTTTTAGAAGAAACAGATTCTTTAATGTTGAGATTCAAGTGGTGCATCTCATTATCAGAAATGCCTGCAATAATTCATTTTCTCTTATATATGTGTAAGAAGATAGAGAGAAACCATTGCAGCTATGAAAACATAGCAGTTGATTTGAATGTCTGTTTTACCATTGCCATAACAAGTTATAGCTATTCACTTTAGATAAAGAGTCACTGGCATTATTGGCAAAAGAGCAATAGATCAGTTTATAAATTACTTTCAAACTACAAAAAGTGCAGGAACATACGATTGATGAGAATAGCAATGTTAAGGTAATTTTGATGCAAATAAAATTGATAAGAAAAGGATTAATAAAAAGAAACCCTCACCTTATCCCCTGGCCTTAGGAAAGCAAACAAAGCACAAGTGATAGCATGAGTACCTGAGAAGATAGGGCAATCACATTTATAATTAAAGATCACAGTAGTTGTCAAGCTTGATATATGTTGGTCTAATATATATAATCAAATCACTACTTTCATATCATTAATTTACTATCCTTTCACGTTGTAACATGATCCTCTTTCACAATTAGCAATGAATCAAAGATATTATAAAATGTCCAACTATCATATTTAGCAGAAACAGTATAATAGAATAAACAACAACTAACTTCATTTTAGATCATTCATTAGTATGCTTGTAGTATTGCCTTGCGGCAATTTCCGTTATAAACAATTTTCAATCTATAAATTACCTGTAAAGTAAAGACTGTGATAATTATAGACAAAGTAAGAGTGCTCTCCATGGTGTTGAAAGCAACATCCATCTTTATTCCAATGATCCATGCCACAATTACAGTTAAGGGAATCAGCAGATTGAACATTAGACGCAAAATTAATTTTTATTTATAAATTAAAACATTCTCTAATTCATGTTCATATTTTTTGTTTAAAATAAGATGAAACTCACAGAAATCCCCCAAGACCCTGATGCAGCCTGTCCAAAATACAAACAAAAGAATTCAGAAAATATCTAAATCCACAAACAAAAGATTTGATTACTTCATTTCGTTCAACTTCCAATACCTCATCACTGGCTTGTTCATTCACCTACATAGCAATTGCTCTTTAAGCTTCACCAACATCTTATCAAGAAGTTGCAACTTGCCAGAAGATTCAAATAGCTGCTTGTTATACAAATACAAGTGACAGAAAGATAAATTAAGTTGAATAGAAAAAAACATGGCAATCTTAAGGTTAATCATTGGTGTATTAACCTGTACGTCCAAACTTTAAGTGCCACAATATAAATTTATAATACATGGAGATGCAGAGACAAACTAATCAGCCAATCACAGGATTAATGAGCTCAAACATTGCAATAATGAGTACAATACATTACAACAACTTATTATAATTCATATGATATATATTTAGGAATTTAGGGCTTAATAAAATTAGGATTTAGGGATAAATGGAATTAAGAATTCAGGGATTAGGGTTAAGGATTTAGAGAAATAGAACTAACCTATATTAGAGACGGCGGCGACGTACGAAGTAGCTGCGGCGGTTAAGACCGATAAAAAAATTCATCGACGAAACAACCGGCGTGCACTTCTGCTGGCGGGAAGATGTTGCAGCGATCGATTTGAGGTGCGGCATGAGGAGCTGAGTGGGAACGGTGCGGCAACGGCGATGAGCGACGGGCGAGGGCAACGACGAAAGGCGAAGAGCGACGGCGGTTAGTGACGATGGAGAAGGTGGAGGGATTTTGAATTTTGATGGAGAGGGTTGCTCTGTTTGCTGCTGTGGAAAAGTAGAGGAGATGCCAAATATTTTAACTTCCCGCTCCTTAGGTTATTTTTTGTATCGAAATATTTTAATTTTAATTTTCAGTCCAACATTTTGTTGGACAGAAATTAAAATACCTAACATTTTCACACTTTACCTGTTAGTCCATTCAAATTTACCGACCAATATTATAGGTTGGATAGAATTTACTTCCAACAATCGATGTTGGACGGAATTTCAGTCCAACATTATTGCGTTGGACGGAAGTTCTGATCAATTTTTCGTCCAATCATCTTTAACGATGGAAAGTTGAGATTTTTAATAAATTACCGACCAACATTATATTGAACGGAAATGTTGGTCGGAAATGGCGAGAATTCCAGCAGTGATACATTGCATGCATGAGACTTTTTTTTAATGGAACCAAAGTCCTCCAGGTGGTCTGATTTTACGATGGGCAATGACATTGATAGCTTTGGAGGGTTAATTTGTGTTGTATATATGTGTTTAGACTTCATGGATGCACCTCCACGTGTATGTGGATGGGTGCATTATGCAATATATACCATGTTTAAAACAACAATAAACTTCCGAACACTATGAAACACAAACAACTACCAAATATTTTAAGCTCACTTGACCTACAAGATAGATTTTTTTATATGCTTTAATTTATTAACATGCATATGTAACTTCTACATATCATGCTATATATTCGAGATTCCCTTATAAATTAAAATTGATATATACTACTTAAAAATTATCGCACCGCAAGAAAAATCAAATTTATCAAAGAAAAATGTATAGATAAATTATTGAAATATGTAGATATTTAATTTACCAAAAGATTTTCACGAGTAAAATATTGAAGTTCATAAGCATTTAATATGTTAGTATTTTACTATTTTCTTGTAGTGTCGAAGAAATATCCCATCAACAAAAATATTAAGAAATTACATAACTTTTATGAAAAAAAATTGAGATGATATATGGTTGTCTTCTTTTCTTTCTCTGTTTTCTTGAATGAAATAGATATAAATATATAATAATGCATATATAAATGGTGTATTATATTATTTAATATAACGTAATTTATGACAATTATAATGTTATAGTTTTGTATTCATGTATTACTCAAAAATTGATTGACCCTTTAATTTAATTACAAGTAGTTAAGCATAATAATTAATAAAAATTAAACTTTTTTAAAGTAATATTAATTATATATTATTCCAACATTTTCCATTGCATCATGCAAATTAAATTTTATTGGCTTCTCCTTATAAACTTTTTAAACTAGCTACCTCATATCCGCATTAATCTACAAATTAAAATGGTACTTAATTGTTATAATCTTTTAGTATTTATATATATCCGGGTAAAAAGTTTGTTAGTTTTTGTTTGGGGTTTTAGAAGGAACCTTATCGGACATAGTGTAAGAAGCTTCCTTAATCACTATATAATTAAAAGACAATACATACACATATAATGGTTGTTTTTAACTAAGATCATGATCAATAATATAATATAAATATATAATGTCTCACATTGTATATATACACACACTAAACTAGCTTATAGCTTCTAAGTTCTAAGCCACTGCACTCATTATCCATACGTCCCCTGCCCTAATTAGGATTAATGGAAAACGTAAGGTCTGATCATCATCTCCGCCGTTTATGTAATTTGTTGATGACAAGGTTTTGTGAATGGAGGAACGTTAACGTCACCTTTGCCGACATGAAAGTTTACATCGTATCTTGCGTCATACAAACACGACAGCGAAGTCCCCCGCATTAATCTATGTCGTCGATTTTGCTGCCAACCGCCGTTTGTCCTGTTCTCTACATGGCTTGCATAGTGCACTCCGCCGGTGACTTGATTTATTGGGGTTACCGGCGATCAATGATGTACATCCGACAATTTTTGAGGTTCCTCAACTACCTCATCAGCTCCCGTCGTCCTTTACTCCCTCGCTAACTAATTAAAACTCTCCAAGGACGTTGAAGAAGCGTTTTTGTTTTCAAAATAATAATCTAATGGGAGACAAAATGATGAAATTCAAATTGATGTCTATCCTTTAGAAAAGGGAAAATGACGAGTTTGGTCCTTGAGTTATAAGTGATGACTCAGTACGTTCTTGTGTTATTACTCTATCTATATTTAGTTCATTGGTTATGAGCAGACTAAGCATGTGAAGATTGGCTATCACTTTGTCCGGGACTTTCAGATTAATTTTGTGTCTACAAAAGATCAGTTAGTTAGCTGATATTTTCACAAAGCCGCTACCAGCACCTCGTTTTGGAATTCTTAGGGACAAGTTCAACGTTGTTTTCCTTCCCACTTGTGCTTGAGGGGGTGTGTTAGAGATATTAAGCTTTGAGTGGTTCTAGTTGGTTATGCCTCAACTAGCTAGTTCCCTATTGTATAGGTGTAGATATCTTATACTTGTACTCATGTATTATCCTACTGTTAGTGCAATACAAATTATATGCTTCTCTCATCTGCAACACTCAAATGATCACAAGAAAATAAATTACTAATCAAAAAATCAATAAAGAGTTACTGAAATTTGTGATTATCAAGCTAAGTATGGATCAACTTAACTAATGGAGTTTACTAAGGATTTTGATTGAAAATTAATTATTAAATTTTGGTAGCAGATCATTTTTTTTTTTACATACATCAATAATTCAAATATTCATAAAATTATATATATATATATATACTAGTTTTACACGCGCATTGCGCGAATGAGTTAATGCCCAATGTTTATTTGAAAGTATATCAAGCAAGATTATATATGAAAAGTTCATACATAAGTAATTTAATGTTGAATTTGTTTATTTAAATATGTAACTCATAATATATGAATACAAGATAATATAGGAGATTCATTATAATTGTCACTAAATTTTTTTAATGAATGCACATACAAGATCAATGAATGAATCAACGGTACCAGTCCTTTAGGTGTTTTGCTCAGTGTTCATTTAGTTCAACCCAAAGATAATGTAACCCAAAGATTGAACGGTTGGTAAATATGATGTAATTGAACGGTTGGTTATTCAACAATTCAACAATTTATTCCAAACTACTAAAAATACAAACACTACAATTTACAATATTTTCACTTAGCGTTTTGGAGAATGATTTCCCCGAAACACCCCTGTATTTTTTTAAAAAAAAAATATTTACTATATAACCGTTTCGACTCCTTAAATAACAAGAGTCAATTTAGATGGCTCCCTGCTTACCCATCAACGGATGGGCAAGCTTAATTTCAAAATTGGAGCCTTGAGGCTCAAGGCTCCCATGCCACTTTTCCCACCAATGTGGGAAAAGTAGAAAAACTAAGGGGAGCCGAACATTGATTTGAATAAATTACATGAGAAAAATTAAAATCTGAACAATATGAACCATTCATTTGATTTAATAATTTGACGGACATTTTTTCTATCCATTATAGGTCTAACTTCCTAGTTTTACACGCGCATTGCGCGAATGGTTAATGCCTAATATTTATATTTAAATAAATATTTGAAAGTATATTAATGCAAGATTATATAGGAGAAGTTCATACATAGGTAATTGAATGTCGAATTTGTTTATTTAAATATGTAACTTAAAGTATATGAATGCAAGATAATATAGGAAATTCATTATAATTGTAAATTTATATTAGTTATAATATATTTAATGAATACACAATAAGTATTTTACATACAGTATAAATGAATAAATCAACAGGGCTATTTTGAAATTTTTTCATTTTCTAGGTTTGCCAAATTGATTGCAACATTGTTGTAGTCTCGGCATCTTTTCAACGCATCAAGTGTGTTATGATGTTCTATTGCCTTATATTGACAGTTTTAATAATGAATTTTAAGTGTAGTTACGTAAAATAATGATATAATTAACATTTACATATTATTATCAACATAAAAACATATCAGTCATTTAGGTGTTCTGCTCGGGGTTCATTTGGTTTAACCATTATTGTTGAAAGAGTTATTGTGAATAAAGAAATTCATACTTTAAGGAATAAGATAAGATAAAGTAGTAAAAAATTGAACATTTTAAATATAATGTAGTCCAAAGATATTACGAGGTAGTTTCCCCCTTCAATTTGTTAGGTTATATGATTGGTTTCAAAGAATTTTATTTTTATTTTTTTCATGGTATTAATAAAATACTTGGTAAATAAATATATAACATTACCAAAAAAAATAATTACAACCTTGATATTTAATTACAAGATAGTGTAACATGAAAGTAATGGACAATGTAATGAATATCAATTGATGAATTTGAATGTAAAGAATTTTATAAGTATTGGAGAAAATAAAGACAATATAACTAATGAAATTATTTCTCTTATTTAATTTATTGATAATGAATAATTTTTAAATAAATACATTGTAGACACATAATTTTAAATTAAAGCATTGCATATGTATCATTTTTTGTTGTAGATACTAATTTATTTAATTTAATAAGAGTAAAATAGAGTGAGAAACTTATTTATGCCAACTTTGATTGGAATGAGATTTGAACCTAAGACCTTTCTTATTGAAATCAATGAGTAAGTTAACAGAGAATATAATTTTTAACGGAAAAGTTAACGGTGTGTGGGTATTTAAGGAAAGAAAAGCATATAATTAAGTATAAATTTTGAAATCTCAAGGAAAAATTAAAATCTGAGCCATTCATTTGATTAAAAAATGTGACCGCCATTTTTTCTACCCATTATAGGCCTAACTCTCTTGGGCTCTTATTAGTATAGTAGATATATATATATATATATATATATAAATATATATATATATATATATATATATATATATATATAGGGTTAGTTCCTGTGACAACAGGTCTTTTCGTGCGATCATATATCATTAGTTATGCATAAATGCACTACACAGTGTTCGAAAATACATCATTATGTGTGGTGTATTTTTTTGTGTGGTGCATTTTTTTGACATTCATTCTGGTGTATTCTCGAACACTGTATGGTGCATTTATGCTTACCTAATGGTGTATGCTTCAGTGACCGCACGGGAAGACCTGTTCTAACAGGAACCAAAATATATATATATATATATATATATATATATATATATATATATATATATATATATATATATGGCTGGTTTTTTCATATAGTGTTGGGATTCCGATTTGACACAAATCAAAGGCAAATACTATAATATATATATTATACAAGTGTGAACGTACAATCACTGGATTGTTACTGGTAGCATCTCCATCCTATCCAGTTTTTTTGGCGGCCTGTAATTCTTCAAGGAAAGAGAGCTACAGACAACACTCACCGACGAGGCGGCCATGGCTGCTCCGGCGATCCACGGAGGTAAGCGGAAGCCGGTGGACGGAAAAAGAACCCCTGCGGCTATTGGAATTCCCAGGAGATTGTAACCCAAAGACCACAAGTAGTTCAAACGGATACGAGAAAAGGTTTTGTGGGAACTAGAGTTTGATAATTTTGAAAATGAATTTGGAAAGTAAAGAGAGTAGTTTGGTAATTTTGAAAATCGATTTTGAAGCTAAAGAGAGTAGTTTGATAATTTTGAAAATGATTTTTGAAGCTAAAGAGAGTAGTTTGATAATTTTGAAAATGATTTTTGAAGCTAAAGAGAGTAGTTTGATAAAGAGAGTTGTTTGGTAATAATTCAAATGAATTTTGAAGCTAAAGAGAGTAGTTTGGTAATTTTGAAAATGATTTTGGAAGCTAAAGAGAGTAGTTTGATAATTTTGAAAATGTTTTTGGAAGCTAAAAGATAAAGAGAGTAGTTTGATAATTTTGAAAATGATTTTGGAAGCTAAAGAGAGTAGTTTGATAATTTTGAAAATGATTTTTGAAGCTAAAGAGAGTAGTTTGATAAAGAGAGTTGTTTGGTAATAATTCAAATGAATTTTGAAGCTAAAGAGAGTAGTTTGGTAATTTTGAAATTGATTTTGGAAGCGAAAGAGATTAGTTTGATAATTTTGAAAAGGGAAAATTGTAAAAAATGCCCCTCTATAATATGCCAATTATCAATGTCACTCCTGAATTATGAGTGGTGTAAATGTTGCCCCTCAATTATCAAAATGGTGCACATATAGCCCTTCCCGTAACGGACATGTGGTTCCGAAGCTAAAAGCTAAAGAGAGTAGTTTGGCAATTTTGAAAAAGATTTTGGAAGCTAAAGAGTGTAGTTTGGTAATTTTGAAAAAGATTTTGGAAGCTAAAGAGAGTAGTTTGATAATTTAGAAAATGATTTTGGAAGCTAAAGAGAGTAGTTTGATAATTTTGAAAATGATTTTGGAAGCTAAAGAGAGTAGTTTGATAATTTTGAAAATGTTTTTGGAAGCTAAAGAGATTAGTTTGATAATTTTGAAAATGTTTTTGGAAGCTAAAGAGAGTAGTTTGATAATTTTGAAAATGATTTTGGAAGCTAAAGATAGTAGTTTGATAATTTTGAAAATGATTTTGGAAGCTAAAGAGAGTAGTTTGAAAATATTGAAAATGATTTTGGAATCTAAAGAGAGTAGTTTGGTAATTTTGAAAATGATTTTGGAAGCTAAAGAGAGTAGTTTGATAATTTTGAAAATGTTTTTGGAAGCTAAAGAGAGTAGTTTGATAATTTTGAAAATGATTTTGGAAGCTAAAAGATAAAGGGAGTAGTTTGATAATTTTGAAAATGTTTTTGGAAGCTAAAGAGAGTAGTTTGATAATTTTGAAAATGATTTTTGAAGCTAAAGAGAGTAGTTTGATATTTTTAAAGCTAAAGAGAGTAGTTTGATTATTTTGAAAATGAATTTTGAAGCTAAAGAGAGAAGTTTGGTAATTTTGAAAATGATTTTTTAAGCTAAAGAGAGTTGTTTGGTAATAATTCAAATGAATTTTGAAGCTAAAGAGAAAAGTTTGGTAATTTTGAGAATGATTTTTTAAGCTAAAGAGAGTTGTTTGGTAATAATTCAAATGATTTTTTAAGCTAAAGAGAGAAGTTTGGTAATTTTGAAAATGATTTTTTAAGCTAAAGAGAGTTGTTTGGTAATTATGAAAATGATTTTTGAAGCTAAAGAGAGTAGTTTGGTAATTTTGAAATTGATTTTGGAAGCGAAAGAGATTAGTTTGATAATTTTGAAAAGGGAAAATTGTAAAAAATGCCCCTCTATAATATGCCAATTATCAATGTCACTCCTGAATTATGAGTGGTGTAAATGTTGCCCCTCAATTATCAAAATGGTGCACATATAGCCCTTCCCGTAACGGACATGTGGTTCCGAAGCTAAATGCTAAAGAGAGTAGTTTGGTAATTTTGAAAGAGATTTTGGAAGCTAATGAGTGTAGTTTGGTAATTTTGAAAAAGATTTTGGAAGCTAAAGAGAGTAGTTTGATAATTTAGAAAATGATTTTGGAAGCAAAAGAGAGTAGTTTGATAATTTTGAAAATGATTTTGGAAGCTAAAGAGAGTAGTTTGATAATTTTGAAAATGTTTTTGGAAGCTAAAGAGATTAGTTTGATAATTTTGAAAATGTTTTTGGAAGCTAAAGAGAGTAGTTTGATAATTTTGAAAATGATTTTGGAAGCTAAAGATAGTAGTTTGATAATTTTGAAAATGATTTTGGAAGCTAAAGAGAGTAGTTTGAAAATATTGAAAATGATTTTGGAATCTAAAGAGAGTAGTTTGGTAATTTTGAAAATGATTTTGGAAGCTAAAGAGAGTAGTTTGATAATTTTGAAAATGTTTTTGGAAGCTAAAGAGAGTAGTTTGATAATTTTGAAAATGATTTTGGAAGCTAAAAGATAAAGGGAGTAGTTTGATAATTTTGAAAATGTTTTTGGAAGCTAAAGAGAGTAGTTTGATAATTTTGAAAATGATTTTTGAAGCTAAAGAGAGTAGTTTGATATTTTTAAAGCTAAAGAGAGTAGTTTGATTATTTTGAAAATGAATTTTGAAGCTAAAGAGAGAAGTTTGGTAATTTTGAAAATGATTTTTTAAGCTAAAGAGAGTTGTTTGGTAATAATTCAAATGAATTTTGAAGCTAAAGAGAGAAGTTTGGTAATTTTGAAAGTGTTTTTTTAAGCTAAAGATAGTTGTTTGGTAATAATTTAAAAGATTTTTTAAGCTAAAGAGAGAAGTTTCTTAATTTTGAAAATGATTTTTTAAGCTAAAGAGAGTTGTTTGGTAATTATGAAAATGATTTTTGAAGCTAAAGAGAGTAGTTTGATAATTTTGAAATTGATTTTGGAAGCTAAAGAGACTAGTTTGATAATTTTGAAAATGATTTTTGAAGCTAAAGAGATTAGTTTGATAATTTTGAAAATGAATTTGGAAGCTAAAGAGAGTAGTTTGATAATTTTGAAAATATTTTTGGAAGCTAAAGAGAGTAGTTTGATAATTTTGAAAATGATTTTGGAAGCTAAAGAGAGTAGTTTTACAATTTTGAAAATGATTTTGGAAGCTAAAGAGAGTAGTTTGGTAAATTTGAAAATGATTTTGGAAGCTAAAGAGAGTAGTTTAATAATTTTTAAAATAATTTTGGAAGCTAAAGAGAGTAATTTGATAACTTTGAAAATGATTTTGGAAGCAAAAGAGAGTTGTTTGGTAATTTTGAAAATGATTTTGGAAGCTAAAGAGAGTAGTTTGATAATTTTGAAAATGTTTTTGGAAGCTAAAAGATAAAGAGAGTAGTTTGATAATTTTGAAAATGATTTTTGAAGCTAAAGAGAGTAGTTTGATAAAGAGAGTTGTTTGGTAATAATTCAAATGAATTTTGAAGCTAAAGAGAGTAGTTTGATAAAGAGAGTTGTTTGGTAATAATTCAAATGAATTTTGAAGCTAAAGAGAGTAGTTTGGTAAATTTGAAAATGGTTTTTGAAGCTAAAGAGAGTAGTTTTACAATTTTGAAAATGATTTTGGAAGCTAAAGAGAGTAGTTTGAAAATATTGAAAATGATTTTGGAAGCTAAAGAGAGTAGTTTGGTAATTTTGAAAATGATTTTGGAAACTAAGAGAGTAGTTTGATAATTTTGAAAATAATTTTGGAAGCTAAAGATAATGAGAGTAGTTTTGTAATTTTGAAAAAGACTTTGGAAGATAAAGAGAGTAGTTTGGTACTTTTGAAAAAGATTTCGGAAGTTAAAGAGAATAGTTTGATAATTTTGAAAATGATTTTGGAAGCTAAAGAGAGTAGTTTGGTAATTTTGAAAATAATTTTTGAAGTTAAAGAGAGTGGTTTGATAATTTTGAAAATGAATTTGGAAAGTAAAGAGAGTAGTTTTGTAATTTTGAAAATGGTTTTTGAAACAAAAGAGAGTAGTTTGATAAATTTGAAAATGGTTTTTGATACTAACGAGAGTAGTTTGGTAATTTTGAAAATGGTTTTTGAAGCTAAATTGAGTAATTTGGTAATTTTGAAAATGATTTTGGAAGCTAAAGAGAGTAGTTTGATAATTTTGAAAATGATTTTGGAAGCTAAAGAGAGTAGTTTGATAATTTTGAAAAGAATTTTGGAAGCTAAAGATAAAGAGAGTAGTTTGGTAATTTTGAAAAAGATTTTGGAAGCTAAAGAGAGTAGTTTGATAATTTAGAAAATGATTTTGGAAGCTAAAGAGATTAGTTTGATAATTTTGAGCATGATTTTGGAAGCTAAAGAGATTATAGTTTGATAATTTTGAAAATGATTTTGGAAGGTAAAGAGAGTAGTTTGATAATTTGGAAAATGATTTTGGAAGCTAAAGAGAGTAGTTTGACAATTTTGAAAATGAATTTGGAAGCGAAAGAGAGTAGTTTGATAATTTTGAAAATGAATTTGGAAGCTAAAGAGAGTATTTTGGTAATTTTGAAAATGATTTTTGAAGCAAAAGAGAGTTGTTTGATAATTTAGAAAATGATTTTGGAAGCTAAAAGCTATAGAGAGTAGTTTGGTAAATTTGAAAATGATTTTTGAAGCGAAACAGAATAGTTTGGTAATTTTGAAAATGATTTTGAAAGCCAAAGAGAATAGTTTGAAGTTTGATAATATTGAAAATGATTTTGGAAGCTAAAGATAAAGAGAGTAGTTTTGTAATTTTGAAAAAGACTTTGGAAGCTAAAGAGAGTAGTTTGGTAATTTTGAAAAAGATTTCGAAAGTTAAAGAGAGTAGTTTGATAATTTAGAAAATGATTTTGGAAGCTAAAAGATAAAGAGAGTAGTTTGGTAATTTTGAAAAAGATTTTATAAGCTAAAGAGAGTAGTTTGGTAATTTTGAAAAAGATATTGGAAGCTAAAGTGAGTAGTTTGATAATTTAGAAAAAGATTTTGGAAGCTAAAGAGAGTAGTTTGGTAATTTTGAAAAAGATTTTGGAAGCTAAAAAATGTATTTTGGTAATTTTGAAAAAGATTTTGGAAGCTAAAGAGAGTAGTTTGATAATTTAGAAAATGATTTTGGAAGCCAAAGAGATTAGTTTGATAATTTTGAAAATAATTTTGGAAGCTAAAGAGAGTAGTTTGATAATTTTGAAAATGATTTTGGAAGCTAAAGAGAGTAGTTTGGTAATTTTGAATATAATTTTGGAAGCTAAAGAGACTAGTTAGATAATTTTTAAAATGATTTTGGAAGCTAAAGAGAGTAGTTTGATAATTTAGAAAATGATTTTGGAAGCTAAAAGATAAAGAGAGTAGTTTGATAATTTTAAAAATGATTTTGGAAGCTAAAGAGAGTAGTTTGATAATTTTGAAAATGAATTTGGAAGGTAAAGAGAATAGTTTGGTAATTTTGAAAATGATTTTTGAAGCAAAAGAGAGTTGTATGATAATTTAGAAAATAATTTTCGAAGCTTAAAGATAAATAGAGTAGTTTGGTAATTTTGAAAATAATTTTTGAAGTTAAAGAGAGTGGTTTGATAATTTTGAAAATGAATTTGGAAAGTAAAGAGAGTAGTTTGGTAATTTTGAAAATGGTTTTTGAAGCAAAAGAGAGTAGTTTGATAAATTTGAAAATGGTTTTTGAAACTAACGAGAGTAGTTTGGTAATTTTGAAAATAGTTTTTGAAGCAAAATTGAGTAATTTGGTAATTTTGAAAATGATTTTGGAAGCTAAAGAGAGTAGTATGATAATTTTGAAAATGATTTTGGAAGCTAAAGAGAGTAGTTTGATAATTTTGAAATGGATTTTGGAAGCCAAAGATAAAGAGAGTAGTTTGGTAATTTAGAAAATGATTTTGGAAGCTAAAGAGATTAGTTTGATAATTTGGAAAATGATTTTGGAAGCTAAAGAGATTATAGTTTGATAATTTTGAAAATGATTTTGGAAGGTAAAGAGAGTAGTTTGATAATTTTGAAAATGATTTTGGAAGCTAAAGAGAGTAGTTTGATAATTTTGAAAATGAATTTGGAATCTCAAGAGAGTAGTTTTGATAATTTTGAAAATGAATTTGGAAGCGAAAGAGAGTAGTTTGAAAATATTGAAAATGATTTTGGAATCTAAAGAGAGTAGTTTTGATAATTTTGAAAATGAATTTGAAAGCGAAAGAGAGTAGTTTGAAAATATTGAAAATGATTTTGGAATCTAAAGAGAGTAGTTTGATAATTTTGAAAAAGATTTTGGAAGCTAAAGAGAGTAGTTTGATAATTTTGAAAATAATTTCTGAAGCTAAAGACAGTACTTTGGTAATTTTGAAAAAGATTTTGGAAGCTAAAGAGAGTAGTTTGGTAATTTTGAAAAAGATTTTGGAAGCTAAAGAGAATAGTTAGATAATTTAAAAAATGATTTTGGAAGCTAAAAGATAAAAATGGGTAGTTTGAAAATTTTGAAAATGATTTTGGAAGTTAAAGAGAGTAGTTTGATAATTTTGAAAATGAATTTGGAAGGTAAAGAGAGTAGTTTGGTAATGTTGATGGTAGGGAATATCCCGACCGACATAAGCTCCACCACGACCGACTTGCCTTTGTCTTTCTCTCATGATCTTTGCAGGTGGCAGGTCGGGCTTTTTCCATGAAGACCCCGGTCGGGAATGGCCGGGAGTTGCCCGAGCGATGGTGTCGACCACCGAGCGGTAGCCCTTCGACGAAAGAGCTGGCACAAGGGCGCGAAAGGACGCGTGGCGGTTCTTCATGGCGACAGACAGGGCACCCGGGAAGGTGACACGTGGTGGCTACGTGGAAGACATGCCGAGCGGCTGGAATCCTGTCCCCGGCATAGCGGCTATAAATACCCACAGTAGTTACAGTGTAGAGGACTTTTGGACGATCGATAGGTTGTTGTTAGAGAATCCCGACCGCAGTCAGTCGGTACTCAGAGCAGCCAAGTAGATTGTACTTAGGGCCTTTACCGGGATCAATAAAGATTTTACTCGCTTTAATTGGTCTCGTGTATTTTATATTGCTCACGTAGAATTAGCTGTATCATTTTGGCGCCGTCTGTGGGGACCCGTCCGAGAAACCAACGTCTTGACGAGCACCCAATCACCATACCAGCATGTATCCGTGGGCACACAACAACTTCGCTGACGACCAGGCGGATGCGGCGAGCTCCTCCGACCACTATGCTACACAACAGCAGGGTCAGACGATGGATCTCAACCTCAACCTCTCACCACCGCATCCGTCGAATACATACCCGGCCGCCCAGCAGCCGGTGAATTACATACAACCGGGATACCCACCACCCGGTCTGCCATACCAGCAGCCGCCGATGATGTATCCCGCCCAGTATCCATACCCGGTCCCACCTCCACCGTACGGATATTGGCCAGGCCAACCGATGTGCTACACTTCCCCGGTTGGTTATCCACCATATACGCCAACTTATACAGCTCCAGCCGCCGCCCCTCCAGTACAACCGACCGCACAAGTAGAGCCGCAGCGTCAGTCCACTTCCCGGGCTCGACGCTCGGCTCATTCGCGGTTGGGGTCGGGGGTGCCGATGCGATGGAGGCACCAGCTCAGGCCGTTCAAGCGGAGGACCCTGAAGAGGTTGCCCGAGCGGTAGCTTTTGATCGTCTTCGACCGGAGATGCGCCAGCGTTTGGGACCCCAAGACCCGAACCGCAGGCAAGAGGACGTACAAATGCAGGAAGCTAGCCACGAGGCTTCATCCGGGTATAGCGGGTCGAGATCTCACCGACGGCGACGCGCTCGGGACACAGCCCAAGCCGCTCAAGCCGCCGAGCTCAACGAAACCCGAGGATTGCTCTACAACCTCCAGGCTGAAGTTGCGCAGCTCAGGAGTGCGTATCCTACAGCACCCCCGGCCGACCGATCGACCCTACACCAAACGCCTTTCACAGCAGCGGTAATGGCTCAACCTTACCCGCTCGACTTAAAGGTCTCGGGAGAGAAGAGTTACGACGGTCGGACAGATCCTGAGGCTCACGTGAATGATTTTTTCAGCAATATGATGCTGAAGGGCGTTTCAGATGCCGTGATGTGCAGGGCCTTCTACTCAACGCTCACCGGTCGGGCGGCAGAATGGTTCCGAACCCTGCAGCCGGGGTCAATCGACAAATTTGAGACCCTGGCGATCAAGTTTGTACGGAAGTTCATTACTTCCAAAGTGGTGAGGAAGTCCTACATGTACCTCGAAAAGGCCAAGCAGCTCGAAGGGGAAAGCTTGACCGACTTCCTCATCAAGTGGAAGGCGGCGGTCGGGGAGGTCGAGCCCATGGATGATGCGACCGCCACCCACATGCTTCACATCTCCCTCCGGGCGGGATACTTGTACCAGGATTTTATCCTCCACCCCCCGACCACATATGAGGAGGCCCTCCGAAGGGTCACTGATTACGCCAACGCAGGTGAGGCGAATGCCGTCAAGCGCTTGCAGGAGGTCGGCTCTTCGTCTCGTAAACCGGCCATCCGGGCGGAACATCGATCGGGAGATGACAATCCCCGACCTCGCACCAGGCATGGCGAGTTTACGGCCTTGAACCGATCCGCAGCGGAGGCCATGCAGTACGCCCAGTCCTGCAATCTCATCAAACTTCCCCATCCCGATCGAGACGGCCCTGACAAGAGTAAGCACTGTGCTTACCATCGGTGCGCCGGGCATGACACCGAGGAGTGTACCCACTTGCGCCAATTATTGGAAGATTTGCTCAATTTGGGAAAATTGGACAAGTGTGTGGGAAAGAGGGAAGACAGCAAGAGAAATACCGATCGAAGGGATCACAGACGATCTCATCACCGCTCTGATCGGTCGGGCCAGGACCGAAGAGACGATCGAAGGGACGATCGTCATGATGACCGACGAGACCCTGACCCTCCGTCCGGTAGCCGCCCGTCCGGAAAACCAACCATCCATGTCATTTTTGGTGGGCTGGAAGATGCTTCCCGACCGCGGACAAATTGCCCGGTCGCATTAGTGGATTCCCGGGAGATCGGGAAGAGGCAGAAGATGGAGCCCATAACCTTCACCCTCGAGGACCAACCCACCAGCAGTGATCACGGCATGGAGGCGCTCGTGGTCACGATTGACGTCAAGGGGACGGATGTCCAAAGGGTTATGGTTGACACGGGCAGCAGTGTGAACGTCCTATACTTGGACGTGTTTGAGAAGCTTGGCCTTGACAGGAAGGAGCTGACTCCGGTCGGTGTACCACTGTCAGGATTTACCGGGGCTCTTATTTACCCCGAGGGAAAAATAACGCTCCCGGTCGAGATCGGCACGCCTCCGAAGTCGATCCAGACGGAGCTGGAATTTGTTGTGGTCAACCTCCATTGCGTCCACAACATTATCTTGGGCCGACCCGCCATTATGAAGATCGGTGGGATAATTTCTATGCCTCACCTATGCATGAAATTCCCCACCCCCAACGGGGTCGGCGTGGTCCGTGGCGATGTCCAATCCGCCCGGAAGTGTTACACCCGAGCGGTTAATCGACGTGACTCCGGTCCGTCTTCCCGGGTGAACACCATAGCCAAAGAGGAGGTTAACGAACGGAAGGAGCAGCCTGAGCCTTCCGAGGAAATTGAAGAAGTTCCCCTGTCCGAGGACCGCCCGGACAGAAAGATAAAGATTGGACGAGCCCTCACCCCCGAGATCCGAGCGGAAGTTCTGGCCGTGCTCCGGGAGTATGCAGATATCTTTGCATGGGGGCCCGAAGACATGCCCGGGATCGATCGATCGGTCATTTGTCACAAACTGGCCGTCGATCCCGCAGCTAAGCCGGTCGTGCAAAAGACACGACACCTTTCCTCCGATCGCCGCGAGTTTGTAAGAGAAGAAGTCAAAAAGATGGCGGCGATCGAGCACATCCGTCCGGTGGTCTATCCTGAGTGGGTGGCAAATATTGTTCTTGTTCCTAAGCCCCCGGCATGGAGGATGTGCATCGACTTTACGGACCTCAACAAAGCCTGTCCGCTCGACCCGTATCCTCTACCGAGCATTCATCAGATGGTCGACGAGACGGCTGGGGCCGAGTTAATGAGCTTCATGGATGCCTTTAAGGGGTACCATCAGATCATGATGCACCATGAAGACGAGAACAAGACAGCCTTCGTGACCCCGGATGGGCTGTATTGTTACCGAGTGATGCCGTTCGGCCTCCGAAACGCAGGAGCGACCTACCAAAGGATGGTCAACATGCTCTTTGCTGATCTACTGGGCCGAACAATGGAAGCTTACATCGATGATATGTTGGTCAAGAGTCGGTACCGATCCGACCACACTCGGGACCTTCGGGAGTGCTTCCAGATCATGAGGAAGTACCAATTGCGGCTGAACCCGACCAAGTGTACATTCGCGGTTCAGACCGGCAAGTTCCTCGGCTATATGATGACCAAGAGAGGAATCGAGCCTAACCCGGCAAAAGTAAAGGCGATTCTGGACATGCAGCCACCTTCCACCGTTCGGGAAGTCCAGCAACTGACCGGTCGGTTGGCAGCCCTCAGCCGGTTCCTCTCCAAGCTAGCTGAGCGCGCTTTACCTTTCTTCAAGGTATTGCGGAAGGTTAATGGATTCGTCTGGGACGAAGAATGCCGAGCGGCTTTTGACGAGCTGAAAGAGTATCTCATGTCACCGATCGTGCTCTCAAAGCCCGAGCTCGGAGAAGAGCTAGACGTGTACCTCGCCGTCTCCGATCGTGCAGTAAGCGCAGTTCTGTGCCGAACCGATCCGGAAGGGGTCCAGCGACCGGTGTACTATGTAAGCCACGCGCTACATGGTCCCGAGCTCCGGTACTCCCGGTTAGAGAAGGTCGTCTATGCCTTATACATTGCTGCAAAGAAGTTGGCTCCCTACCTCCAAGGTCGAGCAATTCGCGTGCTGACCGATCAGCCAATCGGGCCAGTCCTCCGAACTGCTTCATCATCAGGTCGCCTAGTCAAATGGGCGTTAATGTTGACCCAGTACGCGATCGAATACCGACCAAGACCGGCTATTAAGGGTCAAGCTCTTGCGGATTTCTTGGTTGAGTGCACCGCCCGGGATACCCGGCCTCCTGAGGTTGCGGATCCCGAGGCTGAGTGGTGGTCGCTGGCTACAGATGGGTCGAGTAGCAAAAAAGGGGCAGGAGGAGGAGTGGTGGTCACGAGCCCGGAAGGATTCAAGATCTATTTTGCTCTTATGTACCAGTTCCACCCGACCAACAACGAAGCCGAGTACGAAGCATTCGTTAATGGCTTGCAGTGCGCTCGGGACTTGGGGGCTGAATACATTCAAGCTCAGACAGATTCCGCGCTCGTGGTCGGGCAGGTCCTCGGGGACTATGAAGTCAATGGCGAGCGTTTGCAGCTGTATCGAGACCTTGCCATGGAAAAGCTCGCTCAGTTCCGGGGGTATACCGTCCGACATATACCCCGGTTGGATAACGCCGATGCGGATATCTTGTCTAAACTGGCCCAAGACGCCCCGGAGCACATTTCGAAGATAGCTCGGATCTTGGTGATCCCAAGACACAGTATTCACCGTCTACCGGTCAATCCCATCCAACCGGTAGATGACAACTGGATCACCGATCTGAAGGAGTATCTCGAGCACGATCGCCTCCCCCACGACCCGCAGCGTGCTCGAAAGGCCAAGCTAAGAGCCCCAAGGTTCCAAGTCTTGGACGGTCGTCTGTATAGGCGATCGTATGGAGGCCCCCTCATGCGTTGCTTGACCGCATTCGAGGCTGAGTTGGTCATGAAGGAGCTACACTCGGGAATTTGCTCTTCACATCAAGGAGGTCGATCCCTGGCCCGTCGTATCATGTTGATCGGGTACTATTGGCCGTCCCTCCAGCTAGACTGTGAAAAGTTAGCTCGGGAATGTGAGACGTGCCAACTGTACGCCCGAATGCCTGAACGACCGGCAACGTTCTACCAGCCAGTCACGACCGCAATTCCTTTCGCAAGGTGGGGGGTAGACATCTTGGGCCCCTTTCCTCAGCTCTCCGGTCGGAGAAAGTTCGTGATCGTCGCCATAGATTACTTCTCCAAGTGGATAGAAGCCGAGCCTTTAGCTACGATCACATCTCAGCAATGTGCTCGCTTCCTTTGGCGCAATGTCATTTCCCGTTTTGGCGTGCCCGTGCATCTCATTAGCGACAACGGTCGCCAGTTTGTGAGCCAATACTTCCAGAATTTCTTGGCCACGATCGGGACGACTCACGTCCGGTCGTCGGTCGCTTACCCACAGGGAAATGGACAAGTGGAGAATGCTAACCGGACGATATTGGAAGGTCTGAAAAAGAAGTTACACTCGGCCGGTCGTAGTTGGGCCGATGAGTTGTCATACGTTTTGTGGACTTATCGGACGACCCCGAGGGAAGCTACTTTGGAGACCCCTTTCGCCCTGGTTTACGGAGCCGAGGCCCGACTTCCGATCGAGGCCTGGATTCCGACCGATCGAGAGAGAACCTACAACGCGGAAGAGAACGAGCACGCGATGGCCGTGGACCTTGATGGGGTCGAGGAAAAACGAGAGCTAGCCGCTCGACGCATAGCCGAGTATCAAAAGCGCGTCAAGAGCTCTAAAGATGTTTGGGTCAACCCTCGTTATTTCCAAGTCGGAGACTACGTTCTACGACGAAGGGAGGCCAGCCAACCTCTAGAGGGCGGAAAGCTAGCTCAGAACTGGGAAGGGCCGTACATCATCAATGTTGTCATACGGCCGGGTACATACCGACTAGAGACAACGACTGGTCGGCTAATCGAGGGGACTTGGAATTCCGAGCACCTCGTTCTTTTTAGGCATTAGCCTATTTTTTGTATTTTTAGACGAAGTGGGGGCTTGACCTGCGAGTTAGTCCCGGTCGTCATTTCTATATAAATTTATGGTTGTAAAATTAATTCAACCGCCTGCGTGCGGGAAAGTTTAATGTATATGCGATCGATGATTGCCCGACCGTCTGTATGCGGCGGCCCGATCGGTTATTTTCTTTCACCTTCGTTACATGCAGATCAGTTCAACATTTATCAACCGAGCGAAATCTATCGACCGGTCAAAACGCGCTCCACATTGGCGGACACCCAAGTCATGCCACTGACCGGGGAAGCCAGGAGCTCTCAGCATTATTCCCCGATCTGTCCAACTTCTGTCCACTATTGCACCCACTCGTGCCTCGAGCGCACAATAGTGTGGGGGCTGGGATAAGGAAGTATTCGCAGGCCCGTCGCTCGATTACATCCCGACCGTAGAGGCTTGTTTCCAAAAATTTTTCGACAAAGGCCCGGGGATCGGGTACACCCGATCGGTTGGCCAGATTTAACGTCGTAATATCAAACGCACGACCAGGCCATAAGGTCGTAAGGTCGGGCGTCGAGTGGGTCGAACCAGTGCAAGATCGGGCCACAAGGCCGCGAGGTCGAGAATTAAGGGTCAGCACTTACGCGATTAAAGATAAAAGTGCGAAAAGAAAGAACGAACGACGCAAGATAGAACCAAGAAATAAATTTTATTAATTGACAAAAGTTGCCCGGTACAATTCGGGACCGGGCTCCCGACCAATGGACCTTTACAAAAAAGAAGAAGAAGAAATGAGCCTATTCTACTTCTTCATCTCCCGAGCTCCGGCAGCCGGTTCCTTTCCGCTCGGGGTGGCCGCCGTTGATGCCCCGGCTTCAGACGCCTTGGCTTTTGGGGCGAAAGGAGAGGGACCGGGATCGGCTAGGTCCGGGGGTAATACCGAGAGGACCAGCTGAAGGTCTTCCCCGTCTAGGGCCTGCTCCAACCGGGAACGGACTCGTTCGAGCATCTTCCGTTTCCCGGCCGTAAAACCCCAGCGACCGAATGAGACGATTAGCTCTTCCCCGATCTCTGTTCCCCGGGCTGCTGTAAGGAAGGCCGAGCCCGAGTCCTTGTCCTTGAAGGCTGCCCGCGACAGCTCGCTCGGATTCTCGAGCTGAGCCTTCAGCTCTTTGGCCTCTCCAATCGCCCGACTGGCGACCTTCTCGGCGAGGACCCGCTCCTCGTCGCCCTTCTTCAGGGCCTTTTGCGCCTTCTCCAGCTCGGCCTGGAGCTCCTTGATCTCCTTCAGACGACGAGCGGCCGTCTTCTTATGATGATCAGCTTCCTCGGCCAGCATAGCCTGACCTTGAAGGAGTTGGGTCGCCCGGGAGATCTGCAGTACAGAAGGATATCCAGGGTTAGCCCTGGATATGTTAAGCTGTTAGTTAAGAAAAGCTCACCTCAGCCAGGTCGTGGCCAATCCGTTCAGCCACCTGGGTCGGGGTCATCTTCCCCAGATCCACTCGGGCTGGCGCGGCGTTGCCGATCCGTGCCAGCACGGACGTAGACTCCCTCTCTCGCCCGACCGAAGGGCTTGGGCTGTGCTGCTCACGACGGCGCTTTAGGCTGCCCGCCTCGGTCGCGCCCTGGTCGGCGACCCTCTCCTTGCCCCGGGCGACCTCCACCCGGGTGACCAAGACGTCAGGCTGCTCGACGATGAAGCCCTCGCCCGTCGACACGGTCGAGGCACTCAGGGGTCGGGCAGTGGGAATCTCCTTCTCCCCGGCTGCTTTGGTCTTGGCTTTCTTCTTCCCGCCGAGGGAGATCTTCGTGGGCGGAGGAAGGGCGGTGTCTTCATCGCCGAATTCTGCCATGGCTGCAATAAAAGAGCAAAGTTAGTTTGATCAAAAAATGAAGCTAGGTCGGGAGGAACGGCTCGAGCTGGACCTTTCTTCTTTCGTTTCGACGGCTTCGCGACCGTCACGCCCATCGGCACGGGCAGATATTTCTCCGGCAGCTCGTACGTGGGGGGCGGGAGCTCGGCGGCTGCGAGACTTTCAGCCGTCCGGAAGATTGTGTATTCGTGCACCTCGCTCGAAATCCGGCTGACCGTGTCCCTCAGCGCTTGCGTCTCGACCGGCACCACTTGCTTTCTGAAGTGGCTGCTCCAAGTGCGATCGACCGGGAGGATCCAGGGGTCGTATTTGATGGAGAAAATTCTGTTCTTCCACCCCTTGTTGTTCCCGGACAGGCCTTTAATGGAGCACATATCTGCTCGGGATTGCAGCATCAGGAACCCACCCCCGTAGCGGCCCGGGAGAACCTTGATCTGGTAGATGAAGTTGAACAACTCCATCGTGCACTCGGCCTCGTGCCGAGCGCATATTTGCGGGAAGCAGGCGAGGATCCGATGTGCATTCGGGCAGATCTGGGCCGGGACGACCCGGTAATAGGCCAAGAAGGCGTTCAGGAGGGGGGTGAAGGGAATGGCGATCGGGGCCATCAGGGAGTCGTAGTGCATCCCGATCCACTTGCCCCGATGCCTGTCAATCACGTTCCCCAGCTGCCGGCTCGTGTCGAATTCAACCCGACCCCGGAGTATTTCAGCAATCCGAGCCGCTTCGCCTTTGGTCAGCAGGCTCATCTCTTGCTCGACACTCTCACTGTTCAAGAATTCGAGCTCGACGACTGGTGTGGCCGGCCGGGTCTTCTTCGGTCTGCTCGGGGGTACTTTCTCGATCGCCCCCTCGAGGAGCAGCTTCCGGGTGGTCCCCAACCACCCGGGTAGGCGTTTCCCTAACGCCCTCAATCGGAGAACCCCGCCCGCTTAACGTGGTTCTCCCTTCCTCTTCTTCGCTGGAGCTCCCCGATCCGCTGGAGCTAGAGCTCGACGTCCCGGAGGAGCTTGATGCGCTGTTATGCTCGACGGCTCGATCGGGGGCTGGCGTTGCTCGGGGGCTGGCTTCGGGAGTGTAGGACATAATGTCCACTTCCTCGTCGCTGATACGCTCGACCTCCTCATCGTAATCCGCGATCGAGGCGTTTTGACTATCCGAGTCCGACATATTTCTACCTAAAGGTCGGTCGGGAGTTAGTGCAGGGTTCGGGGAGTTAGCTCGAAGTTAGTGCTATCCTACTTCTACGCTAAGTAAAGAGTAAACAAAGAGTCAAGAACTAAGAGCTTACCGAGTGAGGAAACTTTGCGAGAGAAAGCTTGAAGTTTGTTGCTCGATCGCCTTGCTGAGATGCTCTGCTCGGGGTTCTTAGAGGATACCGACTGAAGCAAAAGAGTGAGGAAAGTTCAAATGAGGGCCTCAAGGGCCTATTTATAGGAGGGCATTTAGGCGGGAAATTGGCCAACTTGCCTGACACGACCCGCGCTGAATCCGAGGCGACGGATGGGATCGCCGAGGCCGACAGAGGCCGACACGTGGCGTAGGAAGGAATGACAGCTGGCAGGTCGGCTTGGTGGCTGACGGTTGGGCTTCTTCATCCCGTCCCGTTTTTTCCCGACTGATCAAAAAGGCCCGGGCTGGGGGGCTTTTGGTAGGGAATATCCCGACCGACATAAGCTCCACCACGACCGACTTGCCTTTGTCTTTCTCTCATGATCTTTGCAGGTGGCAGGTCGGGCTTTTTCCATGAAGACCCCGGTCGGGAATGGCCGGGAGTTGCCCGAGCGATGGTGTCGACCACCGAGCGGTAGCCCTTCGACGAAAGAGCTGGCACAAGGGCGCGAAAGGACGCGTGGCGGTTCTTCATGGCGACAGACAGGGCACCCGGGAAGGTGACACGTGGTGGCTACGTGGAAGACATGCCGAGCGGCTGGAATCCTGTCCCCGGCATAGCGGCTATAAATACCCACAGTAGCTACAGTGTAGAGAACTTTTGGACGATCGATAGGTTGTTGTTAGAGAATCCCGACCGCAGTCAGTCGGTACTCAGAGCAGCCAAGTAGATTGTACTTAGGGCCTTTACCGGGATCAATAAAGATTTTACTCGCTTTAATTGGTCTCGTGTATTTTATATTGCTCACGTAGAATTAGCAGTATCAGTTGAAAATAATTTTTGAAGCAAATGAGAATTGTTTGATAATTTAGAAAATGATTTTGGAAGCTAAAAGCTAAAGAGAGTAGTTTGGTAATTTTGAAAAAGATTTTGGAAGCTAAAGAGAGTAGTTTGATAATTTAGAAAATGATTTTGGAAGCTAAAGAGAGTAGTTTGATAATTTTGAAACTGATTTTGGAAGTCAAAGAGATGATTTTGGAAGCTAAAGAGAGTAGTTTGATAATTATGAAAATGATTTTCGAAGCTAAAGAGAGTAGTTTGAAAATATTGAAAATGATTTTGGAAGCTAAAGAGAGTAGTTTGGAAATTTTGAAAATAATTTTTGAAGTTAAAGAGAGTGGTTTGATAATTTTGAAAATGAATTTGGAAAGTAAAGAGAGTAGTTTGGTAATTTTTAAAATGGTTTTTTAAGCAAAAGAGAGTAGTTTGAAAAATTTGAAAATGGTTTTTGAAACTAAAGAGAGTAGTTTGGTAATTTTGAAAATGGTTTTTGAAGCTAAATTGAGTAATTTGATAATTTTGAAAATGATTTTGGAAGCTAAAGAGAGTAGTTTGATAATTTTGAAAATGATTTTGGAAGCTAAAGAGAATAGTTTGATAATTTTGAAAATGATTTTGTAAGCTAAAGATAAAAAGAGTAGTTTGGTAATTTTGAAAAAGACTATGGAAGCTAAAGAGAGTAGTTTGGAAATTTTGAAAAAGATTTCGGAAGTTAATGAGAGTAATTTGATAATTTAGAAAATGATTTTGGAAGCTAAAAGATAAAGAGAGTAGTTTGGTAATTTTAAAAATAATTATTGAAGTTAAAGAGAGTGGTTTGATAATTTTGAAAATGAATTTGGAAAGTAAAGAGAGTAGTTTGGTAATTTTGAAAATGGTTTTTGAAGCAAAAGAGAGTAGTTTGATAAATTTGAAAATGGTTTTTGGAACTAATGAGAGTAGTTTGGTAATTTTGAAAATGGTTTTTGAAGCTAAATTGAGTAATTTCGTAATTTTGAAAATGATTTGGGAAGATAAAGAGAGTAGTTTGATAATTTTGAAAATGATTTTGGAAGCTAAAGAGATTAGTTTGATAATTTTGAAATGGATTTTGGAAGCTAAAGATAAAGAGAGTAGTTTGGTAATTTAGAAAATGATTTTGGAAGCTAAAGAGATTAGTTTGATAATTTGAAAAATGATTTTGGAAGCTAAAGAGATTATAGTTTGATAATTTTGAAAATGATTTTGGAAGGTAAAGAGAGTAGTTTGATAATTTTGAAAATGATTTTTGAAGCTAAAGAGAGCAGTTTGATAATTTTGAAAATGAATTTGGAATCTCAAGAGAGTAGTTTGATTATTTTGAAAATGAATTTCGAAGCGAAAGAGAGTTGTTTGATAATTTTGAAAATGATTTTGGAAGCTAAAGAGATTATAGTTTGATAATTTTGAAAATGATTTTGGAAGGTAAAGAGAGTAGTTTGATAATTTTGAAAATGATTTTGGAAGCTAAAGAGAGTAGTTTGATAATTTTGAAAATGAATTTGAAAGCGAAAGAGAGTAGTTTGATAATTTTGAAAATGAATTTGGAATCTCAAGAGAGTAGTTTGATAATTTTGAAAATGAATTTGGAAGCGAAAGAGAATAGTTGATAATTTTAAAAATGATTTTGGAAGCTAAAGAGGGTAGTTTGGTAATTTTGAAAATAATTTTTGAAGATAAAGAGAGTAATTTGATAATTTTGAAATTGAATTTGGAAAGTAAAGAGAGTAGTTTGGTAATTTTGAAAATGGTTTTTAAGCAAAAGAGAGTAGTTTGATAATTTTGAAAATGATTTTTGAAGCTAAAGAGAGTAGTTTGAAAATATCGAAAATGATTTTTGAAGCAAAAGAGAGTTGTTTGATAATTTAGAAAATGATTTTGGAAGCTAAAAGCTAAAGAGAGTAGTTTGGTAAATTTGAAATTGATTTTTGAAGCCAAAGAGAGTAGTTTGATAATTTTGAAAATGATTTTGGAAGCTAAAGATAAAGAGAGTAGTTAGATAATTTTGAAAAAGACTTTGGATGCTAAAGAGAGTAGTTTGGTAATTTTGAAAAAGATTTCGGAAGTTAAAGAGAGTAGTTTGATAATTTAGAAAATGATGTTGGAAGCTAAAAGATAAAGAGAGTAGTTTGGTAATTTTGAAAAAATTTTGGAAGCTAAAGAGAGTTGTTTGGTAATTTTATAAAAGATATTGGAAGCTAAAGGGAGTAGTTTGATAATTTAGAAAAAGATTTTGGAAGCTAAAGATTAGTTTGATAATTTAGGAAATGATTTTGGAAGCTAAAGAGAGTAGTTTGATAATTTTGAAAATGATTTTGCAAGCTAAAGAAAGTAGTTTGGTAATTTTAAAAATGATTTTGGAAGCAAAAGAGAGTAGTTAGATAATTTTGAAAATGATTTGAGAAACTAAATAGAATAGTTTGGTAATTTTGAAAATAATTTTTGAAGTTAAAGAGAGTGGTTTGATAATTTTGAAAATGAATTTGGAAAGTAAAGAGAGTAGTTTGGTAATTTTGAAAATGGTTTTTGAAGCAAAAGAGAGTAGTTTGATAAATTTGAAAATGATTTTTGAAACTAAAGAGATTAGTTTCGTAATTTTGAAAATGATTTTTGAAGCTAAATTGAGTAATTTGGTAATTTTGAAAATGATTTTGAAATCTAAAGAGAGTAGTTTGATAATTTTGAAAATAATTTTAGACGCTAAAGAGAGTAGTTTGATAATTTTGAAAATGATTTTGGAAGCTAAAGATAAAGAAAGTAGTTTGGTAATTTTGAAAAAGACTTTGGAAGCTAAAGGGAGAAGTTTGATAATTTAGAAAACGATTTTGGAAGCTAAAGAGAGTAGTTTGATAATTTAGAAAATGATTTTGGAAGCTAAAGAGAGTAGTTTGATAATTTAAAAAATAATTTTGGAAGCTAAAGAGAGTAGTTTGATAATTTAGAAAATGATTTTGGAAGCTAAAAGATAAAGAGAGTAGTTTGATAATTTCGAAAATGATTTTGGAAGCTAAAGAGAGTAGTTAGATAATTTTGAAAATGAATTTGAAAGCTAAAGAGATTATAGTTTGGTAATTTAAAAAATGATTTTGGAAGCTAAAAGATAAAGAGAGTAGTTTGATAATATTGAAAAAGATTTTGAAAGCTAAAGAGAGTAGTTTGGTAATTTTGAAAAAGATATTGGAAGCTAAAGGGAGTAGTTTGATAATTTAGAAAATGATTTTGGAAGCTAAAGAGAGTAGTTTGATAATTTAGAAAATGATTTTGGAAGCAAAAAGATAAATAGAGTAGTTTGATAATTTTGAAAATGATTTTGGAAGCTAAAGAGATTAGTTTGATAATTTTGAAAATGATTTTGTAAGCTAAAGAAAGTAGTTTGGTAATTTTGAAAATGATTTTGGAAACAAAAGAGAGTAGTTAGATAATTTTGAAAATGATTTGGGAAGCTAAAGAGAATAGTTTGGTAATTTTAAAAATAATTTTTGAAGTTAAAGAGAGTGGTTTGATAATTTTGAAAATGAATTTGGAAAGTAAAGAGAGTAGTTTGGTAATTTTGAAAATGATTTTTGAAGCAAAAGAGAGTAGTTTGATAAATTTGAAAATGGTTTTTGAAACTAAAGAGAGTAGTTTGGTAATTTTGAAAATGGTTTTTGAAGCTAAATTGAGTAATTTGGTAATTTTGAAAATAATTTTGGAAGCTAAAGAGAATAGTTTGATAATTTTGAAAATGATTTTGGAAGCTAAATAGAGTAGTTTGATAATTTTGAAAAGGATTTTGGACCCTAAAGATAAAGAGAGTAGTTTGGTAATTTTGAAAATGATTTTGGAAGCTAAAGATAAAGAAAGTAGTTTGATAATTTAGAAAATGATTTTTGTAAAGAGATTAGTTTGATAATTTTGAAAATGATTTTGGAAGCTAAAGAGATTATAGTTTGATAATTTTGAAAATGATTTTGGAAGGTAAAGAGAGTAGTTTGATAATTTTGAAAATGATTTTGGAAGCTAAAGAGAGTAGTTTGATAATTTTGAAAATGAATTTGGAATCTCAAGAGAGTAGTTTGATAATTTTGAAAATGAATTTGGAAGCGAAAGAGAGTAGTTTGATAATTTTGAAAATGATTTTGGAAGCTAAAGTGAGTAGTTTGGTAATTTTGAAAATAATTTTAGAAGCTAAAGAGAGTTGTTTGATAATTTTGAAAATGAATTTGGAAAGTAAAGAGAGTAGTTTGGTAATTTTGAAAATGGTTTTTAAGCAAAAGAGAGTAGTTTGGTAATTTTGAAAATGATTTTGGAAGCTAAAGAGAGTAGTTTGATAATTTTGTAAAGAATTTTGGAAGCTAAAGATAAACAGAGTAGTTTGGTAATTTTGAAAATGATTTTGGAAGCTAAAGATAAAGAGAGTAGTTTGATAATTTAGAAAATGATTTTGGTAAAGAGATTAGTTTGATAATTTTGAAAATGATTTTGGAAGCTAAAGAGATTATAGTTTGATAATTTTGAAAATGATTTTGGAAGGTAAAGAGAGTAGTTTGATAATTTTGAAAATGATTTTGGAAGCTAAAGAGAGTAGTTTGATAATTTTGAAAATGAATTTGGAATCTCAAGAGAGTAGTTTGATAATTTTGAAAATGAATTTGGAAGCGAAAGAGAGTAGTTTGATAATTTTGAAAATGATTTTGGAAGCTAAAGAGAGTAGTTTGGTAATTTTGAAAATAATTTTAGAAGCTAAAGAGAGTTGTTTGATAATTTTGAAAATGAATTTTGAAAGTAAAGAGAGTAGTTTGTTAATTTTGAAAATGGTTTTTAAGCAAAAGAGAGTAGTTTGGTAATTTTGAAAATGATTTTGGAAGCTAAAGAGAGTAGTTTGATAATTTTGTAAAGAATTTTGGAAGCTAAAGATAAAGAGAGTAGTTTGGTAATTTTGAAAATGATTTTGGAAGCTAAAGATAAAGAGAGTAGTTTGATAATTTAGAAAATGATTTTGGAAGCTAAAGAGATTAGTTTGATAATTTTGAAAATGATTTTGGAAGCTAAAGAGATTATAGTTTGATAATTTTGAAAATGATTTTGGAAGGTAAAGAGAGTAGTTTGATAATTTTGAAAATAATTTTGGAAGCTAAAGAGAGTAGTTTGATAATTTTGAAAATGAATTTGAAAGCTAAAGAGAGTAGTTTGATAATTTTGAAAATGAATTTGGAATCTCAAGAGAGTAGTTTGATAATTTTGAAAATGAATTTGGAAGCGAAAGAGATTAGTTTGATAATTTTGAAAATGATTTTGGATGCTCAAGAGAGTAGTTTGGTAATTTTGAAAATAATTTTTGAAGCTAAAGAGAGTAGTTTGATAATTTTGAAAATGAATTTGAAAAGTAAAGAGAGTAGTTTGGTAATTTTGAAAATGGTTTTTAAGCAAAAGATAGTAGTTTGGTAATTTTGAAAATGATTTTTGAAGCGAAAGAGAGTAGTTTGATAATTTTGAAAATGAATTTTGAAGCGAAAGAGAATAGTTGATAATTTTAAAAATGATTTTGAAAGCTAAAGAGGGTAGTTTGGTAATTTTAAAAATAATTTTTGAAGATAAAGAGAGTAGTTTGATAATTTTGAAAATGAATTTGGAAAGTAAAGAGAGTAGTTTGGTAATTTTGAAAATGGTTTTTAAGCAAAAGAGAATAGTTTGGTAATTTTGAAAATGATTTTTGAAGCTAAAGAGAGTAGTTTGAAAATATCGAAAATGATTTTTGAAGCAAAAGAGAGTTGTTTGATAATTTAGAAAATGATTTTGGAAGCTAAAAGCTAAAGAGAGTAGTTTGGTAAATTTGAAATTGGTTTTTGAAGCCAAAGAGAGTAGTTTGATAATTTTGAAAATGATTTTGGAAGCTAAAGAGAGTAGTTTGATAATTTAGAAAATGATTTTGGAAGCTAAAAGATAAAGAGAGTAGTTTGATAATTTTGAAAATGATTTTGGAAGCTAAAGAGAGTAGTTTGATAATTTTGAAAATGAATTTGAAAGCTAAAGAGAGTAGTTTGGTAATTTAAAAAATGATTTTGGAAGCTAAAAGATAAAGAGAGTAGTTTGATAATTTTGAAAAAGATTTTGGAAGCTAAAGAGAGTAGTTTGGTAATTTTGAAAAAGATATTGGAAGCTAAAGGGAGTAGTTTGGTAATTTAGAAAATGATTTTGGAAGCTAAAGAGAGTAGTTTGATAATTTAGAAAATGATTTTGGAAGCTAAAAGATAAAGAGAGTAGTTTGATAATTTTGAAAATGATTTTGGAAGCTAAAGAGATTAGTTTGATAATTTTGAAAATGATTTTGTAAGCTAACGAAAGTAGTTTGGTAATTTTGAAAATGATTTTGGAAACAAAAGAGAGTAGTTAGATAATTTTGAAAATCATTTGGGAAGCTAAAGAGAATAGTTTGTTAATTTTAAAAATAATTTTTGAAGTTAAAGAGAGTGGTTTGATAATTTTGAAAATGAATTTGGAAAGTAAAGAGAGTAGTTTGGTAATTTTGAAAATGATTTTTGAAGCAAAAGAGAGTAGTTTGATAAATTTGAAAATGGTTTTTGAAACTAAAGAGAGTAGTTTGGTAATTTTGAAAATGATTTTTGAAGCTAAATTGAGTAATTTGGTAATTTTGAAAATAATTTTGGAAGCTAAAGAGAATAGATTGATAATTTTGAAAATGATTTTGGAAGCTAAAGAGAGTAGTTTGATAATTTTGAAAAAGATTTTGGAAGCTAAAGATAAAGAGAGTAGTTTGGTAATTTTGAAAATGATTTTGGAAGCTAAAGATAAAGAGAGTAGTTTGATAATTTAGAAAATGATTTTGGAAGCTAAAGAGATTAGTTTGATAATTTTGAAAATGATTTTGGAAGCTAAAGAGATTATAGTTTGATAATTTTGAAATGATTTTGGAAGGTAAAGAGAGTAGTTTGATAATTTTGAAAATGATTTTGGAAGCTAAAGAGAGTAGTTTGATAATTTTGAAAATGAATTTGAAAGCTAAAGAGAGTAGTTTGATAATTTTGAAAATGAATTTGGAATCTCAAGAGAGTAGTTTGATAATTTTGAAAATGAATTTGGAAGCGAAAGAGAGTAGTTTGATAATTTTGAAAATGATTTTGGAAGCTAAAGAGAGTAGTTTGGTAATTTTGAAAATAATTTTAGAAGCTAAAGAGAGTTGTTTGATAATTTTTAAAATGAATTTGGAAAGTAAAGAGAGTAGTTTGGTAATTTTGAAAATGGTTTTTAAGCAAAAGAGAGTAGTTTGGTAATTTTGAAAATGATTTTGGAAGCTAAAGAGAGTAGTTTGATAATTTTGAAAAGAATTTTGGAAGCTAAAGATAAAGAGAGTAGTTTGGTAATTTTGAAAATGATTTTGGAAGCTAAAGATAAAGAGAGTAGTTTGATAATTTAGAAAATGATTTTGGAAGTTAAAGAGATTAGTTTGATAATTTAGAAAATGATTTTGGAAGTTAAAGAGATTAGTTTGATAATTTTGAAAATGATTTTGGAAGCTAAAGAGATTATAGTTTGATAATTTTGAAAATGATTTTGGAAGGTAAAGAGAGTAGTTTGATAATTTTGAAAATAATTTTGGAAGCTAAAGAGAGTAGTTTGATAATTTTGAAAATGAATTTGAAAGCTAAAGAGAGTAGTTTGATAATTTTGAAAATGAATTTAGAATCTCAAGAGAGTAGTTTGATAATTTTGAAAATGAATTTGGAAGCGAAAGAGAGTAGTTTGATAATTTTGAAAATGATTTTGGATGCTAAAGAGAGTAGTTTGGTAATTTTGAAAATAATTTTTGAAGCTAAAGAGAGTAGTTTGATAATTTTGAAAATGAATTTGGAAAGTAAAGAGAGTAGTTTGGTAATTTTGAAAATGGTTTTTAAGCAAAAGAGAGTAGTTTGGTAATTTTGAAAATGATTTTTGAAGCGAAAGAGAGTAGTTTGGTAATTTTGAAAATGATTTTGGAAGCTAAAGAGAGTAGTTTGATAATTTTGAAAATGATTTTTGAAGCTAAAGAGAGTAGTTTGATAATTTTGAAAATGATTTTGGAAGCTAAAGAGAGTAGTTTGATAATTTTGAAAAGTATTTTGGAAGCTAAAGATAAAGAGAGTTGTTTGGTAATTTTGAAAAAGATTTTGGAAGCTAAAGAGAGTAGTTTGATAATTTAGAAAATGATTTTGGAAGCTATAGAACGTAGTTTGAAATTTTTGAAAGTTTAAGAGAGTATTTTATAAACTAAAGACTCTGATACTAACAATTAACAAACCTCCCTATTTGATATTGATTTAGCCATATACAGTAAACACTAACCTTATATAGTAATTTTAAAATCAGGCAATGGTATAACATTTAGAGAAGCATTAATGAAAGAGTATAAATGATAGAAGATGTGTACCTCAGCTTCCTTGTAGCCAAATTTGTAAATGTTTTCTGCATACTCCACAATTGCTCATCTCCACCATCAATATCTTCAATCTTCTACTTTGGTAATTTAATGTTCAGTCCACAAGCAGCCTATGCAAAACGTTAAGCGCCTCTTAAATGAAGATAGTTGAAACAGAAAAACGAATGAAACATCACTTAAATAAGCATGGTTACACAAAATAATCTTAACGGTTATGTTTATTTTTGCTCCTTCTATAAAAGACTGATTCTTAGCTACCTGCCTTTCTGCGGAGGCTGCTCTTTTCCTTCACCTCTTCTTTAGTGTCAGGGATGATTACAATCACAGCTTCAGGTTTGCTTGCCTTCAACCCCTCGAACGGTAACCATATTGCCAATATCCCCAAGTTCCCGACAGTTCCTTCCCTCTGCCACCATGTTCTTTTGCTTTATTCCCTCAACTGCAAATCTGCAATTCATTTATGTTAGGCAAGAAAACACCCAAAAATTAAAGATAGTCTCTTATAAAATTTCATCTTAATTACTCCATCAAATAAATTGAAAGACTATTTTTCATACATCAAATCTGAAACACTCTGGTAAATCATGAAGACAAAAATCCAAAGAAATGCATTCCATTACAAGTAACAAACACCCAAAAAATCTGACTTTTTAACAAAGAATATTTCTCTTCTGATCTATAAATTACTCCAAATCAAATAAATTTACAGACTAACTGGCTTTTAACACTCCTTGTTTTCATACATTAAATCAGAAAAATTGAAAGAAAGCATTCCATTAGGTAACAAACACCCAAAAAAAAAGGGGTTTTTAACACAAAATGTTTCTGATCTATAAGGACAAGAGTCTCTTATGAATTGTATCTTAATCACTCCAAATCAAATAAATTTACATAAAAGTTGAATTCTAACAATCTTAGGTTTCATACATCAACTCAGAAACACATTACTAACTCATGAAAAGAAAGATTGAAAAAAACCAATCAAGAGACCAGTATGAAATAAATCAAACAGTTCATGAACAGTCAAGAACACAACTCCGAGCCCTGGATTAGGTGAAACAAGTCCAAAAATCGGAAAATCAAGAAGCCCAAATAACCTTTATCAACCCATCAATCGAGCGAGATTAAAGAATCATAGTAGTAATAAAATCTTCGAAATCAGATATATCATTACCTACTCTATTTTGCTGTTGAACCACGGGTCTTGAAGCCATTCTTTCAGATATGCCTCGGAAAATCAAATCGTCTTCTTTCTGGGTATCTCGTAGCCCTTCCTCCTCCTCCTCCTATTCCAACTCTCTCTGCGATCTTTCTCTATATCTATAAACAAAGGAACAAGCCCGATTGGAAGAGTTGAGATGTCGCCCCCTTTAAAGCTGTGGAATAGGCGCTTCAACGGTCTTATGTTTTTGAAATCACAGCCATCTAAGGTAGCCCTCCAACGGTCTTATGTTTTTGAAATCACAGCCATCCCCTCCAACGGTCTTACTCCAATCCTTATTTTGAAGACAATTTTGTTCTAAGAGAGGCGGTGATAATATGAGAAGAGTGAGGAACAAGAAAAAGAGAGATCGGCGGCTGCGAGTGGCGGGGAGATACCACGGCGCCGACTTAAGGGAGAGGATTGAGGCGTTGAGAGGGTTTAACAAATCTTTTTTTTTTTTTTAATTCTTCGTTACCAACTTTTAAAAGATAAAAAGGTAAAAATTTGTGTGGAACTGTTTTTCGAATCTTTATCTATGAAATAAGTTAGTCAAGATTAAAATATAATATTTATACTATAAAATATAATAATAGGAACAAAATGTTTATTACGGAGTATTTATATAGAAAAATGTAATACTTTTACATTTTGATTTGAAAGTATTATATTTTTCGTTATAAGTAGCAAACGCTTGTCAACCTTATAAGGAAAAATGTAATACTTTTAATGAAAAATTTAATACGTTTACATCAAAATGTAACGTTTTTTCTTTATAAGTAACAAATATTTTATTTCATGATCAATATTATATTTAACAAATATTTTATTTCATGATCAATATTATATTTTTTTCGTATAAATAATACATTTTCATATTGATATGATATGACCCTACCCGTCTCACGATTAAAGATATGTGAGACGGTCTCACAATAGAGTTTATTATTATTATTACTAGTATAATAATAACATGTAAAATGACTTAAGGGTATACATATATTTCATAATCATAATAATAATAATAATAATAATAATAATAATTGTTATAAAAAATAAAAAAATATATATAATTAAGTCAATCATATTAACTACTTAATTGAGAGATTTATTGACAAAAAAGAATATTCAAATCACACAACAAATTGAAGTGGAAAACTATTTCGCAATGTCCTTGTTTGGCAACCAGCAGTTAGCTCTTCAATATTAATGTATATTTAATATTTTATGCCCTAATTTTTATTTGCTCTCCCTTATTTCCTGTATTTGGTTTCAACCATACCCATACAATTATTTTATTGACAATTATAATCAATCTTGACTATATTATCTTGCATTTGTAAACTTAGAATTACCTATTTAAATATGCATATTCAACATTCAATTATCTATGCATGAATAATTCCAATATAATCTTGCATTGATATATTTTATAGTACTTATTTAAAAAAAAAATATTGGGCATTATCTCAATCGGGCAATGCGCGTAAAAAGACTAGTATATATATATGGCTGGTTTTTTCGTATAGTGTTGGGATTCCGATTTGACACAAATCAAAGGCAAATAGTATAATATATATATTATACAAGTGTGAACGTACAATCACTGGATTGTTACTGGTAGCATCTCCATCCTATCCAGTTTTTTTGGCGGCCTGTAATTCTTCAAGGAAAGAGAGCTACAGACAACACTCACCGACGAGGCGGCCATGGCTGCTCCGGCGATCCACGGAGGTAAGCGGAAGCCGGTGGACGGAAAAAGAACCCCTGCGGCTATTGGAATTCCCAGGAGATTGTAACCCAAAGACCACAAGTAGTTCAAACGGATACGAGAAAAGGTTTTGTGGGAAAGATCGATGGCCGTAATAACATCTTCAAGGTAGCATTTCATGAGCACGATGTCGGCCGCCTCTATGGCTATATCTGTGCCGGCGCCGATCGCTATTCCGACATCAGCTGCCACCAGCGCCGGAGAGTCGTTGATCCCGTCTCCCACCATTGCCACTACAGCTTTTCTTGAAGCCTGTAGTTCTTTTACTTTCTTGGCTTTATCTTCAGGTTTAGCCTCTGCGACAACATCGTCGATCCCAACTTCCTTAGCAATGGAATTCGCTGTTCCCCAGTTGTCGCCTGTTACCAGGAGACTCTTCACCTTCATAGATTTCAAGATGGAAATGACCTGAGCCGCGCCGGGCTTCAAAGGATCTGACACAGCAAGAACTCCAACAAGCTCTCCATCAATGGCCACAAGAATCCCAGTTTGAGCCAACTCTTGAGTTTCTGCTAATATATCCTCTGCATCATCTCCAATGGCAATGCCACGGCTCACCATCAGGCTCTTGTTTCCTATTACCACTTCCTTATTTTGTACAACAGCTTTCACTCCATGCCCGGTTATCGATTCGAACTCCCGAGCTTCAGGCCATTTATCCCCCTCCTCCTCATCTTCTCTAATCTTTTTTGCATATTCAACAATTGCATTGGCTAAAGGGTGCTTACTATTCACCTCGGTTGCAGCCACCAATTCATTGAACACTTGCAGCCTGATTGCTGTTTTCAACAACCTAGTATTTACAACCACTGGTTTTCCAACTGTTAGAGTTCCTGTTTTGTCAAAAACTACACAGTTCACCTAAACAAACAAACATCATATGAGTATCAATTTTGTTGCTTCTTAAGGTGCGTGGTTTGTGTTGGGCAGTAGACGAAAGCTAAGGTTACCTTATGTGCGGTTTCTAATGCGTGGCCGCCGCCTTTGATGAGTATACCAAGAGAAGCACCAACCCCAGTGCCAACCATAACTGCAGTGGGAGTTGCAAGGCCAAGGGCACACGGGCAAGCTATGACCATAACAGAAATGCCAAACTGAAGGGCGAGTTGGAAGCTATTCACAGAAGCATCAGGAATCCATGATCTGGGATAACCATGGAGCTTTCCAGCTAAAAACCAAGCAAGCCAAGTCGAAAACGACAGAACAATAACCTGCAAAGCCAAACAGAGCTTATAGCTTATTAGTAGCTTAAAATAAACTATAAGTTCCTAAATAAGCTCTACCAAATATATATTGAAAGAAAGAAAGGAAGAAAGAAAGACATTTGATGACAATTATTAATGTTAGTTGCACTACAATACTTACGAGAGGCACGAAATATTTGGAAACACGATCTGCAAATTTCTGGACAGGAGCTTTAGCCATTTGTGCGGATTCAACAAGCCTAACAATCTGGGAAAGAGCAGTCTCTGAACCAACTCTTGTTGCTCTAATATGCAGCACTCCATTCTCATTCACACTTCCCCCAATCACAAAATCGCCCTCCCGTTTAGCAACCGGCCTCGACTCTCCAGTTATCATGCTCTCATTCACATGGCAATTCCCCCTAACAACAATGCCATCACAGGCAACTTTATCACCTGGAAGGATCTTAATCATGTCGTTCTTCTGTATCAATCGCCTATCAATCTCTTCTTCTACTTCAGTACTGTCCTCACTTGTCGTTACCAAAATCGCTTTCTCAGGCACCAACTCCATGAGCTTGGCAATTGCTTCTGATGTTTTCCCTTTGGCCAACACTTCAAGATACTTCCCCAGAAGAATGAATGTGATGAGCATTGAACTGGTCTCAAAAAAATCACTTCTACAAGACTTAAAGTCTGGGGAAGTGGCAGCTCTCAGAACTGAATACACAGAATAAAAGTAAGCTGCATTTGTCCCCAGTGCAATCAACACATCCATATTTGCAGATCCATGGCGGAGTGCATTATAAGAACCAGTATAGAAACTCCGGCCAATTATAAACTGGACCGGAGTAGACAACAACCACCTCAAAATCTCCCCATTGTTAGCGATGTTTACAACTTTGGTGTCAAGGAGGTCTTTAATACCAGGAATATACATAAAGATCATGGAGGTTAGGAAAACAGGAATGGTGAAAACAAGGCTCCAGAGAAAGGACCGACGATATTGACTGATTTCCTGCTGCCTGTGACCTTCTTTATCTCCTTCAGGATATACCTTTGCCTTGAATTGGAAGCTCCCTGCAGAGCCAATCGACTCGATTACTTGAATAAAAACTCTGGGTCCTGTTACAGCTGATTCGTAAGAAATAGAGACCTTATTGAGCTGAGGATCAATGTCAATATCCTCAACACCCGGGAGCGCTTCAAGAGAATTCGCAATCAAAATCATGGAATTTTCACCTTCCACTCCATCAACTTTCAGTGCTATCTTGCTGCTTCTATCTTCGCCTGTACTAATCAGCATTGCCTCGAATCCCATCTCTTCTATGGCTTGCAGGATTGTTTCCTCCTGAGTAGTTTTTAGGCAAACTAAGGGTTTATAATGTCACGGGTCATGAACTAACGGAGACTTAATTTATTGAATTCAATATTTTAGTAGGATTTGACATATAGTCACAATAAATTGAATTGAAGCATATAAGTGCAATGATAAGAGGAACTAAAATCACAAGAACAGAAGAATTTCAACTTACATTGACAGAAGTTGGATAAAACAAGACTAGAGCCCTGTTATTCAAGACGTCAACCGCCGCATATTTAATTCCGGGGAGTCTCTTGACGGCCTTCTCCACCGTGACGGCGCATGCAGAGCAAGTCATTCCGGCAACCGAAAACACCGCCTTCGCCGCCTCCCTTCCCTGCACCATTCTTTTCTCTTCACCTTTCGGAAACTTAGCTTCTTCTTCCTCTTCTGCGGAGAAGTTGCCTTAGCTTTTTTATTGAGCTTTTCATTTCTTTAATGGATATATAAAAGATAACAAGTACAGCACTACTAATATAATTCTTTTCCTGCACGTATATATGAACCTTATATAAACACTTTCATGCACTGTACGCTGTCTTCTTCCTCTTTTCTTTCCCACTACTTCTTCATCATTACTCAGTGGCCCATCCATCAATATATAAAACAAGAAAATGCTCAAGATAAAATTCTTGTTTTTAATATTAGAAATTAAATCTTTAATAACTCTTCAATTCATCATAGTGTCTAATCTATGAACCGATAAGTTCAAAGTATTCTATAGATGATAGATCTTAATTGTTGAAAAAAAAAAAACATCTTTGAAACGTACGTCAAAACAACATTTCCTACATTGAAAGTGGTCTTACACTCTTACATACTAAATTATTAAAATACGGACATATAATTCAAGCACGACTTTTTACGTAAAAAGATTGCCTCATGTTACGCCCAACAAAGCTTGATGGAATTCCGGGAATATGCGTATTTTAGCAAATTTGAGGGGAGTGTAAAGTTAGAGGTAGTGTGAGGGAATAAAAGCTGTGGGGTCAATTGGAGAATAAGAAACTAAAGTGAGGCTGTGGGGGCAAATTTTGATTTACTTGTATTTGCTTTCCCTTCCTTTTGTGCATAAAAGTTGTACAATATTAAATATTGACCTCAAATGTTATCATTCACTCATTTAAACACAAGTCAATGATAACATATTTATTTTTTTTGTTTGAATCGATCAGTTATAAACAACCTAAATTGATTTATCATGTAATTTTTTATTGATTAAGACCATAAAATATGTTTCACTTAGAGCACACATCCGAGTAACGACTACGAGCTTTTCTCTGTGTTTAATAATATAGATTAATTAACAAGTGAGTACTCGGGTTACTTGTGATCTCAACTTGCATCTTGTTGAATGTTCAAAATTGATAAGTTATTATCTAGTATAGGTCAAGTTCAAATAATTTAAGTAATGAGTGTCAAGCAGGATTCAAGATTTCAGCCACTCATGAGTCATGAACCTTAGAAGATTTTGTCATTTTTATGTATACTTAATGAATGTTGGGATAATACTACACTTATTTAATTTCAATACAACTCAATTTGTTGTTAATGTAACTTCCATGAAATACTGAAATTCATAGTGCAGAGATAGAGGTGCGTATGGAATTATATATGTATCTACATTCTACAGGCCGGATTCCTTTGCAATTTTGGAGGATGCACCGGATAGAATTAAGACGTTCTTAGCAATTAATAACGTGGACGTAATTAGATCACGTTTTGTTTATTATTATTTGTTTTTATTTTTTGGGAAAACCCCCAGAATATTTAAATAGAAGAAATGTTGAATACAATAAGATATAGAAGACAACCAAATATAAGAATTAATCTGAGAATCTATTGCCCTAACAATGGAGTGAGCAAGTACATTCGTTGATCTATGAATATAATAAAAAAAATACTATATCAAAGTGCCTACATGTAAATAACAACTCGCGATAATGCAACGTTTTGTTTACTTGTTTGTTCTATTTTACTCTTGTCTTTTTGTTTTATTGTATATGAAGAAAAAAATTATTAGACCCTATATAAAAAATTGGGCCACGTTAATCTTAGCAGGCTTGGAAAACACAATTGGGCATTGAATTTCTTGAAAGTATAAATGGGCCATGTCATTTAGAGATTGGCAAGACATACATAAGAATAAATTTTTTTAAAAAAAAATCATGATGGATTGATGATAGGTAATGATGTTTATAAACTTTATTTTTATTTATTTTAATATTATATTATATTTAAATATGTAATTCACTCCCACCATAAATTAAACTGTTAGCGTAGTGTAAACAGAGTGTTATTATTTTCAACCTCCTTTTACCTTTGATTGGAGAGTGGGAGCATTTTTTCAACCTCAATTTGTCAAGGAGACAATAAGGAATCTTTGCCCCCACCTGTTCATGCCTTTTTTCTTCAATAATGTTTGGCTGTCAAAACAAGTAATAATGTTGTCTATACATGTACTAGATCAGGGTGAGAGCTTGTAACCTGGGGTGTGGTTGAGTGAAAGACTCATTTATCCTTAGCCATTAGTTGTCTTCAAAAGAGTGAGCTTGTTAGAGTAGATGTCACAACAAAGTTTCCACTACAATAAAGACATACTTCAAATCTGTTACAACAACTGTTTTAACTACCTCTTATTCTAGTATATCTTATTAACTCAGAATGTAAAAATTTGTAACATGTATTGCATGTTACAAATAGTAATTGAAAATATTTAATACAAATATAATTTTCGTTTAGAATTTGGTCAAGTAGGTTGAAGTCTTCCTAATTGTATAAAAAAAATGCCATGCCACTAATGGTATATTTTATGCTCGAAATACTATTTTTTTTTTAAAAAAAATGAATATTATTATTTTTGGTTTGTTCTGACTTCTGAGAATGTAAGGGAGGGAAAGTTGAAACAATATGCTGAGTGCTGAATTTGGGAATTTTTCTTTAAATTTATTAAAGCTTTTCCCGTTGGTAATAAAGGCGGAATATTAGGTTGGGTGCAAAACATTGAAAATGTCCATTCCCATCCTCATAAATTTCTTTTGCTTAGCTTGCATGTCATCCTATTCCTATATATGCTTTGCTAGCTTCCAACTTTTTCTCTGTTTTTCACCCCAAGAATATATCCTCATTCAATTCCAACCAAACCTTTTTGGCATCATCTCTTTGTTTCCTCATGCAACGCTTGCTGTTCGATCCATTTAATATTTCCGTAAATAAATTATTTAATATTTGAAATAAATTGTTTGGACCGTTTAACGTGTTGATCGTTCAATAATAGTGTCAACTATCAAACATTAATGTTCATACTTTATATTTTACACTTATAGTTTAACTAATTAACTAAATGCTTTCCTACATGGAAACGATCAAAGATTTTTAAAAATAAAATAGTAAAACTCAATTAATCTAAGTCCACCACTTAAAGTTAAAGGTAGGGCACAGCACTAGTTAATTTAAGAAACAAGAATTCAACCAATGGATGTAAGTAAAGGCAGCCATGAATGGATTAATGCCTTTTCACCTTTTTCATTACAACCTATAATAGCTTAATTAGTGGAGTTATACCTAATAATCCCCTAATATTAAAACCTACCTGCATATATATAGTCCACATGATATATTTGTTTATTATTATGGATATAAAATTCTTCAGATGAAACGCAATTTATAAGTGGCGCAACTCAATTTCGACAATGACTCTTCATTCTAGCTTGGTGTCCATCCATGCATGCGTCACCATGCACTACTAATATATATATATATATATAATTATCCACACATATTCTTTATTTTATTATTATTTTACATACATTTTATTAATTGTTTATCTCATCGCTTGTGGTATTTAATTCTTCTTCTGCATTAACATGAACCCATGAGACTCTAGTATTTGTATGTATTAATTATATATATTGTTGTTGATAAGCCTGAGATCACATGCAGTATAGTAGTTCTTGATAGGCACAACTTCCCCCAAATGCCACGTAACAAGCAATAGTGCTGGATTTTAATTTGGTACGTTCTCCCTCTCTCTCTCTATATATATATAGAGAGAAAGAGAAAGTGTAATTATTGGTTCCGAAAAGAATTGTTGAATTGATAGATTATAATTCTCATATTTGAAAATCACCAATTTCAACTCTAACCTCTGAGCACTACATGTTATATATTATTCTCACAAATTTCTAACATTATTTCTATGCAAACTCGACCTAGCTAGCTATGTGGTCATATATAATATAAAGAGAAAAGAGTCAAATAGGTCATTAAACTTTAGCTGAAAAGTCAATTAGCCCATTAAATTTTTTAAAGGTGCAATTAGACTATCAACAATTCATTTTGATGCAATGAAGCTCAAAAATCAATTAATGACCTGCTATCACATGTCATTAGGGATCCGACCACCCAGCAAAATTTCAGGTAAAAAAGTGATCGGCGATCGGCAAACGGTTTTTGCAGGTAAAAAAGGATCGGCGATCGGCAAACGGTAACTATTAGATATATTAAATATAATATATATTAAATATAATATAATATATCTATAATATATATTAAATATAATATATCTATATATTATTTATATATTGAGAAGAGAGAGAGAGGAATAGAAGTAAATGTTTATTACTTCACTTGATTGATGATAAAAGCTTGAATACAAAGACTATTTATACTAGATAAGATAACTCAAATGCTAAAATTAAGGAATTAATGCTCCATGTAAAGCTAACATCATGGCCATGTACTGCACCTATAATTACTCCCATTATTTTTAACCAATTAACTAACAACTTGGTTTAATAATAATAATAATAATAATAATAATAATAATAATAATAATAATAATAATAATAATAATAATAATATTATTATTATTATTATTATTATTATTATTATTATTATTATTATTATTATTATAACATTGCCTCCTTTAAACCAAGTTGGATATACTGGTCATCCCAATATCTCTTTCTTCAATTTAAGAAATGTCTCCGTCTTCAAGATGGATATACTGACTTGTATTTCGTTCTATAAACCCACTTTACTCCAATCGGCTTCTTCCTAGGAGGTAAATCTGTTAACTCACAGGTACCACTCTTTTCAATGGCACGAATCTCCTCATCCATCGCCTTAAGCCAATGAATTTCTGTAGCAGCCTCCTCAATGGATAAAGGGTCACAATCTGCAAAAAGAGCAAATTGAATAATCTCTTCATCCGACAAGTCATTATCATGACCCAAAACATAATCTTGCAAGCGAGCTGGTAAGTGGCGCTCGCGCTGAGATCGTCGAACTGACGACTCTGGCTGTGAAGGAGACTGGACATTATCTGGAATCGGTTGCTCTTCAACAATATTTTCAACAGCAGGAATAACAACTGAACTTTCATCTTTAGCTAACCAATCCCAAGCACCATATTCATCAAAAGTGACATCACGACTTATAACAACCTTTTTAGTTTCAGGATTGTATAGTTTATAAGCCTTTGAAGCGTCACTATAACCAATGAATATGCATTTCTCACCTTTATCATCCAACTTCTTTCTCAATGGATCTGGCACATGTGCATATGCCAAACATCCAAAAACCTTGAGATATTTGATAGAGGGTTTTTTCCCACTCCAAGCTTCTTCAGGTGTCTTATCACGGACACTTTTAGTTGGACACCTATTCAACACATAGACAGCACAAGCAACAGCTTCTGCCCAAAAAGGCTTATGCAGATTCTTGGATTTCAACATGCACCTTACCATATCCATGATAGACCGATTCTTCCTCTCAGCCACTCCGTTTTGTTGTGGAGTGTATCTAGCTGTCATTTGATGCTGAATACCCTTCTTCTTCAGAAAATCATCACAGGCAATATATTCTGTACCTCTATTAGTTCTCCATATTTTAATTTCATAACCACTTTGCTTTTCAACAAAAACCTTAAATTGTTTGAAAACATCACATGCTTCAGACTTTTGCTTCAGAAAGTAAACCCATGTTTTCCTACTGAAATCATCAATGAAAGTAATAAAGTACTTACAACCTCCATGTGAGGTAACCTCCAACGAACATAGGTCTGAGTGAATAATCTCCAACTGTTTTGTAGCTCTCCTTGACTTGCCCATGGAAAAGGGATCTCTATGCTTCTTCCCAATCACACAAATCTCACAAATACGATCAGGGACATTCACAATAGGTAAATCAGAAACACGTTCCTTTCTCGCAAGATAGTTTAATCTAGAGAAATGGAAATGCCCAAATCGCATATGCCATAACCAATTATCATCACAAACTTCAGAATTAAAGCAAGCAAGGAGAGTATGCTTAATTTTCAAATGAAATAGTCGATTTTGGGACATATTTACCTTTGCAATCAAAACTCCTTTAGCATCTTCAATGGTACAACACCCTTGAGCAATATGTATCTTATATCCTTTTTCTGACAACTGACCCAAACTCAACAAATTTTGGTGTAGTTCAGGAACATAGAACACATCGGATATAAAATTGTGAGTACCATCCTTCAACTGGATAGAGATTTTACCTTTTCCCAAAATTGGCACCTTTGACTTATTACCAAACGTTACTTCAGACTGGACTGATTCATCTAGTTCGGAAAACAATTCTTTCTTCCCACACATATGGTTACTACACCCAGTATCCAAGAACCATATGTTCTTATCTGCAGAAAAACTATCGCTGGCTAAAAGTAAAGTTTCAGAACTCTCACCAAACTTTTCAGCAGTATTTTCAGCAATGTTTGCTTGATTTCCACGATTGTTGTCCTCATTATACCAATAATCCGCAATCTTGTGCCCATACTTGCCACAATTGTAGCAATGAAATGGAAATTTACCTTGTTTGGTATTACCTCCACCTCTTCCTTGGTTGGAGTTACCACGTCCTCCTCCTTGGTTGAAGTTACCACGACCTCTTCCACTAGAACCTCCTCTTCCTCTTCCACGACCTCTACCAGATCCTCCACCTCTTTGATTAGTGCCAGTCACATTAAGGGTGACTTGGCTCTTCAAAGCTTCTTCTGCTAGTGGTTCCGATTTTGACGCAATCCTGTCAATATGACTTTCTACCATACCTTTCAGCTCTGCAATTGATAAGAGCTCGGTTTTGTGTGACTCTGTGATCGAAGCCACCACATGGTCATACTTCATCGGCATAGTTCGAAGAACTTTTTCAACCACTACACCATCTTCAATCGTATCTCCATATAGCCTCATCTTATTCACCATATCAATAAGACGAGTGAAATACGCATCTACTGTTTCTGTAGAGGTCATCTCACAATTATCGTACAACCTTCTCAACGACTGCAACTTAGACTTCTGCGCCCGATCAACTCCTTTGTGTGACACCTTTAAGATGTCCCAAGCTTGTTTTGCTGTTTGAGCACGAGCTAATTGCCCAAAAATGGAATAATGAACACCTTGGTGAATCTGACCCAAGGCCAATTTATCTCGTCGTATAGCGCCTGCATCAGCTCCTTCGGGTAGACCGGGATCAACAAAGCTCCAAAGATTTTGAGCTTGCAAATGTGTGGACATCATAATTTGCCAATAATTGTAATCGAGGTTCCCGTCCAATTTGGGACCCGTCCATACAATATTGAAATTTGCAGCCATATTTCACTACGGAAAATATCTCGGGGTTGAAAGGTTGACTGGCTCTGATACCAAATGTTAGATATATTAAATATAATATATTTAATATAATATATATTAAATATAATATAATATATCTATAATATATATTAAATATAATATATCTATATATTATATTTATATATTGAGAAGAGAGAGAGAGGAATAGAAGTAAATGTTTATTACTTCACTTGATTGATGATAAAAGCTTGAATACAAAGACTATTTATACTAGATAAGATAACTCAAATGCTAAAATTAAGGAATTAATGCTCCATGTAAAGCTAACATCACGGCCATGTACTGCACCTATAATTACTTCCATTATTTTTAACCAATTAACTAACAACTTGGTTTAATATTACTACTACTACTACTAATAATAATAATAATAATAATAATAATAATAATAATAATAATAATAATAATAATAATATTATTATTATTATTATTATTATTATTATTATTATTATTATTATTATTATAACAGTAACCGGTCACGGAGAAGGAAACCAAGGTGGCATAAAATTAATTATTTCATACTATATATTCCCAACTCTAAAAAATGATCATGCAATTTTAAAAAGCATTTATTTATAATATCCGAACATTACCACCTAATTGATGAAATGGGGTCTAATTCCGGTTACACAGAAGTATTAATTAGTATATATAATATATATACACATTAATTAACATTAACATACATTGCTAATTAAAATAATGCCAATGATTATCTTGAATATATATATATATATATATATATATATATATATATATATATATATATATATGAGTGTATAGTATGACATCACATACACCAACTTTAATTTGTTCTCACTTTTCTTTTTCTGATTGTTTGTTTATTACAAAGATAATTTTCTTACAACTAAAAATGATAATTCAAAGTCTAAAAAGTTGATCTATATATACACACATAACATTAATTAATATATAAAAAGTTGATCTATATATGATAATTCAAAGTCTAAAAAGTTAATCAAACATTTATATTAAGTGGGGACAATTAGTTATCAGATGCCACAAATGTATATATATAACTTGAAAACAAGTATGATGCATTACTACCACACGATTATATATGTATTCTTATCAATCATGCATCTAATATTACATGTCATTATTTATATATATACTCCACAACTTCCATTATTCACATGCGTATAAGTATATAACTTTTAAATATCATTTTCTTTATAATTTTTTTTTAAAAAATTCACATGCAAACCATAAAACATGCATGCGTGCATGCAAAGCTTATTAAGTTTGCAGATTATCCAATTCTGATTAGGCCGGGTTGCAGTTTTGAATGATTAGGTTGACAAGTTGAAATGGGTTTGCAAGAAATAATAATAAATGAAGTAATTAACCATGAAAACCTTATTGTCAATTCCACTTAAATTAATACATAAAGTTTAGGGAGTGGTACGTGTAAAAATTAAATAAAATAGATAAAGAACAGCCACTAGCATAACTGAGAAAAGTAGGAATTGGTTGTCGTCAAATTCCACTCAAACCATCGTTGCAAGTCAAATGTTTTCCACTTTCCTGCGTCTTTCTATGCTCTCTTTTTGTCTGTCCCTTTCTGTTTTTATCTTCATTTTTTTCAATTTTGTCTGTTTTCTTACTGTACGTGTATTATTATATATACCCTTGCCCGCCGCTTCAATTCGTCTTCAATTCAATCTGCTTGCTTGCTAGCTATTTCAATTCAATGGCGGCTAAAATCCATCCTCAGATATCTTCATCATCTTCCAATTCTTGTTCTAACTACGTGACTTCAAAAAGAGAAACACTTACGATATGGATGAAATCCTTGGTTTTCCATGGCAATGGTTGCACCGCCTATAATTCCAAAGGAGAAATCGTTTTCAGAGTTGATAATTATCAAGAAAAGAACAGCACCAAGGTTTATCTCATGGATTTGCATGGCCAGGTCCTCTTTTCCATTCAAAAACAGGTAATTATTATTAACTGTTAGTATATATGTATTGTATTTGGAGCAAAAAACCAGTACTGTTAGTTTTTACTGTACTGATCTTAAAGTCTAAATTTATTTATCAATTGCCTCTCAGAAACTAAGAATTTTCGGTCGCTGGAACGGATACAAATGGAACAGCAGTAGTGGATTATTGAAGGGGAGGCCATGGTTTCAAGTGAGAAGGAGTTGCAGATTCTTGAAACGAGACTTGACTTGTAATGTTGGGGTGGGTAGTTGTGATAAGATCATCCATGGGAACTCTTACATGTTGAAGAAATCAGATGGAAAATCTGCTTTCAAGATTGTTGACCACAGCACTGGCAACACAGTTGCAGAGGTTAGTTAATTTAATTTCTCCATTTATTTTACCACAATTAAGTTTTTAAGGTTTTCTTCCATTCATCACACCAAAAATCAAACATCATAACTTTTCTTTGCTAGCTTATTAATAATGTTCCAATTCTCAGGTGAAACAGAAGCAATCATCTCAAGGTTTGGCCTTTGGTGAAGATGTACTGAGCTTGGTTGTGGAGCCCCAGATTGATCAGTCACTGATTATGGCTATTATTGTCACAGTGTTTGGACTGGTTAATTGTAAACTGTAACTATTAATTACTCCTCCACCTTCAGGAATTTCTTGCCACACTTGTAAATTTCACAGAGGAAATACTTGTAACATCAAACTTTAATTTACTCAAAAAGTTTCCATTTTTACCTCAGTTTTGATCTATCTCCTCTATCAAGTATCAAGTGCTCAACTTTCTATACAGAAGGATAGAGAATATATTGGCTTAAAGATGAAAAGAATATATGCATAGAAAACTAAAATGATACAACACTTATTGTTCTTACAATAAGAAGATGAAACAATATTACACAAAAATGTGGAGACATGGGTGCATGTATTAACCTAAGAATTGAAACTACTCTCATTTTGTATTGCATATGTATATCCTATGGGGGAAAAGATGAAATAGCCAACATATTCATCAATATATACAATCAATCTTCTTCTTCTTCTTTCAAGTTTTATTTCTTTAATAAACAAATTCACATCTGGATTTTTCTAAAGCAAAGGCGCCTGACTGCTTAGAGCGAGGCTCTTTTGTGCATTCTTACGGTTGCGTAGTTTCATCACGAGCTGCTGTCTTTCGCCCTCTACCTCTGCAAACTTGAGACTTATTTCCGAGTATCTCTGTTGCATTTCCTTCAACTCACCTTCCATTGACGTGTTCTTCTCCTTTAGTAATGCTACTTCATTCAATAATTTGTCTGTGTCTTTGGCACTAGAGACGGATGCTTTCATTTCTTCGTCTGATAAACTGCTAGAACTGTAGAAAATGCATAAAATATTGCTCAGAAGAACTCCAGAAGGTGAAATGCATGAGAACGAAATGATTCATAGAATAAAATTTCATTTTGTGACAAGTAGTTCAAGCACAACGTACCTCTTTACTTGTTCAGTAGTTCCAGAATTCACACTGAGGGCCTCTGTAGCTACCTGCATTGCACATTTAACTGTCAGCTAAATTGTCTGTCAAAAAATTAAATTTTAGAACATTGATTATTTGCAAACAAATTCAGAGTTTGAGATTAAAACTCTGGTACTAGGGAACAATATTAATTTCCTAAATACTGACCTTTGCAGATGGGAGTTTACAAGACCTTGCAGTATTCTGACTGAGTTCTTCAATTTTAGTCTGAAGATCTTTCTCCGTTTCCAAAAATGCATTACATGAGGTTTCAAGAGCATTTTCCTTGAGCGTGATCTGGTCCTGTTTGTCACCAGAAACAATTTTCAATATACCCGATAGCATATTTTAACTATTGAAATTTGTGAAGACTGTATATCAAATATGACGAACCATTCATTTAAACATAGATTTTGATCAAGATTGAAACATATAAAGTGAAACAAGAACGGGTGTAAATTTACCTCAAGCAACTTGATTTTCTCTTTTAGACTAGCCACAGTCTTCGCCCTGTTGTTTGCATCCTTGAGATTCATATCCAAACTACTTAATGCATCATCTTTCTTCTTTAGATCACCTTTCAAATGCAACATATGCTTCCTCAACCTCTCTTTCTCCAACTCATCTTCAAATAGAGAACTCCTCAATTCACTACATTCAATTCTAAGCACATCCATCTCCTCTTGGAGTTTCCGTACGAGTGTCTCCTTTTCTTTAAGAGACTCCTCTGCTTCTTTTTGCACTGAAGCTAGTCGATTTTCCAGCTCAGTTCTTTCACCATTGCCTTGTTCTAGCATCAATTCCATCTCCTTCATTGATTTCCTTGTGTTTTCCAACTCAGCTGTCAAACTTTCACACTTCTTTGCATACTCGGGGAGGACCTTCGTGTCTGCTACTAGCTTTTCAATCTCAGCTTTAAGCATTAACATTTGCTCGGAGAGGTTCTCAGTACACTTCTCTACGTTCTCAAGCTGCATGGATTCTTCATTAATTTCTGACCCCAACATCATAATTACTTGGTAGGGAAGTTCATGCAGCATTGCTTCATAGTGCTCTCTCACTGACTGGAGCTCCTCGGAAGATTTTTGAAGCATCTCTTCTAGATGCCTTTTCTGTAGACGAAGTTCATTTGCTTCAGTCAATGCTTTAGTAGCAATTTTCTCGTTAGCCTCAAATGATGATGCCATTTGGTGGGACAGCCTCTTAAATTCCATCTGAAGCCGCTCTGCAGTGTTAGCATTTTGCCACCGTGTCTTTCTCAACTCTTCTTCAGCACATATAGCTCTTTTCTCTTGTTCTACTTTAGCAAGGGTCAGAGCTTCCAGATCAGTTTCGAATCCTTGTGCTTGAATTTCCAGTTCTTCCTCCAAGCTCTTAGCATAAGCTTCAAGTTTAGTAATAGTGAGCAATGAATCTGAGAATTCCTTAGACTGCTTCTTTAGTTCATCCTCTAAGCCCTCTATCTGTGCTTCAAGTTTATTAATGGTGACCAGTGAATCTGAGAATTCCTTAGACTGCTTCTTTAGTTCGTCCTCTAAGCCATCTATCTGTCCTTCAAGTTCATTCACTGTGGCATACGAAGATGAACACTCATACTGCATTTTCAGCTGTTCTTGCAGCTGGCTTTGCTCCAATTTATAATGCATTTCATGGTTTTCCTGCTTCAGGATCTCATAGTCCAGCGCAAGCTGTTCCATCTGCATCTCCAACTCATCTTTATCTCTTCTGCAGATGTTAATTTCGCGTTGGATGTCCATGATCTTTTGCTCCAGCAAGAATACGTCTTTAGCATCACTGTGCCCTCTGACAAGCTGCTCCAGCGCCTTTTGCTCTTCATCTTCATGATCAGTAATGTTGTGTTTTGAGTTTGCAACTCGCAAGTTTACAGCATCATCACATATCATCGAAAGATTCATGATCTCCTTATTCTTCTGCTCCAACATTTCATCTAGGTCATGGACAGCAAGAATCAGCTCTGAATTTGACTCTTGAGTCTTCTGCAGTTGTATCTGAAGATTCGCATTAATTTCCTTCTGATAATTCAGTTCTTGTCTAAGTTCATCGACAATATCTTGAACATCCTTGCTGTCAGGACATAACTTCTTATCTTTATCTCTCTGAGAGGCTTTAAGTTTTTCACATTCTTCTTTGAGCTTGTCCCGTTCCTCTTTGAGGTTAACAGTTTCTCTCGAAAGATCTTGTGCTCTTTTGTTCTCCTTCACGATTTGCTTACGTAGAGTCTGAAGCTCCAACTCAGACAAATCTGCCTGTCTTGCCAAAGCAGTGAGCTCTGATCTAAGCTTTTCAACGACATCCGAATCATTTTCTGATGCTTCAAGAAGGGCTTCTGTAGGATTGTTTAACGAGCCATCTGTACTTACCTCAAGAACGGAACCTCCTAACCACTCCCATTGTGACTTTTGATGATCTTGAATTACTGGCACATCAGTAACTGGTCTCGGTGGCACCAAGCCATTATTCAGAGAAGATAAGGAGCTAACCCCGTTCTCATGAACATTACTCTTTTTCATTTCAACTTCTCGAGGTGTATCAAGCCCAAGGCTGCTTTCAGAACTCGACAAAGTAGTATCAGATTCACTAGATTCTGTTCGTCCATTCAATGTGGGAACATGAGAAACAGTCTTATTTAATGGAGTTTCCTGACAAAGGCAACGAGTTCTATGAGAAAAGGCGAATTAGAAAACAGTACAGCAAGCATTCTGCTACACGAAACGAGAACTTACATCAACAGAATTGGTTTTAAGACCTCCGTCGTCCATATCCACATTGCTAAATTGAGGCTTAAACGTCCTATCCTGAAGGTTAAGTTTTGCATGTTCACTTTCTACAATGGTACTGAATAAACAGAGAGAAGAAAAACGGGATTCAGGATTAAACACTCAAATCGAATTCCTAAAGAAACAGCAGCATCGAGATTTTGAAATTAACCAGCACCTCTGGACTGTAGAATCCTGAACCCTCTTTATCGATACCTAAATAAGAGCTCAATACCAAACCATTGATCAGATTATAACAAGCGAAGAAATGCATATAATTTCAGTGATTAGAAGGAGCAAGAAGAGGGATTTACATGCAATATGGCCCCGGATTTCGAATTTTTGAGGGGAAGGGACACATAGGAAACCTTGGTTGCCTCTGCATAACTCGAAAGATCAATGGAAGCCTCTCCAACAACTCCGGCTTTCAAGGACCCCTACAAAGTACATCCACCGGAGATTTAAACATCTAAAGTCACTCGAAAGGAAGCAAAGTATGTAAATGCAGACTTGAACAATTACACATACAGTTCCCACAACAAAGTTATAGATTCTCTCATGGATCTTCCCAGATTTTTGGTCTCTATTGAATTTCACTGTTTCATAAACTGCATTCTCCCAGTAACAGCTCCCATTGTGAACTACAGCCTTTTCTAATTTCAATGTTGGCTTCCCAACATCAGCTGGAACCACAGATATCATCAATGCATCCCCTGTTACCTGCGACACCATACCAATAACAATTGTTCTTTAATTCCATATTTGGGTTTGGTTACACAGATATTAATTATAGCAGGTGAACAAAAAAAAAAAAAAAAAAAAAGCAATCTTTTCAAGAAAATGTACACAAAGGCTAGGCTACAACCCCAGAAAAGACACAATTTCTGCAATTCAACGTTCATTTCCAAGAATGGGAGAAAAAAGCACACTGTTTCTTCTTTAATATTTTTCTACAAATTCAGTTAAAATATGGAAATTCAGAGGAGTTCCCTGAGGCAGTACCTGAGTTGCATAAAACTGCAGCTTGAACACAACCCTGATCTTGTTCTTTTCGCTCCGCCATCGCGCCGACTTAAACATTTTCAAATTCTTTTAGCTCTCAGATACACATTTTGTTCACCCAATCCCCCAACACTCACCGGAGCTTCCTCAGCGACTCACCGGAGCTCCAATGAGCGCCGGCGAAAGCTACCATTAACGTTAAAGATCACAGGTGCCCAGCAAAGATCAAAGATCAAAACTTTTCTCAAAATCGAAAATACCCAATATGAGTTTTAAAATCTAGACCACAATGAATCAGAAAAAGAGAGAGGGAGAGGGAGAGAGAGAAGTGTGGCACTGAGTTGACTGAGTGAGTAAAAACTCAGTAGAGAAAATGGAGTTCCTATTTTCAGAGGCTTTGCATTGAACAGTAATGAATTGAATTGGGTAAAGAGACGCAGATAAAGCAGATCTGAAGCGGTGATCTTCTGCCGTTTTCCAGTAGTCTTCTTCTTCTTCTCCTCCTCCTTCTCTGTCTCTCTCTAGTTCATTCCTACATTTCCCTCACTATATTTTCTGTATGCAATAGTATACTTTGAAAAAGAGAAGTCACCACCTTGTGAGTTGTGACAAGTACATCATATTTTAATTAATTAATTTTTTTTTGTCTTTTTTATTTAATTTCAACCAATATCATCAGTTTAAAAGAAAAAGAAAATAAGTGGCATGCCCTTTTTCTAAATTAGAAAAAGAAATTGTAGAAGAAGAAAATTGTGTACAGAAAAAAGTGTATGATATCACACCGCTAAAGTAATAACAATAATAAAAGATATGAAAGGTGGATGGAAGAAGCTTCCATTTCTTATTAGGTGAAAACTTTTAGGTGAAACATTATTGATTGTTTAATGTCAAATCCAATATAACATGAAGATATTTGTTAGGAGACTCCAATATATTTTGTGAGATGTAAATTTATGTGTTGATTAGCTAGCTAGTTACTGAGATTTGTTATTTAATTTGTATGTCTTTTGATAGTGTAATATGATTTGAGTAGATGAGTCAAAATACGTTATGTTGTAGAATTTTAATGATTAAATCGGATGGCAATAGTGAAAATATTTTTTTTTATAGATATTAGTCGAGTCTAATAGTTTCATAACTATTACAGATAAACTCATTTACATATACGAGTATGGAATCCTTAATTGAGACAAAGAGCTGAGCAGCATGTCAAATATTTACTATCGAAGTTAACATAACATACCTCAATTGAGTGTTCGGGTTGGTCGACGATCTAAGTGACAGGTGCTAATATGATAGCTAGCAATTGACAATGAATGTGACCTTTTTTAATTCACTAATGAGTAATGACGCTCGATCCCATTACTCGAAAATCTAACCTCAAATTTAAAACTAGGAAATCCAAGCACACTTATAGTACTTGGACTATAATGTTAGTAAATATGTCTTATAATTTCATCATCTTTTATCAATAAATCGAAGGGATTCACTTGTTGTTAACATCAAATTGTGTGAGCGTGATATTGTGACATTTGATATATGTTTTGTTTTGCTTCTTCTATGGTACCTACAAAAATATTTACAATGTGAATTGACAAGCACACCCCTAAGCAATTCTACTAATATTTTTATTCTAACACTAATTAAATCATGGGTCCGTTTGGGTAGGGTCAAATGTAAACAAAGCTACATATATTTAGATTTGGAATTATTTGTAGAATAATTGAATTCCATTTTTGTTATTTTCTTGGTGGGGTTTTAAATAAAGCTATATTAGTGACGTCATATGAGTATAATTTTTTTTAATTTATATTTCAATATAATATCATTTAACATTATTACTTTATCTAATTAATTCACATGAAAGTATAGGATTCCAATAATCGCTTCTACTAAAGCCCGAATCCATTATTTCACATTGAAAAAGATCACTCTATGCCACTAGACTATATTAACAGCAAAGTTTAATCATAATATTTTCGCTATTTATATGTGTAAGTAATTAGGACCGATATGACCTCAACATCACCATTTAGTTTTTGAAGGTAAAGTCAACTACGGCTTGAATTGGGTTTGGGTTGATTTTAATTATATTTTTTTCTTATATATATAGCAAAGCTGTTGACATGAAATCAAATGAGAACATAGAAGGGAATCTTGAATTGGCACATTATATTATTATTAATTATTTAGATCGAGGTGGCAGCTTGCAGTCAGCCGTGGCTAATACATACTAATTATAGAGTGACAAATAAATGAGATGAAAACAACCATTGAACCATTAAAAAGAAAAAAATGGTTGCATAGTATTACCAAACAAACTTCATCTTGTAGCCAAAAATAACAGCCATTGCCTCTTTCTTATAATACTTGCACAAACTTAGGTTGTCGTTTCTCATTTGTCATTTTTTTGGTTTTGGCTCCCACCCCACAGTATACCTACCGACACCCATATACAGTTATACATCCTTATTTACTACACAACTTTCACTCTATAATAAAATATCACTCCACAATTTATCTCTTGAAATATTCATAATTACAATGACTCACACTTTAAATTTTTTTCGACACCGAGTACAATAGTCATTTTTCGATTTGAGTTTTTATGCGGAACTATACTTTATAATTTATTCCTATTAAACTTTATCAAGTACTGAATAGTCTTCTTTAATTTCAGATAGTTATTTTTGAATTTAGCATGAATTTGAATGGTAGTGGCATATACTATGCATACTTGAAATTTAAGCTCCCTGGCCGGCCCCTTGGCCACTCAACTTACACATGTTTTTCATCATATCATGAGCATATATACACACCCACTTTGATAGATATGCACCGACTCCATCCTCACTATCTATTATTCACCGCACCATCAATTATATATATGATCACTATGCATTTTGGTATACACCTTTTTCTTAGTAAACATCTCATGGCCAATTGTTTTGATGGTGGCATTATATATATAGTAGAAGATAATGTAATGTCACATTTCCTGACTGGTCGGCCTACAGCTATTGGAGCAATATATAACACTTAATCTAACTAAAGTTTGACCTTTAATTTTTAACACATTAACTGATAAATACACATTTATTGTTTTTGTATCTATTCATAACGGTTAAATTCACACAAAAACTTAAGAATTGAAAATAAAACAAATTGAGTGTCATTTTCAAGCCCTCTTGATAATGGTGGTGGTGTAGCATGCAAATAATGCAATGATGATCCACTTCAAAACACATATGTATGTATATGCAACGTAACATGGTCGGACCACAAACAGCTCTTCAGTTGTCCACATTATTATTGCATACGAATATACGATATTGCATTCGTAAGCTATCTGTACTAACAACAATGTATGGATCGGAGTGGCTTTACTGTATGGCAATCACTTTATATATATGTAGGTGTCCACCTTCAATTCTCAACTTCTTGTAATTAAGAGACATAAAGCCTGTAGTAGATAGTACATCGATCTGCTACTACTATTTTATGAATCTAACTGAGAATGCATGTATATATGTATGTATATACCAAATCCAATAAATAATAATAATAATGCAATGGCAGTTAAGTTGCATGTTCAGGTGGGCTAGGCCTATGCAGTTTTAATGTGTAACCCTCCTCATTCATTGTCACTCCTTGAAGCAAGATATGAAGCAGCAGCTGGCATGCACCTACGAACAGTTTTTTTTTTTTTTTTTTTAAATAAAAAATCACTGCATATTAACTGCATTAATTTGTCATGCATTTGTATTGACAAGAATTAAACTCGTAACTTTCTAGTACGAGAATTATGTTCCAACTACTCAATTACAGACTCACAATCATCCCTTTCTAATTCTTGTGTTTTCAATCATTCAGAAGTAAGGAAAAAAAAAAAAAAAAAAACTAAGGTATGTTTTCAATTTAAAACATTTGATCTGAGCACTTGAAAATACAGAAAAATCATGATAGCTATTTCTAACCATCCAATCCCAAGTGGTCGAAAATACTAGTCATTACCAAAGTAGAAATTGATTCATGTCAAAATCATAAACCAATAAATTGGGCTCTTAATTAGTTAATGGTTTAGTATCAAAGAAGAACAATCAATCAATTATCAATATATATATATGATGTGAATGTGGTGTTACTTATAGTACAAGACAGCATTGGGTTTGGGGAAGGGCCTTCTTCTCCAACAAGAGAGATTTGACCCTTTGAAATCATCTGCCAAGCTAATTAATAAAGGAGAAGAAAGATGAACAACATTTTCCAATTCAAGTTTATTATTGATTAGACACCAGATGGTCCCCACCCTTCATCTCTCTTGTCACAAATACCTTTTAATCCACTATATATATGCGTCTTAATTTAAAAAGATGGACCAATAAGTAAGATATTTTACTTGAGTACTAATTTGACTGACGTGACTTTGTAACGTTCTAAAAAAAATTAAAAAAATTAAAGGGTAATCATTATTTTATTTGCATATTACATTAGTATTCGCATCTAGCAACATGAGATTAATTCAATGAAGTACGATTTGATCAAATCTTATTCAGGAACAACTCTTCTAAAAGTGTTGCTATGTACATATATATGAATTCGGACCATTAATCGTGTGCTTAAGAATGGAAGGGTTTCCACTTTAAAACTAGCACGAAATTAAATTAATTAAATTAAACGACTTAACGGATGGATGATGGTGAGGTGTTCCTATGGAGGGCTGTCACTTGCATGCACCAAATCTTACTAATAATGACAAATACTACTAATCTTGAAAATGGCTGGAAATTAGAAAAAGGAGAAACAGAAGACTATTCCCCCACTTAAGAAACATCCAAACAATCCTTAATTAATTTCCACTACATATAACAAATTAGAAAAACAAAACCACACAGTACACACAGCGTAACATAATCATAAGACAATGCAGTCCAATCAGTAATACGATGTATTATTGTATGCATTAATTAAGACAATTATTCACAATTAGCTGTGCGGATAATTAGGTGATTTAATCCACTTTTGCTCACGAGGGGATGATTGCTTTAATGTTTCGAATAAGTACTGTTAACTACTTTTGTTTTTATCTTTTTGTGTCACATGATGGCAACGCCATTATCGAATTGAAATGCCGCCATTAAAGTGCAGTGTGATTATGTGACTTGTAGAAGAGGATACCAAAAGAAGATGAAAGGATTGACACGTCGTGATTAAACAGAAAAAAGTGAAACCCAGAAATTAATTAATATAATAATGGTCAAGGAAAAGTGCTTGCTCTCAAAATAAAAAGCAGTAGATGATGAAATTATGTATGTACTATACGTACTTATAGTATATATACACACAACATTGAAGAAGCCATTGGGAGTTGAAAAATTAAATTGGGTAAGATAATGAATTGAATGATAGCTGCGCTAGATGAATTAATATATGAATGTCTTCCATAGCTACTGCATGCATGCATTAAAACCCTAATAAAAGATATGCATGCAGCGTGACCAGATCGATTATAACAATAGCTACAAAGTACAGTACAGGATAGTAATTTAAACCTCAAGACAGGACAATCTCAGCTAAGTTAATCACAGTGTTGACTTGGTAACCACAACGTTACAAGTTCAATTCCTAACGAGAGCCCCCTATTAGTCTTCTTGGTTTGAGCCTGTCAATTATAAATTTACCTTGTCTACACCCTCAAATAGTGACTGTAAGTTTTCCTCGTCACTCAAAAAAACACACCTCAAGACAAAATATTAAAACATAACAAATGGGCTATGTCTATATTTTGTCGGCCCAAGTTCTCTTCTGCTTGTGTAATTCAAAGAGGGCCATCCAGTTTCAATTTCTGGGAGTTGAGCCTAAATATTCATAAACTGTCATAATAAAGGACGGAAGATGTCCATTGAAATACTTTCTTAATGCTAAAGAATTGATGAGAAAATCAAAAGATGTTGATTCAAATGGAAGGTTACATTAGACAGAAGGATTAATTCTATGGTTTTTATCTTCAAAATCAACAATAAAAAAAAAGTTACTTAAATAACTTGTCTTTTCTTTTTATTTCATGATTACAGCTCATTGCCATTGTTGTCTCTATGGAAACTCTATCAATTTGATTCATCTCATAATGACACAAAACAAAGCACTAATAACTAATATACTTTCCTATGTTGTTCCCCTTTTAATTTACTATATACTCTTTTCTTGTTTTCTTGAAGATCTACTGGCCTCTGCAACCATATTCCTGTAGAAAGGTTTGTATTGATAATTTGATATACATAAACATGGGAGAAGAAGAGGAAAATCCTCCAGCCCATCATTCACCTGAGAAGAAGAATGAGAGAGCTCTATCCCTTGTGCCACTTCCTCCTGCCTCACAAAGTATATATTTTCTCTCTTCTTTTCCTTTCTATATATTTCTTGGGGAAAAACAAATAAATGCATCTGTCTTCTTTTCTACATTTGAAAGGAAAAGAACAAGGAAATCAGAATTTTGTTTTCATTTTTAGCCTTCTCTTTTATGGTTTGAAATTTTAACTGTCTGAATCTTGATTGGTGAGACAGATGGTGCAGGGAGTGCCAAGGACAGAGGTGATTTATTAGTTTGTTAATAACTTTTGGGCTGCCTTAATTATCTTGATTTTGTTTTTAATTTTACTCTTATACAATAATAGATGGTGCCCTGGCTAGAGTGGAATTGGAGAAAAGATTGGCTTTGATCAAAGCATGGGAAGAGAATGAAAAAACTGTAGCTGACAACAAGTTAGTATGATTTTTCCTTGTTTTCTTTGGTACCTTTGACTTGTCTCTCTAATATATAGGATGACATACCCACTCAGGGCACACAAAAAGCTGACTGCAATTAGATCATGGGAAAACATTAACAAGGCGACTATGGATGCTCAACTAAGGCAGATTGAGGTAAATTGTTAATATAAATTTTGGAATATTTTAAAGTGTCTTTGCTCGGGCTGTGTTGGTACAGTTAAGGAATTATTGTGTTTGATTTTCTTCTCCTTAGTGTAATATCTATGTGTTTACGTACGTTTAACACAATGCAAACAGGAAAATATTGAGAAGAAGAAGGCTGAACATAGAGCAAAAATGAAGAACAAAGAAGCTGAAATTCACAAGGTGGCAGATGAGAAGAGGGCAGTAGTTGAAGCACAACGAAAGGAAGAGATCCTCAAGGCTGAGGACATGGCTGCAAAATTCAGATCAAGCGGCTACACTCCCAAGAGGTTTTTGGGGTGGTTTGGCTGCTAATTTCTTTTGTGGGGAGCTTAGGGCAGGGAGAATAGCTCATCATGTATATTATAACAATCAATAATAAAAGCATATATATATATATATATATTTCAATAAAATCACATAAATAAATTGGGATCTCAACTTCATTCTTAACAGACTGAAAAAGGTTACAAAAGCTAGGCAGGGAAGAGAAAGACCATATATAATATGTAATTGTCCATTCTATCTACTCAAGTACTTACAGCTCATAAATGTAACAAGTCACTACTCACCCGGGCATCAACGTTAGCATCATATCCCTGCTACAAATTAAGCTGCAGCTTCCAATATATCTTGATCCACGGAGTAAGTAGCCATTGCCTCCAATAAGTGCAGAAATTGCCTACAAGTAAAACAAGGTGAAGTACCGTCAACTTGATGAGAAGATTTACAACTCCATCCCCACCCCGATCCATATCCATCCATGAGAAATCGTGGGATAGGAGGAGAGAAATCCACCTCTCGGTACTAAAACCACAGTGAATTATCATCATAAACTCTATTATAGCTTGAGCATCATCAAGCAGCTTGCATTTCATTTAGCCAGTGGCAGCGGTGCAAGAAATATACCAGATGCCTGTCTCACTTACACATAGTTGGTTTTACTTTAGTTGGCTTATTACTGACAGTAAATAGCTTGATCTATATGGGGCGGAATTGGTTTAATTTCAGTCCCAAGTTCTTGCTCAATTTTATACCTGTCCATACGAGAAGTATGAAAAAGGAATGATTAGCACATTATTAGTCTTAGGACTGCCAGTGTATATGATGTCATCTAAAACATATTAACAATATACTAAATACATACAAATTGAACCGGTCTTCATAGGTGATCAAATTTACAGCCAATCCAAGATGCCCAAATCTTCCTGAACGGCCCACCTGATCATAGAAAGTCAATGGTCAAATGGAAAAGAAAGTTTGTCTGTCCTTGAAAGTGAATTAAAAATCAAGGATATAATAGTAAACTACAAATCCTGCAAGGATGAATTTAATATACCCTGTGCAGATAAGTTTCTGAGTTCTTAGGAAAGTCAAAATTAATCACAACATTGACAGCTTGAATGTCTATTCCTCTTGTGAATAAATCTGCAAATAAAAAATAGCTTTGAGATTCAAGTATCACCTATGCAACTAGGCACATATTTCCATATAGAGAAGCACAGGAAAAGGCATACCAGTACAAACAAGATTCCTGCAGGAACCATTGCGGAAGTCATGAAAGACTTTGTTCCGATGATCTTGCAGCATCTTTGCATGGATATAGAAGCAGGAATAGCCAAGATCAGTGATTTTCTTTGCAAGCAGTTCCACTCGGTGCACAGAGTTGCAAAAAATAATTGATTGGTTGATTTGCAGCTGCAGAGGGAAATATGTTATGCATAAGAGTATTAGACCCACAAAAATGGATTGAGAGGTCATATGTGAGATAAAGATCGAACCATAGAGAAAAGGGTATTGAGACAGTGGACCTTCTGCCGCTCTTCTACAAAGGCATAAAATTGTGTTATACCTTTGAGTGTAAGCTCATCCATTAGATTAATAATATAAGGCTTTTGCAGATATCTGTCTTTGAAATCCTTGACAGTCACTGGAAATGTAGCTGAAAACATCAAAATTTGTCGATGTCGAGGTAGGAACATAATTAGTTGCTCCACAGAAGGTTGAAACTCGGGGGATAAAAGTTTATCAGCCTGGAAGACAAATTCATTCCGGTTAACTTTACTACCTTTGCCTACTATCCATGACTGGGAGAAAAGATAGACCTACCTAGCAACATATTCAACGTGGACATTCCTAAATTTTAGACAGATTATTATAGAGAAGGGTCAATTACATTCAATAAACCAATGTTTTTTGAAACAGAAAAATAAACTGCAACCTCTGATCATTGTAATATTCTATTTATGCCAGATCCATTATACTAATTGTTTTCTATTGACATTTTAGTCTGACAAACAAGCTAAAACTAGGGGGAAGGAGATAGAAACACATGTTATCTAAACATTGTATGCCCATTTTTGGAAGAACTAACCAGAACATAAAATAATTTGCTTCCTGGAATACCTCATCCATAGCAATCATTGCACAGTCCTTCAAAATGCATACACCCCTTTTGGCAAGATCGAGTATTCTTCCAGGAGTTCCAACAAGTAAATGGACAGGTTGATACAAACGCATGATATCATCTTTCAAACTTGTTCCTCCTGTACTGACCATTACCTGTATCTTCAAGTGCTTGCCTAATTCCTTACAAACCTGAGATGTCTGAAGTGCTAACTCTCTTGTTGGGACAAGTATAACCACTGCATTATCAAACATTAAAAATAGGATTAGAATGTCAAATATATGGCTGTACGGGTGAAAACACGAGTGCAAGAGATTAAATATGAAGAAAACTCAAATCTTATATGTTGCATGCACTATCAAGTCATGAATTAACTTTATTAAGGAAAGACTCAAACTTTTAAAGCACCACTGCAATCAAAGAGCAAAACGTTTAATGGGGAAACAGAAGGGCTCAACATCCCCCTATTACATCATTGAAAGTTAGTTACTTGTAGAAATAAAAACCTTGAATGACATTGTTGTCTGGATCAATTTTTTCCAGTGCAGGAATACAGAAGGAAGCTGTTTTGCCAGTTCCATTTTTAGCTCTAGCAAGAATATCACTCCCAGTGAGTGCAATAGGTATACTCTCCTCCTGGATGGGAGAAGGCCTTTCAAATCCCTTCTCATAAATCCCCATGAGTAGCTCACGCTTCAAGAAGTAATCTTCAAACTCATTTCCTTTGGTTGCAGTCACATCCTGAAATAAAATCAGAGATGCTATGTCGCCTATGTCAAAAAGAAATGGCCTGTAAATATTATGTTCATATTTCAACAAACCTCAGTCCTATACCGAGTGTCAGGCGGTGGAATATTTAGGCGAGCCTTCCAAACATTAGAGCTGAGTTAACCAAGAAAAATGGGTGAGAATCAAATCAAAATCACAGTTTAATAATAGCTAAGACCCTTTAAACCACAAATAAAAATTATAGATAACCAACTAATTAGTCGCTATGACGATTGGAGTTATTAAAAATAGAAAGAAAAAAAAAATGGGAGCAATTAGCGAAAATGCACCTCGAATCAATCCCGTCGGAGTGGATAGTTTTCCTAACCTCATTGTAACTTGACTCCGGCGGAGCTCCACTAGCGTTCCGGCGCAACCATTGCTGCTGTTGTTGGTGCGGCTCATTCTGCAAGCTCCGTTTACCATACTGCTGAGGCTGAGAAGGGTAGTGCTGCTGCCCATACTGGTAATAAGGGTTCCTACCCTGACGGTAACCGCCGCGGGAATTATGGTTGGATTGAAAGCCACCCCCGCCGTAACCGTCGCCTCCTCCGTTCCCAGTCCCCGGCGAATACCTCCGTCGCGCGTTCATCGAGCACAATTCTCTCTAAATGCTTCCCGCGATCCAAAACAATGCACAGATTGTACCGGCACTCTCAGTTTACGCCGATCATTAAAATTTAAGGACTAAAATTTAATTTTTGAAATGAAATGTGGTGATTTTTTTAGAACTGCGAGAATGCGAGGCTCTAAATCGGAAAAATAAAATAAACCGTACAATAGCACGCCCCACGCATGGTACATTTACACTAAAAACCAAAAGTAAAAATATTCATTAGAATCAATCAATTTTTTTTAGATGGTGTTGGTGTATATAAATTCTATATAATTCATATTACATTGTAATAGAATTAGTAGTATTAAAAAAAAAAAAAAAAACTCTACATAATCTCAACATATATAAATTAGTGGATTAATGTTAAAAATCATTGATGATTTAAATAAGATAAGAGAGTAAAGATAATGAATAAATAGAGCCGTAACCATTCAAAGTGACCCGTATGGACAGCTCAACGGGTCATAGAGGTAAAAGTTGAAAAGAATGATCAGGGATCGAGTCTCACCAGCGACAGTGCGGGAGCAACCTCTAAAAGTGAGGGCCTCCTTGTACACAGTAAGCAAAGGTCTAGCCTTTGCGGTGTGATGGTTCATGTTCAGTCGAGTTACCTAAGTGAGGGGGCTCCTTGTACACAGTAAGCAAAGGTCTAACCTTTGTGGTGTGGTGGTTCATGTTCAGTCGAGTTACCTTCTAGGATTAGCTTAGGCTAATAATACACATACGCATGTCGCCGTGTGCATAGACAATTTGCCATCGTAATTGATGTTTGTTAACGAGAATATAAATGGGGGTGTTTGGTAAATAGCTGTTAGCAGGTTTGACTAGATAATAGCATTAGATGGTTAGTTGTAGAAAGATGTTTGGTAAATTAGTTGTTAGCTGATAATTGATTACACGCAAAATGAATTTTAATGATATAATTTATTTGCTCAAAAAGCTGCTTGAAAAAGCTAATTTGAACAACTTTTAAATTTTAGCGTTTTGAAGCAATAAACTGTTACAAAAAACTGATTAACCAAACACTCATATTGGTCGTTTAACCAAATCAAACAGTTAATAGTGATCAAACAAGCCAACAAATATAATTTAGTTGTTACAAAATATTTAATAATATATATACGTATGTCGTCGTGCATATACAACTTTCTATCATAATTGGTGCTTGTCAATGAGAATATAAGGTCATTTTAACAACTTCCACACATCTTAAATATAGTAAAGCTAAGTTAGTCGGGATCAAGACTTTCTAGTGACAGATCAGAGTGGTAAGACTCGGACATCCACCTCGATCACATTGTTATTATAATATAATATTAACTTTGTTTACTTGTGATTTGGTATGAACCAAATTTATTTTCATGATGAGTAACTTAAGCACGCATATGAAATAACTATTTTGATTTAGAGAAAAGTACGTTGATACTAGTTCTTTGAAAATATTTTATAAGTGAAATATGCATTGTTAGTATAATTAGTAAATAACTATAAAGATGTATATAAAAATGAAATTTGGTCGGAAACTTTAGGAGAAAAAAACATGAAATTTATCCGGCCTTTGGACAAATGAAAATGGTATGGTGTATCATATATATGATATAACCCGGTCAATAAATAATTTGGTCAAAAGTAAAAGAGTGATGAGATGATAATAGCATTACACGTGTTTGAGTGTCTTAGGAGATTATGTGTGTTTTTGATGGATCCTAAATAAGTGGCAGAAGCATGCATCTCCACACATCAATTCCAATGTTGTCCATTTTCACCCTCCTCTAACCTAGCTACTCACATAACTAACCCAACCACCTTAATTACATTATTCTTCATTCCTCGATCAGCTCCTCCCGGCCTGTAGCTTTTCAATCTGTAATATTATTGGAACTCCGATCCGATCCGGCGGCCACTGTACTTAATTCCATCTCATCTGTCCCATTACCGCCCATCATATCATATGTGGATTGGATGGTAATAAGAGGGTTTCAACCGTGCTAAACCACACCCCCACCCCCCAAAAAACATTTATATATACATATAATAATATATATAAAATGGCGTCGTTCAATGGCGGAACACAATCAAAATGCAAGGTCTGTGATAAGAATGTTTACGCGGCAGAGATGATAGCTGCTCGTGGCGAAACTTATCACAATACTTGTTTCAGATGCCGCCAGTGCAATGGCCGACTCGCGGTATATATATATATATATATATATATATATATATATTAATTTAGTATATATTTACGTATATTTTTGTAATTGAAATTTTATTTATTATATTAATGGGCGGATGAAATTAATTATTGATCGAATTGAAGCTGAGCAACTACTCCACCATGGATGGAGCTTTATACTGCAACCCACATTTCGAGCAGATGTTTAAGGAAAAAGGAGTCACCGTCACAAGATCACAGTCACGTACGTCGTTAATTAACTTCCGTCATTTCCATCATTTAAGGTTACATTATAATCATGTTTACATTTTCTTCTGATGATTCCATTTTATTGTTTGATCATCAACAGTTGGAAAACAGGGCGGCGAACAGCTGGTACATACATACATACAATAATAATCTTTCATGCATATATATATATATATATATATTCATTCCTTTAATTAGTTACGGCTAAAAATTAAAAGTGTTCTGTTCTTTAATGACAGACAAAAACTCAAAGCAAGCTGTCGGGTATGTTCTCCGGCACCCAAGAAAAGTGCGCCGCCTGTAAGAAGACGGTGTACCCATTGGAGAAGGTGACGGTGGACGGGGAGTTTTACCACAAGTCATGCTTCAAGTGCTCGCATGGAGGCTGCATACTCACCACCTCAAACTACGCCGCCTTGGATGGACTCCTTTACTGCAAACCCCACTTCTCTCAGCTCTTCAAGGAGAAAGGCTCTTATAATAATCTTCGCAAGAGTAATTCCCTCAAGGCTAACGAAGATCTCTCCGCCGTCCTCCCCGCCGCAGACGACGCCGCCTCCGCTGCTGCATCCGACCCCCCAGCTGCACAGCAGGAGGAGTAGTATATATATATCATATATACATCCATGCATGCATGGCCTGGATGCATGATCCCATCCCCACCACCTCGATCGATCTTATCACCTCAGCTCAGCTCCAAATATTATAAATTAAATAATAAATTCTATTCGATCTAGTTTAATTTTGGAATATTTTGCATTAAAAAAAAATAGTAGTAAGAATAATTTATTGGAATATTTTTTCCCCTCTCTATATGTTTTCATTTTATGTTTTGTAATAGCTAGGACAATAAAACTTTGAGCATCGTGAATGAAATATTACAATTTTGCATTTCATTTTTTAATTTAAATTGCCTGAACACGCATTAAATTGCACTTAACCGTTCATCGTATTTTATTTTCTTTACATTTTTTTTAATTTTATTCAGAAAAATAAAGGGGAAAAAAAAAGCACATATATATAATTCTCATATATATATTTGTAAGGCAATAATTGATATGATCCACAAGTCATTGAACATAAATTCTCACTAGTTGGTAATCAACAATATTGAAAAATATTTTTGTGAGTCTTAAAAGTGGTGAAACAATGGTACGGTTTAATTAACCTCACATTATCAATCAAAAACTCTCGATTTTTAAACACTTATATGAGTGATAAAAATATATTCATGTAATGAATTGGGATTATTTTAACTGCTTTTCAGCATAAATAAATAATTGATGAGTGGAAATAAGTAAAACAAGGTTCCCTCACAGTACGTTTATCATGTAAGCCGCATGTTTTACCTATCCATGGTCCACCGCATTACGTTACAGCAATATAATAATGGTTACGTTACATTATTCTCTTACTGAGATATTGTTTTTTTTTTTTTTTTCCGTATTGGAAAAATAGTAATTAATTAATCAACATAACTAGAGGGTTTAATTTGATAAATGGCGATTAGCTGTTAGCTGATTGAGTTAATTGTATGGTATAACTATTTAATAACATTAGCTGATTGTAAAAGTGTATTTGGTAAATTAGTTGTTAATTAGCTTATAGCTGTTTGATATAATTTTTTTTCTCAAAAAGCTTTTTAAATTTTAGCATTTTAGAATTATATACAAAAAACTAATTAACCAAGCACCTATATTAATTTTTTAATCAAGTCAAATAACTAATAGTGATTAAATAAATCGAAATTAATTTATTATAGACTAACTATTTTAACAAACCGGGCCAATAAGTATAATAATGTCAACAGAGATCTACCTTTTCATCTGCTATAGTGGTGAATAAATATTATATATTACTTTACTGTACTATATATATTTCTATATTAGTGGTGTTGGGTTATATGAAATTAATTGAATAATTCCAACAATAAAACATTAAATAATTCAAGTTTTTTTTTTTTTTTTGAAAACCTTAAATATTCGAAGTTAATTTCAACCGCTAACGAGTATTTTCTTATTAAATAAGTTAAATTTAACTCTTTTTTTTTTTGAATGTGACTGGCTCTATTACATTGTAGTATAGAAACTCGGGTACCATTAGACCATATAGTCTTGGTAAGTTAAATTTAACTCAAGTCATTGTATAATTATTATTTTTTGGAATACAAAAAATAGGAAGATCCATGCCGAGACACAAAAACACAATTAGCCTACGTCGTTTCACAAACGAGACACGAACTCACATCCCCAACTAATCATTACGGACTAAGATGTCGCATCCAGGGGGAGAATCAACAGACATTCTGTCCGCCCTACTATTGTAAAAAAATCAGCAACAAAATTTTGTTCACGAAAAACATGCACCAAAAAATTACAACCATCTTCTCCTAGGCATCATATAATTAATCGAGTTAAATCTAAATAATTTAGGTAGGCACAACATGAAATGTTACTAAATTTTGGTCACACGATTTTAGAATTTTCATTTTGTACGAAATGAAATATCAATGATGGGAACGTTAATCATACTACTATACAAATGTGCGACTTGTGTAGTTTGGGACTTTTTGACATGACATCAACTTGAATATATAGCATTAAATGGTGAAATATATAACCAAAGACGTTGTGGTCCATTGGTATCAATTCAGTTACTCTTCTATATAAGAGGTAGTGAGTTTGACCGCATCGATAGAGGCGATTATGGTAACATCTGTTCTCGAAACATTCATCGTATGAACACAAAAAAAATATTTGTTTATTAAACAAAATCATATTTTGAGAGATTTTTAAAGTTAACAATATACTTAAAAAGTACTAATATTAACCAAGCAGTTACCTTTTATCATCTTTAGAAATAAATAAATACAATAAATGCTCCTTTATTTTTTTCTTTAATTGCCCTATCCACTATTTTTGTGCTCAGCAACAACATTTTAACTGTAATTTTGATTTTTAAGGGTTAATTTTTTAAAATAAACATATCAATAGTCTCATTCAATAAGTATCTTTTTAAATTGGATGAAATTAAAAAAAAAAATAGTGTATTATTTACTTTATGTTGTTTTGAATAAGGAAGGAACCGCACAATCACTACCGAGTATAATTAGATATAATAGTATTAATATTAAAGAACAAAATGTATACTTGGAGAGACACATTAAAATTTATATAATCTAAAAACATAATAAGTTTCAATCAAGGTTATACCCCTGATTTTTGTACGTTTTTTTTTGTTCCATTTTTTTAAATATATATTATGCTATAAGAGTTGTACTATACATTTTTGGACAATAATATTCATACAATCGACCTTTGGATCTTCAATTATGTATTTGTTTTTTTTTTTAAAAAAATAAACATAAAAAATATAGCGGGTCAATTTACTTTGTATAAAAAAAATCAAAATATTTTTGTATTTAATAACATTTCACCAATTTTGTTGACATGTGATTAAAAATAGTAATGCTAAAATGATACTATAACAAAATAAGAACGTTATAATCAAAATGGCAATACTTGGTGGACTCTATTTTATATTCCCAACTTTTATTCCGTTTTACATGTTATTGATGTAGACACTTTTTTTTTTTTTTGGATCACATAATAAAAATAATCAATCATTGTTTATTATCCGATTCTTTAGGGAGTAGAAGTAAGAAAGTAAAAATTGACAATATGTATAGTAGAACTCTAACAAAAAAGACTAAAAATGAACTGTTATATATGGAATATAAATGTAGGATAAAAAATAGAATTAGCTTAGATTTATTTTTCCTTTCAGACAGTTCTGTGGAAGTGACACGTGTTTAACCAGCCTGCCAACCTACCCTTTGTGTTTATCTTCACTCTTCACTGCTTTCCAGTTCTTGACCAAGGACAAAGCCTTAATCTTGTCACCACTTTTTCACAGAATCTTGATATTCTGGCAACATGGTCGCCGGAAAATCTCCGGAGCCTCTTCCTCCCGGATGGATCGAGCATGTGCAAGTAAAAAACGGTCGTACGATCAAGGTAACCCAACCGCTTCAGCTCATTTCTTCTACTTTAACATAGCTAAAGTTTCAATCTTTCTGTATATATCACCAAAAATCTGTAATTAACATGATCCCTTTGCTTGATTAGGGCCTTTGACTGTAGATCTGCTTGTTTACTTGATGCTTACTGATATTCCTTGAACAAAAAAGCAAACTGGATCCCTTCCAAAAAAAAAAAAAAGCAAAAAAAAAAAACAATCTTGATCTAGTTACAAATTCTGTAAGTTGAGAGATTTCAACATAGTTAATTAAACTACTGGTTTGGTAAATTTCATTTAGGCTTGGTGCCCAAATTGTTTGTGATATTCTAGATAATTTGTATGGTTGAAGGCATGAAGGTTTTAATTTGCAGTTGACTATGATAGTTTTGGTGTGCTTGTAAATTATTCTGATTTGTATTTGCAACCAGATGAGCTATTAGCCTATTTGTTATTGTTGATGAGAGGAAACATATGGGTTTTGTTCTCTAGCTGCAAGTAGCTGGATTTAAGGAATGTGTTTCTTTTGTGTTGGATGATTTTTCATGTTTCAGTAATTAAATATATAAATGAAACTCTTTATTTCTGGTATTGTTGTTAAATTTTTATTCTGTCTCCCATTATTAGAAATGAAAATGAAGGCAAGATATCTCTTCCCTGTACCGGAGTTATAATACGTGCTTCAATGAACCCAGTTGCCTTTATCCTTCATAATGTAGCAATGTTGTTGAAGCATGGGGCATTTTCTGTGAACATTGTGTAAAAATTGCAGTCAATAGAGTGTTGCCTCACCTAAAGGATTTAAATGCAGAAAGCTGATATGCAACTGCCTATATGCTTGACTTATCATTCTTTGTTGGCCTTGCAGTACTACACAAATGGGGAAAATGGGAAAAAATTTTATTCCAGGAAGGCTGTGATAAACCTTGTGAAGGCGGGAGATGTTAACTATGGTCAAAATCAAGGAATCAATAATGGTGAAACTCAAATTCAAGGAATTGGTAATGGTGATGGTCAAAATCAAGGAATCAATAATGGTGATGTTCCAAATCAAGAAACCCCCAAACCTGAGAGTAGACGCTCCAAAAGAAGTACTACTTCACCTTCGCCAAGTTCAAAGGTTCTAGCCATCTTTTTGGTTGTGCTTGACTCTTTTCCTTAATCCTGTCTTCTGACTAGTTTTGTTATTTGCTGCCCATAGCTTGCATCAAACACAAATCAATCTTCAGATTGGTTACCTCCTGGATGGACAGTTGAGTTGAAAACTCGGTCAACTGGCTCACACAATGGTAGCACTTACAAGGTATAGAAACCAAAATTATCTTAACTGTGCTGACACATCCCTTCTAAGAATTTTCCATTTTATTTTCGTAAGTTATGCACATAAGTACAGTAGTTTTGGAATCCCTACTATTCCATCTAAAGTGAAAGGTGCTACTGCAGTTTGTACATTGGAAAAGTTGGTTTATTTAACTATAAAAAATTTGAATGCGCTATTCTTCTGTGTAATGGAATGTACTGGTGAGAAGAGACTCTTATCTTCATTTCTTTTTTATTTTACAGGGTAATTTCCTAATTTTTCTTCCCTTTTTTATTTTTTATTTTTTGTTTTTTGTTTTGCAGTGTTACATCAGTCCATCTGGACGAAAGTTTTATTCTAAAGCTCAAGTGTCTCAGTTTCTCAACAGTGCTGCAAATAGCAACACCCCTATCAGTAATGAAAATAAAGTAGGCATTCCTTTTATCATATTTTTGTATTATACTCCTAATCTAAATTTAACTTCACTCGTATTTGTGATTTTTAAATATTTATGATCAAATTACAATATTGTGTTGGTTTCATAGCATAGTATCTGTATCTCATGAACTACCAAGTGTCAGTTCTTAGTATGCCTATAACATCTTTTTTACTAATTAGATTTATTTATGTCTTATTATCTCTATAAATTATGATAATAATTTAAGAAACCACCCTAACGTGGTTGCAACAGAAGGCTTAATGAGTCTTCTAATGATGTGATGTGAAATTTGTTTGGTTTAGGACTTAGGAGAACCCTTCTTTTCTTTATCCTAGGAACAACAGGAAAAAGTCATTAGGTTTTCATAATGTTTACTTTTCCTTGTTTGAGGTATCAAGTATGCAAAACTAAACTAAATCAATCTATAACAATATTCTTATAAGGTAGCATATAAAGTTTCATTGCATTTGTTTCTGTGTTTCAGAATAACATAGAAGAATCCTCCTCTAATCTGGAAGTGCCTCAAAATCAAACTCCTAAGGAGAACCAGAGCCGTACATCTCGAAAACGGAAATCTGTAATGGACAACCAGACTCCTAAGACAGTTTCCCCTGCAGTATGTGCAAGATACCTCTAAATATAAGTATATATATATGTGTGTGTGCGCATGCATTTACGTGATATGAATTCCCAATTTCTGAACATATGTAGGTTGCAGCACAAGACATTTCAGCAGATGGGTTACCAGCAGGGTGGGTAAAAGAATTAAGAACAAGGACATGCCCGAGTGGGATAAGAAAGGATCCGGTACATTCCCATTTCTTCAAAGAAAAACTTTCCCATATGCTGATGTACATACATGCTCACTCTAACAAAGGCACAGCAAAAAAATTTGATGTGCAAACGAGCATTCTCCACGGTATGATAAATTCTTTTGGACCCTAGATGTCTTGACAAGGCTTATTTATCTTGACTTTAACAGTATTATATAGACCCTGTCAGCGGATATGAGTTCCGCTCCAAAAGAGATGTTATGCGCTATTTAGAAACTGGTGATATTAAAAAGTGTGTGATAAAGCCCAAGAAAAGGGACGAATCAGCATCCAAGGACATACATGTGAGTCTGCTCTTTGCACCACGTTCATTTATAGTTATTCTTTGCTCCTGTTGCTTGTGTGTATCTATATGCTCTTAGTTTCAAATTCAGATTAAAATGAACCCTCTTTTACCCACCCATTTTCAAAGCATAATTAATTTGGTATTATAATTTTGTTATTTTCAATTGTTTCTATGTTTCAGCATAACATAGAAGAAGTGTCTCCAAATGAAAAATCTGTGGAGGACAACAGTCAGATATCCAAAAGACGTAAATCTGTTGTGGACAAGCGTCCTGCAAAGATAGTTTCTCCTGTAATCTTCTCCAGATACTTTGTGAATATTGTTAGCTATTCTTTCCTGTTTATTCCATTTTGAAGTTTTTAACTTTTAATGTAGGTTGCAGTTCAAAATGGTTCAGAGAGTGAGTTACCAGCAGGGTGGATAAAAGAATACAAAACTAGAAGACTTGGGCATGGGATAAGAAAGGACCCGGTATGTTCTCTTTACTTCAAAACACACACACTCCCATGCAGCTTGACACATGTGCGTGCCCTCACAGAAAAACACAAATTTTATCCTTAAAGATTAGCTCATGTTAACAGATTTCCTGTAATTTTTCATCCTTAAAGATTATAGAGCAGACTCTGATTTTGTCTTGATTTTAACAGTATTATACAGATCCTGTCAGTGGATATGTATTCAGATCCAAAAAAGATGCTTTTCGCTATATAGAAACTGGTGATATTAGCAAGTGTGCTATGAAGCCTACCCTAAGGGAACCGGGACCAACTTCCACTGACTTATCTGTGAGTTTGCTCTTTGCAGGAGTTCCTTGATCATGATTTCTTTGTCATCATTCTTCTTTATGTGTACATAGACCGTCTTATGAAATTTAGCGATATTAATGATAAGATATTACCATAAATTGCTTATTGCTGCTGTTTCCGTGTTTCAGTATGACACTGGAAAGCCCTCTCCTAAGCTGAAAGTGTCTAAAAATAAAAAACCAATGAAGGTCAAACGCCACGTAGCCAAAAAGCAGAAATCTGGCAGTGGCAAGCGCCCTGCAAAAGTTGTTTCTAATGTAATGTGCTCAAGATAGCTCTCTCTCTCTCATATTTTATGTGTGTTTCATATTCCTAATTTTTGAAGTGTTATGCAGGCTGAAGGTCAAACCGAGTCTGTTGATGGGCTGCCACCAGGGTGGACTAGAGAATTTAGAGCTAGAAAATGTGGGACAAAAAGCGACCCGGTATATTCCTACTCCTTCAAAAACACGTTTTGTCTATAAGCTTTATCCACAAGTATTCTGGCAATGATGTTGATATAATGATATATATATTTATTTATTTTATTTTGACAGTTTTATGTAGACCCTGTTAGTGGATTTGGATTCCGTTCCAAAAAAGATGCTCAGCGCTATTTAGAAACCGGTGATATTGCCAAGTGCATCATGAAGCCCACGAAAAGGGAACCAGGGTCGGCATTCAATGACAAACCTGTGAGTCTGCTCTTCCAGGATGTCCTTATTTATGATTATGTCAAATTACTCCCTATCCTATCCTATCCTATAATATGCATAGATAAGTCGTACGATAATAAACCTCATCTTTTAATGATAAATATTTCTATTAGTTGCTTATCTCAATTGTTTTTACATTCCAGCATAACATAGAAGAACCTGCTTCTAAACTGGAAGAGTCTCAAAATAACACATCAGTGGAGGACCGTAGCAACATATCCAAAAAGCGAGAATCTCAACCTGCAAAGGTAGCATAATGTGATATGAATTTATTATTTCAGAAGTTTTATTTCAAAATAATGTGTGGTATGAATTTCTAATTTTGGAAGTTTTATGTAGATTGCAGTTCAAAATTCAGTGGATGGGCTACCAGCGGGGTGGATAAAAGAAATCAGAACTAGGACATATGCGTCAGGGGGGATAAGAGAAGACCCGGTAACTAAGCTTATGGATTTTCTCTAAGATTATCCTTATATGTTTTACTAACGACCATAATCTATCTTTATTTCAACAGTTTTATATAGACCCTGTCAGTGGATATGTATTCCGTTCCAAGAAAGATGCTTTGCGCTATTTAGAAACTGGTGATATAGGCAAGTGTGTTATGAAGCCCAGCAAAAGGGCTCCAGGATCAACTGTTAATGACATATCTGTGAGTCCGCTTCTATGTGCCATTTTTTTTTTTTAAATACACTAAAAAATTGAATTCAACCAATTAGCTAGTCTAACCCATGGCCTTATAAACCCATATGTTCTCTCTTATTTTATCAATGTGGGATTCTTAACACCGTCACTAATATGATGGATGTCTGATGATTGGAAACTTGTCTGTTGTTAGACTCCTGATACGGATACCAAACAGGACGAATCGGGGTCTTGGACCAGAAGACAACTTTTCGTTGGCGAGGAATTGAAAGGTAATGCACAGCTTGAGCTGAAATGGTCGGATGTGCACATTTGTATTTCCCATTCTGACATGGAAAACTTGTAGGTAAGGAAGGTGCTGATCCTATTGATGCTGCACCAATACAAGCTGAGGGGTCGAACAAAAGACGGCGCAGCATTACTGAAGATTTCATTAACGCAAGCCCGGGGGCTGAAGTAAATACCGTTAAAACTCCACGCCGAAGAGCTTCTGCAACGAAATCACGTGCAAAACCTGCCTTAAATGGAGACGCTGCAGTTGCTTCTGCTCCTCAGTCCACAAAGACAAGACAGCCCAGGAAAACCAAAGCTCCGAGTGCGAGTGTGCCGGGAGGTCGGACCTCAAAAAGACTTGCGCAGAGCAAACAAGAAGTGGAAACCAATTTGGGTCTTAATGATGGGGGGGCTACTCTTCAAGCTGGTATTGTGAACTCCAGTGGAAATGAGGCCAATAATACATCTCTCACTCCACCTTCCAGTGATCCAGCTCCAAAACTGGGTTTTGGGGAACATGCTTTTCAAACTGCTATCCCAAACTCTGGTGGAATCGATATCAATACATCGTGGGGACCCAATGATCCGGTTCAGAAAGTGGTAGCCGATTTGGGTCTTGGCGAAGAGATTCTTCAAGGTTCTGTTATGAACAACACTAGCGGAATTGATGTGAATACATCTCTGGCCCCTATCCCCACCAATCCAGCTCAGAAAGTTCCTCAGCACTTTGATGCTAATAAGCCAATAACCGAGGTTTATCACGACTGCCTAGGCGACGACCCTTTATTCCCTCCATCAGAGAACCGGGGCATTCCAGGGAAGCAAGTGGTTGGACCACACGACGATGATGTTGACATGAACTTACCACTGCCAGTGCCAAACCCACAACCACAGTATCGCAGCGGGGAATGTTGGTCAGACCCGTGTTTAGATTTCGCACTGAAAACCCTTACAGGTGGAATGTCAGCCGAGAATCCTCAGGACCACCACCCACGAGGTGCCCATCAGCAGCAGCAGCAGCAGCAGCAATTCGACGCTCCTTACACACAGGGCGACAGATGCTTCAAACTCCCTGTATTTGATTCATCACGCCTTCATCCAAACGATCCTTCACCCCATTCTGGTTCACTAGAGAAGCAAGTGTCAGCAGGGTCACAATCACCAATGAACTCACCTCTCTTGCCCCCGGGATTCGGGTTACCAACTTACAGCACCATGGGTTCCCAACAGTCTGGTTTGGATGCTAGGAAGGACTACCCGCCAAACCTCTAATCTGAACCCGAACCCGAAGCAACCAGCTACTCTCCCTTCCCCGATCAACGCCAAACGCACCACTGGTAAGTACTGTGATTCATCGTGTAGAAGTAAAACTATTTGTTCCATGCGCATGCGACTTTGCTGCAGCACCTAGTTGTTGTTGTTTCCGATTTGTAATGTTTTATGATTGCCATAAAAAATTGCATGAGCCGTGACACTCTGCCAGCTAGTGCTTAGGGCTAGCCAGCCATGAATAAGGTAAAGTAGGTGAAAACTTGTGTTGTGAGATGATGATTTAGAGTTTGTTCCGACAACCTTCTTTTCATCTTCTAAAGACACAATGAGATGTCATCTTATGTTTCTTAGGACGTGCATGGAACTCTATTAATTCTTCATTTTATCCTCTTTCTCATACATCTGCATGCACATGCTGTTACTACATACATACAAATAAGGTTTGGGCCGGTCAGCTATCGACAACCTAGGCTTCATTATCGGCTCGAGTTACAAGTCTGGGTGGTTGGGGTTTTTCTTGACACCCAAAAAAAAAAAAAAAACTATAATGAACAAAAACGAGTGGCACATCATCTTTCTCCCCCGTCTAAACAAAGCAAGAAAAAAAAAGTAAAAATAAAAATTCGATCTTTATCATGAAACTGTGTTGATTGCACCAAACAAGAAATAAGTAAAACTAGTGAACTAACATTACATAACAGGTACGATGTTTATTGAGATTTGAAAGAGAAAGGATTGCTTGCTTTTCGACAGTCTTTCATTTTCTTTTCTCTTCATTTGTGTATTCATTCTTATCCAGACAGACATGAGACAACAATGGACTGTAGTACAAGCTAAGAATGAGATTAATTAATTGTATAAATGTCTACTCCATATTCTTTCTCATCCATCCATCAAACCTCACTTAAATCTGTCCCACATATTTCCCATTCCCTTACGCTTTTCCATCTCCATTCCTATCCTTTTCTATATATAATCTCCTAACTTTTCATTCCTCCTATCAATATCATCAATTCTTGTATATACTTAATACGATATTATTATATATTATCAATTAATTGATTGCAGGATATTATCTATCCTATCCAAAATAAATGAATAAATAAACGTATATGTCCAATGAAGTTTCATCACTTTTGCTGATTCCTATATATCCAATAAAATGATTGAGGTACGTTATTCAACGAAATTGATGGCGCAACAATATTTAGTTTGTCCTGCATATATGCATCTACTCGATGATGCATGACATATATATAAATCATACATCACCTTTTGGTGCACAATTCAACTGATCAATCAACTCAAAATAAGTTTATATCTTTTGCTTTGTTAGCACGACAAAGTTTAAAGATTTGTTAATTATATTTCACTCATTGCTATGTTAAGACGATGCATGAATAACTATATAGTTGACATATAATATATATTTTGATAGATTGGATGTGAATTTAAAATAAACTAGTTCCGATTAAATGGTGAGAATAAAATAATATGAGTTGAAAACAAATACTCCGTAAGATTTTATTTGATAATGATGAGATAATAAACATAGGGCTTGAGGATAAGTGGTCCATGAACTTGTGTCCTGTATCAATTATTTAGATCAACTGATAACTACTTGTAATAAGAGTTGAGATAACGATTGAAATGCTTGAAAATGACTATTGAGATTCCATTGCATTCATAGTTCAATATTGCCCCCCCCCCCCCCCCCCCCCCCTAGAAAAAAAGTTTATTTTTTTGAATGTAAAAAAAAAAAAAAAAGTTAATATACCAAAAATTAAAATGATTCATAAATTACATTATGGGTAAGGCGTGGTGAGGCTACATGTGTTAGCTGACTTATTCCTTGTATTACTCTAGTTTAGTATTAGTTGTAATTTCTTGCTACTTTCTCTTCTTTGTATTGTATTTATATTCTGCTACATTCATTTGTTAATATACAGTTAATACATTCTCTATAAGGGCCAAGTTATAGCAAAATGTTTGTTTTTTTTTTTTTTTAGGTTATAACCAAAAAAAAAAAAAAAATGTTACTTTGGTTGGATATGAACAACCTAAACTTATTTACCTCATTATTGTCATTTGGTGGTTAGAAGTATAAGTTGAGTTTTACCAAAACGCACATTCAAATAGGGATTGCGAGTTAGAGTTGCAAGTGAAGTTTATTCAAAATGCACATTCAAATAGCGATTGGGGGTTGTAAATCAAAGTTATAACAAAATATTGATTGAATTACTTACTCTTTTTCCACTTGATGTCAAGAGAAGTGCGTACCTTAATTTAGCCTTAATAACAAAATGCGTTCACGTAGTCAGATGTCAAACACCAACAAGCATGAGACAGCATTGACAAGACAATCCACTTGCAAGATAATAGGAATCTAAATCATTAAACATTTTATCATATAATAATAATAATAATAAATTATTATTATTATTATTATTAAGGAAAATTTACACTTTCATTCCTAAGTTATAAAATAATTGTAGAATTCGTTCCTAATTGTTTGATCATACTTAATTTTCATTCATAAGTTATCATTGGCTTTGTATTTTTCGTCCATTTATTAACAAAACATCAAGAACAATTTACAAGTTTAGTATAATTCAGAGACAAAAAATATAACGACAAGGATAACATAAAAAGAAAAAGTGAACACAATCAGAACGAACTATACCATTACACTCTAACTTAAATGTGAAAAATATAATTTTGCGTATTATTAATTATCATTATCTGCAAAATATTGATTCGATTTGAAATTGGGCAGGCTAGATAATGCATGCCAACCGGGTTCATTTCCCAATTAAAGAAGTTGGCAGATTGGCAACTCCAACCTTCATCACTTCATCCTCATCTCTTTCCGCTCCCACCTGCAAATCCAATCCTCCTTGGAATCATATACGGAGTACGAATAAATGCTACGTACTTTTTTTTTTTTTCAAAACAAATTTTTTTTTTTTTTTTTTTTTTGAAAGGAAAAAAAAAAAAAAAAAAAAAAAAAAAACACAACCATTTAACTATTTACGATATTGTAATATCACTTTTGATTCTCAATTTTAAAATCAATAATTTTTTTTTCTTTTAACTATTTACTTTTTATTAACTTTCCATCTTCTAGATTTTCTATCATTGAGGCACGACAAAAGCACAAAACCATAATTTCATTATCTAATTTCTTAAATTATATCAAATTCAAATTTTAAAAAAAGCATAAATCATCCCAAATTAAGAAACACAACGAGAACACATTTTAGGATGAGAAGACAGTTACAACAATTTAGATTAATTTAGGAAATCAAATATAGAAATTAAATTACTTTTTTTTTTTTACCATATTTCAAATGACCATTTGAGACTAAATATAGTGAAAAAAACCTATTTTTTAAGTATTAATTTTTATTAACTTTTCATCTTTTAGATTTTCTATCTTTGAGACACGATAAAAACATAATTTCATTATCTAATTTCTAAAATTATATTAAATTCAAATTTTAAAAAAGCATAAATCATCCCAAATTAGGAAACACAGCAAGAATACATCTTACGACGAGAAGACAAAACAATTTATATTAATTTAGGAAATCAAATATAGAAATTACTTTGTTTGTTACCATATTTCAAATGACTGTCAAAAGATTAAATATAGTGATAAGTGAAAGAACAGCTATACACAAAAAATTAAAATTAGTAATGATATAAATACGTTGATGTGTTATAATCGGTCACTAAGTATAATCTCGTTAGCTGAATTTATGATTGAATATTTTGAATAAATAAACTATTATCGTTATAACTTTCGTTATATTTTTTACTATTGTCACAAAAAAAAAAAAAAATGTTAGTACAAATTATAAATGTGGTATGCACCTAATCTACAAAAGATCCTGAAGCAAGATCATGAATCATCTTACTTCATGCGCATAACACGCACGAAATTAATGTTTATTTATTTTTCTTTTTTTGCTGTTTGTTTTTGGGTCTCTTGTTTTTCACCAGCGTTTCTGGTTATCCACTGAAACAGTCTCCCTTGATATGCTCAAATTCTGCCTTTCCAATTATCTCTCTCTCTCTCTCTCTCTCTCTCTCTCTCTCTCATAGCAAAAGTGCAAAACTTACCCATATCTCACAAACTTTCCGTCCACCGTTAAATTACTGCGGTCCCAACCCCATACACAATCACTCGATCTCTATAAGTACATGAAGTAGCCGCACACTCCGTATAGTGATTAGATTAGATTAGAAAGGTGAATTCGCAGAAAAAGAAACGAGAATGGTGATGGGTCGGCAAGAAACGATTTTGGTGACTGGTGGGGCTGGGTTCATAGGTACCCACACCGTGGTTCAGCTTCTTGATGAAGGCTTCATAGTTTGGATCATTGATAATCTTCACAACGCTGTAGAAGAAGCTGTTCAAAGGGTCAGAGAGTTGGTTGGACCCCAGCTCTCCCAGAATCTTCATTTCTGTTTGGTACACTCTTTTACCTCATCTAAATTCCCATTAATTATTTAGCAAATTCCAAACACAATAAAGTATGGGAATCTTTTGTTCTTGGGATCTTTGATTGAGCTGAGGGCAGGCTTGAAAGATTCAAACTTTCAATGGTCTCAGAATCTTGTAGTGTCTTTTCTGTTGCATAGTTGCATGGTTGGGTTGCAGATATTCAAAAGAAGTGATTTCATGGCTAATTTTGATTAATTCTTTGCCAATTATGTGTGATGTGCTTGGATTGTGTATCCATTCTACTTTGATTTTCAGTTTGCTGTCAAGTTTAGGAACCCTATTTGATCTGTTTTATTGATTGGTGCCTTGCAGGGTGATATCAGAAACAAGGATGATTTGGAGAAGTTGTTTTCTCAGACAAAGTATGTGGTGTGAGCTGAGGCTAAGGCTTTATATTTTTCTTGAATGTTGTTTGTTTTGGAATCAACTTCTGATTTGATACGATGCTGCATTTAGTTTGAATAATATATAGTACTGTGGTGCTTTGCTAATGTTTAGGTTTGATGCTGTTGTCCATTTTGCTGGGCTTAAAGCTGTTGGAGAGAGTGTTGCTCATCCATTTCGTTATTTCGATAACAACCTAATTGGATCAATAACCTTATATTCAGTAATGGAAAAGTATAATTGTAAGAAGGTTTGTTCCTCTCTTGTATGCTTTCTGATATTCTAAAGTTGTGTGTTTGAATCCATCAATATTCTATTCTGAGAATCTTTACTAATCATCTGATTAATTCCATCCCATATTCCCATCACCCCTGTTTATGTTTGGGTTTGATTCTTTTAATAAAACAAGCGTACGTGGTTATATATGCAGTTGGTTTTCTCGTCTTCAGCAACAGTCTACGGTCAGCCTGAGAAGATTCCATGTGTAGAGGATTTTCAATTGAAGGCTATGAACCCTTATGGTCGTACCAAGGTAATTGTACGTTTGAATATTATTTGGTGTTGAATGAATGGGTTTGAGATTGTGAGGAAATAATGTGTTTGTGTGTTTGTGTAACTAGCTGGTTCTTGAAGAGATTGCTCGGGATATTCAAAAGGCGGATCCTGAATGGAGAATAATTTTGCTGAGATATTTCAATCCTGTTGGTGCTCATCCGAGCGGAAAACTTGGGGAAGATCCAATAGGCATTCCCAACAATCTCATGCCTTACATCCAACAAGTAGCTGTTGGGCGATTGCCGGAGTTAAATGTTTATGGTTACGATTATCCCACCCCTGATGGCACTGCAGTAAGCACGCACTGTTTGCTTTAACCATAAATTTGAATGTTATTTGAGGATTGCCAAACAATGTGATTGATTTTTAATAATAATGTGACAGATACGAGACTATATCCATGTTATGGATTTAGCAGATGGCCATGTTGTTGCGCTTCATAAACTTCTCAAACAAGATAATATAGGTCGGTCAGCATCATCTTTTCTGAACAATGAATGCTATTATAATTTCTCTTCTTCTGAGTTCTGACTGACATAAGACAAACAAATGTGTGTGTGTGTGTGTGTTAAGGTTGTGTTGCCTACAACTTGGGAACTGGTGAGGGAACATCTGTCCTGGAAATGGTAGCTGCCTTTGAAAAAGCTTCTGGGAAGGTCTGTCTCTCTGTCTCTCTTCCTCTCATCTGTCTATGGGTAAACCACATTATTCATTATGTTTATGTAGGCTCTAACTGTACTAAAGAGTTGTTTAATTTTCAGAAAATTCCGATCAAACTATGCCCGAGAAGAGCAGGGGATGCAACAGCCGTCTATGCATCAACCCAGAAGGCTGAGAAAGAGCTTGGTTGGAAGTAAGTCAGAAGTTGATCGAACCCAACCCCTATCCCCAAAACCCTTCCGATGCATCTTTGACACTTATCAAAAGTTTCCACACACATTAACCTTAAGATCGAATTATATATGTGTTGTTGGCAGGGCGAAGAATGGCATAGATGAGATGTGCAGAGACCAGTGGAAATGGGGATCTCAGAACCCCTGGGGATACCAGTCTCAACCTTGAAGCTTGAAGCTTGAAGGGCTGCCTATACTATACTAAAACTAGTAATAACATCTGTCTTAGAAAGAAACATATGCCGTGTGTTTGTATGTCTGCAAGCAAGCAAGCAAGCTGTAATTTGTTGTCATCTCCTTTATATTTATTTGCAACTCTTCTAATTAGACTTATTTTCATACAACAACAAAATCATCAAACTCAAATTCATTCTCAGTTTTCTCAATACATTATTATTATTATAGAGTAAGTATGAATTTCGTTATAATATTATATTAAAAATTATTAATGTATTAAAATGTTTGGTTAAAAAAAGTGTTATTTTGCGAATCAAAAAAGAAAAGCTAAACAGTGTGCGGCGAATTTAACTTCCAAACCGTCCATCTATCTTTAGTGTTGTAGCATCCTTATCTTCAACCTTGGATTATGGTTCCACATACACTCCGACACGTGCCGTTTCTCGAAACCTTCCAACGGAAATTTGAGAAACTTCTGGAAACGCCACCTTCTCGCGCCTTCTTTAATCAAAAACCGAGTCCCCACCCGCTCCGATTTCCCTCATTTTCCACCATTTCCTAAATCCTAACCTTCCTTCTTGCCTGCCTGGATTCCATCATTCTCCTCTCCTCTTCCCTTCCCCCAGAACTTTCTAGAAACCACCCTCTTCTTCTATACTTCCTACACTAGATTCCTTTCATTTGTTTTTTGGCCGACAGGTCTGAAGAAACATTTTTTTTCTTTTTCTTTTTACGGTTTGGATCTGAAGCAAGCGGACGTTATGGGTCCGTCTCCGGTTGAGCAAAGCGGTGAGACGACGGCGGGTGAGTCTCAGAGATCTATTCCGACGCCGTTTTTGACCAAAACGTATCAGCTCGTGGATGATCCGGACGTTGACAATTTGATTTCGTGGAATGAAGATGGAACTGCATTTATTGTGTGGAAACCAGCGGAGTTCGCAACGGAGTTGCTTCCTAAATACTTCAAGCACAATAATTTCTCTAGCTTCGTTCGACAGCTCAACACTTATGTAAGATTAATCATCATAATCATAGTATTCCATTATGAATTAACGCGCTTATAATGATTCATGTTTTTTGTTGGGAATTTTATTTTATAGGGATTCAGAAAAGTGGTGCCCGATCGGTGGGAATTTGCAAACGACTCCTTCCGCAGAGGTGAGAAACGACTTCTGCGTGATATTCAACGCCGGAAAATGTCAGCAGCCGCGAATTCGACACCGATTCTTCCAAATGCACAGGTGGTGACGCTCGCAGTGGCATCGGCTCTGAAAGCCGTTTCTCCAACGAATTCCGCAGACGAGCAAGTTTTGTCGTCCAACTCGTCGCCGGCCGCCACTGCCACCGCCGTGGTATTACGTCCTACAACGTACACGACGACGCCGGAAATTTTGGAGGAGAATGACAGGTTGAGAAAAGAGAACGCGCAGCTGACTCAGGAATTGAATCGGTTGAGAGGTTTGTGTAAGAACGTATGCAACTTGATGTCCAATTACGCCGTGGAAACGCCAACCGGTTCGCCGGAAGGACAGGTATTAGATTTGCTCCCAGGGCGGCAGGATTCGGAGGAGCGCGAATGCAGCGGCGCCGAAGCGGAAGGAGGCCACGGCGTTACTACGACAACACTAAGCCCGAGGCTGTTCGGCGTCTCGATTGGCGCCAAGCGCAGTTCGGCGTCTCGATTGGCGCCAAGCGCATAAGGACAACAAGCGAGGACGATGAAAGACAGCCGGTGAAATGTGAGCCGCCGGATTCTTCGTCAGACTTGACAAAGTGTGAAATCTGGGAAAAAAGAAGATTGCAAGACTAATTGAGATGTGATCTATCCTGTTGAGTATTAGAGATCCACTTTGAACCCCTCCCGCGCGGTGGCTCCGCCCTTTCTCATGGCCTAGCCACCGTGACAGATCTGTAATTTCTGAGTTTATCTTACTCTCCCTTGTATTAAAAATAAAAAAGTTGTGGCAATACTGATTTTGTAAACAGAGATTCATTGATATTGCCAATTACCAATTACAAAAACAGGACGACAACAACAATGCTATGATCAGCATGTTCTGAATGCCAATACACATATACACATACATACATACATAGAGGTTTATATAGTTGGTGAACACAATATCTACACTACACGGTGATACAGTGAAACAAAAGGTTGCCTGGGGGCAATTCAAACAACAGCATTAAGGAACAAGAAACCATAAAGATTAAACCTCTCCACTTGTGTGGTAGCTACCCTTGATGATACTGTTCTTGCAAAGGGGACATGTGGCGTTAATCTGCAGCCACTTATCCGCACAAGCACAATGAAAATGGTGACCACAGGGAAGTTGTCGAAGTTCAGCTCCATCCTCGTACGCACACAGACATATGCAGCACTCCTGCAAAATGAAGGGAAAAGAATGAAGGAAAACAACAAAAACGGAGATGAAAAAGGAAGAAGATGACGGAGGACATACTGCATCGTCCACTGATAGTTGGTGCGCCATCCCCATGGCCACGTCCACCCCACATAAGGTCATCACTCCTGCAATACTTCCGTGTGCCTCCTCGCCATCACCATTCTCGAAACTAATGGTTCTTGTAAATGTATATTTCGAGAGTCGTTCGATGTCTTCTTGGTCTGCTCCATCCTGCACCAATTAACACACGAACATGGATCTGAGCTGATATACACTCAGATGCATACTGTCGAGAATATATTATATACAAGACCATATTAAGAAACTGGCTTTGTCTGTTGTCTACTTATTCTTCCTCCAACATCCATTGTGTGTCCTAGAAGCCGACATCATACAATGTTGCAAAAATCGCGCCTAGGCGCTAAGCGGTCGGCCTCCTAGGCGGTCCCCAGGCGCCTAGCGATTTTTTAACATTGCCGACATATATACAAAGGAAAGGGAAAAGGGTCAAATAGGCCCTCGAACTTTAGCTTAAAAGTCAATTAGGCTCCTAAACTTTTTAAAGGTTCAATTACACCCATCAACAATTCATTTAGGTGCAATGAAGCCCAAAAACAAGTTAATGACCTGCTATCACAGGTCATTAGGGTTCAGGCCACCTTCCGACGAATTTTCCGACAAAAAAGAGGTGACCAGCAACTGACCCAGATTTGCCGAAAATTTCGCCGGTCACTTCTTTTGTCGAAAATTTTGCCGGAAAATTCGCCGGAAGGTGGCCTGAACCCTAATGACCTGTGATAGCAGGTCATTAACTTGTTTTTGGGCTTCATTGCACTTAAATGAATTGTTGATGGGTGTAATTGAACCTTTAAAAAGTTTAGGGGCCTAATTGACTTTTAAGCTAAAGTTCGAGAGTCTATTTAACCCTTTTCTCCAAAGGAAATAACCTAAATTCGACCAAGTCACATATAGAAAGGAGATTTAAGGAAATGATTGTGCTGGGGATTGATTACCTGATCAGCTACAGCATACAAGACTGCAAGAATACAAGGCAGGCAACAGCATATTCCAAGACCAATTACACATGCCAAAATGATGCAGAAAACCACAAAGAAGACATCAAAAGCCAAGAAGATGATGGAAGCCCTGCACCGCGAGCAAGCAAGAGAGATTATGTTAACCACGGATGTTATTTAAGTTGAAAATTACTCGGGCCTTTAATGAAATACAAGTATCCTCACAAACCAGTATAACTGAGGGGAGTCTTGCGCCATTGGTTGTCCGCCAACAGAAGCCCAATAGAACCCAATAATCCACCATACAAACGAAAACATCGTATTTATGGATTCTAAATACTTCGCCACAGTACTGAAAGTTGAAACAAATCACCAGTGAGCCATAAAGTTCAAATAATGGGAGAAATTTAGTTTCAAGTGCTGATACAACTCTGATAGAGACATAGACAAGTGCATTTGTATAACATTACACAAAGCGCATGTAACATTTCAAAGGAAAAGAAGCAAGAAAGTTTAAGATCCTCCAAAAGAAGTTGGCATATATTAGATGACATTAATCCATTATTCATTTTTTTTTTTTTTTAATTTCTATAACAAGAATATGCAATGATTTTACTTGGAAGTTGGAACCTGTGATGATCTTAAACATGGGAAATGAGGAAGGGAATGCTGGAAGAAGAATTAAGGATCAGGTGAGAAATCAATTGCATGGGCTAAGTATGGGAAATAAGTCGAGGGGCCAATACGACACCGTTTGCAGTAAGGATGAGCAGCCACTTATCTAAACGACAGTGTTTGATGTTAGCCGTTGGAACCGTTGGAATAAAAGGATGGAACGGCGTCGTTGGAGATGGCCGTTGGAAGCAGTTGCAAGCAAACCTCAGACGACGTCGTTGAAGTGTGCAGCTGGAATTTTGCAGAAGCGCGAATCGTGGAGTTGGTTATGGATCTTTTGGATGTATTAGCCTAGTTGTATATATTAGCTATGTTTTGTTTTTCAGGCTTTCAGACATTTGACAAAAATCAAAAGCCCTAATCTTATCCTTTTTTCTCGAACCCTAATTTTTCTTCTTCTTCTCTACCCCTTTCTGCTGTTTTGTTGTTTTTACCCCAGGTGTGCAATAGAACCCTAGCTAGAATTAGCAATAAACAAAATGATTTGACAAATTCCCATTCCAAATCAAGCACATTTGGGTATAAATAGCTTCATCAAACAAAATGAAATTGCAGAATTATAGGTAAAGAGAAGTAAAGGGTTTGAACTTGACCTAGTTTCCTCCTGAGAGAATTGGGCCAAAGTGACATAACCAGTAGAAGAGTTCAAACCCTCGCCGCCTCTACCAAACGCCTCATCCGCCGATTGCCATCTCCGCCGCCTCCTCTTGCGATACTCCAGAGAAACAGACACCGCGTGCAGCACACACTGCAATGCGTACCCTACAATCCAAAGCCTGAGCGGCAATTCCGGCTGCTCATCCCGGCTCAACACCAGCACCGCGGCGGCAATCAGCACGAACGCCAAGTTCCAAACGAGGTCGAGAATGACGACGGGCTTCGAGTACGCCCAATCGCTCTGCCGCTCGTCCATCTGCTCCGCCGCAGCCTGGCGCACCAGCGCCGACGGCTCCCGCATCACCATCCCGCGACTGCCGGCTCGCCGGAGAACCCAGACGACGTCGCGGATGCTGTGTCGGCGCAGTGATGGGCGGGTTCCGGCATAGCCATCGGCAGCGGCGGGAGTCATTAAAGGTGAGTTGGTGTAAGTAGGTGAAAACATTTTCAGGCGAATTTTGGATACAGTAAAATGCAGTACAACAAGAATGGAAAGATTATGATCCAGTGGAGTAGGCCGTACAGTAGCCAACTACTCCATGGTCGCAGGGAACAAGGAGATTGCAAGATTGTTTCGGATATGAAAATGAGGGCTGAAATGAACAACGACACACAGATAGCAAACACTACGTCACTGTTCCAGATCAAGTTGCCTTTAATAGTGATAACTTAGGATCCAAATTGTGCATTCAACATTAAGGTTCAAATTGGCCACTGAACGTAACCTGAAAATGCAATTAGGCCACTGAACGAAAAAAAAGTGCAATTAGACTATTGAATACTTAAAAAATGTGTAATTAGGCCACTGAACTCTCCAAACTTATGCAATTTTACCGGATAGCAGGTTACCATCAATTTTAGCAGGTTACCTGCTTACGTGGCAGCTTAGTTGGCATTTTTAATAATTTTTAAATAATTTTTAATAATTAATTTTAATAATAAATTTTATAAAAAATTAAATAAAAAATAAAATAAAGTCGTTTTTATTTTTTTTAAAATTTTTTTAATAAAAATTTATTATTAAAATTTATTAAAAATTAACTAAAATTTATTAAAAATGCCAACTCAGCTGCCACGTAAGCAAATAACCTGCTAAAATTGAGGGTAACCTGCTATCAAGTGAAATTGCACATTTTTGGAGTGTTCAGTGACCTAATTGCACTTTTTTTTCGTTCAGTGGCCTAATTGCACTTTCAGGTTACGTTCAGTGGCCAATTTGAACCTTATTCCTTTTTATTATTATTAGACTAAATTTCATTTTTGATCCTATTGTTATATGTGATTTTCTAATTTTAGTCTATCATAATTATTTTTGTCACATTACATCCATTATTATTAAAAATGTTTCAATTTTAGTCTATTTTAAGATTTTTCGTAGAGTGAGAGTCAGGAGTATAGAGTGAGGCTCCAGAAATTAGTATCAAGGATTCGCTTTCAATATAGGTAACTACACTCCTTTCGAAGCTGAAGCATGGACTATACTAGAGGGTATTCAATTAGCAGTATCCAAGAGCTGTAATAATCTGATCATTGAAAATGATTCCTCGAACGCCATTAACTATATCAAAGGGAGTGGCCTTCCTCGCACTGCGGCTCATAATATTCTTGAAGCCTGCAAGAAAGAACTCCGACGTCTCGAGAGTTGGCAGGCTACAGCAATCGCCAGAGAGCAGAACTACGTCGCAGATCATCTTGTGTTTTTTTCCCCAAGAACTTCCCCCTGGAGTGCACATTTTAAATTCGCCAGTGGAAGATATTTTGAGTTTTCTTGAGGACGACATTGCTGGTTTTCCATCTTGGCATTTCATGTATAATGCACAGTAACTTGTTTTGCTTTCTTTGGGTTTCCCCCTTCCTAATAAAATAAAAAATAAAAAATAAAAGTCAGGAGTATAGAGTGAGAGTACACCTAGTATTTTACATCCTCATCTTTCAAATTTTACTTCTTTTAAAGTGACATGGCATAAGTCATGTCACTATTTATTAATTAAAAAAAGAATAGTATGAAGTGGCTTAGTATACCTAATAGTTGTAGATTTTGAGCATTTTTTGTAGGTATGACTAGAAAAAAAAAATGTGAGAGAAGAGAAAAAATGAAAAGATAAATCTAAAAAACAAAAAATAATTATAATAAAGAAAACCGAGCTGCACGGGTTTAGCTGGGCGTTGTGGTTCACTTTACGCAAACCAGGCGATATTTATTTTGGTCAGTACTCCATACTGTCAGGCAGCAAAGCTTACACTTGTTCACTAATTATGACGATGCACCAGGGCCTCTTTCCTCCCTTTTTTGCTTCCTTGGTGGGTCCCATAAATCTGAAAAAAATCAATGATTGCATGGGGATTTTTTTTTTATGTATAAAGTATAAATAAGCCACTGAACTATTTGGGAAACAAAAGTCACCGAACTCAAATAACTCTCCAAAAAAAAGCAATTAAAGGGTTAACTTTCAATTTTTGCTGACTGGATTGCCGTATAATTATTATTATTATTATTAGTTAGATTCTTTTTATACTCGAGCATACTAGCTGTTTCCCTTTCCTCTTGTATTGTATTGTATGTATATGTATGTTACCCTGGGCATTATATTATAGCTAGCTTAGCTTGCTTCCTGGTATAAACGTACACTAGCTAGCTTGGTTTATTCAAATGGTGGGTGCGGTGTAGATTCATAGTGTGGGATTTGTGATGCTGTTCAGAGGACAGATTAATGCAAATGCTCATTGCAGCTGATGCCATTATCAACTTCAACATATATGGCACTGCAACAATATAGTTGACATCCACAACTTTTCCTGCTTTCTGATGATTTATTATGGACCAAACTCGATTGATCATCAGTAATATTACTTTGTATACATGTATATATATGGTTGGAACAAAAAAGATAGATTGCTAGCTGTAGAAATATTATATTGTAGACCTGTTTGCAATGGACTTGCAGAAAATTCAATTGCATTATATTGTAATATAATCAGTATGGTTTTCTGATTGGATTATAACTTTGGGCTGCGGGCATTGGTGCCTGGAAAATTAAAGACCAGATCAGATTACATTGTAACCTAGCTAAAGAAATACTAACAAAGACACAAATTAAAATGGCAGCTTAGCTTGACAGCCATTGGTTTTGTGAGTTTCTTAATTCTTAGTTAGAAAGGCAGGCATGAGGCAACAACATAAGTACAAATACTAGGTTGTTGTCCCATGCCGCCTTGTCTGTGTTTCTTGTGTATGTATTAAAAAAAAAAAAAAAAAAAAAAGATCAAGGATCTGAGTTAGTTCTTCCAATCCTGCCACATGCCTGCTGAATCGCATCCACCACCCTCAGAATGATGTTGTGAAACGAAGGCCGATCTTCTGGGTTGCTGCAAATATATTTAAACACATTTATTTGAGCAAGAAGGAAGCAAATTAAAGGTTAGAGAAAAAGGATGTTAAGACTTAAGAGGATAATAAGGAAAGACAGAAACCTACCTTTGCCAGCAATCGAGAATGATGGAAGACACCCTAGGATCAATGTTTTCTGGAAGCTCCAGTCTGCGGTCCATGAACCCAACAACTCCCACCACCTTTAACCACATCCATGATATAATGCAAGTGATGAAGATAGGCTATATATTAGTTTAGTTCCCTAGTACGTGTAAGTATATCCAACTAACAGGCCAGCCAACAATTGAGGTATCCATACCTGTAAGGAATTGAGGTCGCTCCAAGGTATCAATTCTGTCATCAATTCCCACAAAATCACACCAAAACTGAACACATCCGACCTGCCCAGCACCACAACCACAACAACAAATCACCAAAACTGAGATATATAGAGTCACAACCTAGACAGACAATATAAAGCTCGGCCTCTAGACATTACTTTTCAGTTGAAGGTTCATTGCGAAGGACTTCAGGAGCCATCCACTGGGGCTGCCATGCAATGGTTATAACTTAATTAACACACACAATATACAAACTTGAAGTAATTAAAGAGCTATACATATATAATGAAAGAGTCAAACATTATTACAGTTCCTCCCCCAGATTTGGCTGTTAGAAGTGTTGCATATTTCAGTCTTGAAAGCCCAAAATCCCCAACCTGACAAAAACCAATGCAGATATTAGTTTACTCAACCCACAAACCTTAAATTTGAAGGCCCATTTCATTACACAGTAATATACCTTCACTGTCCAGCTCTTATCAACCAGTAAATTCGAAGATTTCAGGTCTCTATGTACTATGGGCGGATTCCTACAGTGCAAATAATTCATACCTCTAGCCTGCATTATGAAATTGAGACTCAAACACCATATATAAAACATCATAGCAAATAGCTAGAAATCAGCAACTTCAAACTAAACAATAATAATGTACCACGTCCAGGGCCATCCTTAAACGCCGTCTAGTATCCAATTGTTGGCTGCTCTTGTGAAGCGTTTTAAACAGACTTCCCCTGGATAGGTAATGAACAACATTTATATTAATCCAGCTTATATTACCCTAAACCTTTTTTGTCAACAACAACTTTTCATATGGAAGGAATATAATATAATGTTGGATTACCTGGGCAAGTATTCAGTTATAAGGGCTAGTTTCTCTTGTGAAGAAACCGCCCCCATAAACAGCAGTACATTTGGATGTCTAAGTCTTTTCATTATGTCAATCTGCAAATCGATCAGAGACAGAACTTTTTGTGACAATTTCAGATAATATATAACTACTTAACCGCCACAACCACAAACCTCTTTCTTGTAGTCAAGCAAGGTCCTCTCGCTGTATTCGTTTCCAAAATAAACCTTAACAGCAACATCCTGAAACCAGAAGCAAAGAAAGGAATGAGTATTCAAATGTATGATGACTGTCCAAATTTGGGACCAGAATACATACTGATCCATTCCAGATTCCACGATACACATTGGCGAATGAACCTGAAATGGAAAAAAATTGCATTGAAGTGATTATGTAAGATGATATGGAAGCTGATTCTAATAGAATAGCGCAGGGTAAACTTAAAGTCTGTAGTTCAGATAATGTTTTTCTGTTAATATAATGATGCATTCAAGCTAAGGTTGATGCATGTTACTTTAAGGAACATGCAAAAAACAGACAAAAACATTAATGAGGTCTTTAATTTGCTTCAACTAACCTTGCCCAATTTCCTCCTTCAATCTTATATCTTCCCAATTAATTTCATATTTTGCAATAATCCTATTTGGCTCTGGCTCAGTTTCTCCCTGTGTATTTCCATTATTAACAGCCTGTGAAGTCTCTGGAGAACATATCTCATCTACTTCAATGGATGCTGAACTGCAACCATTTGGCTGATTATTCTTTCCAAACTTGTTCTTCCCCAGTTTTACCATTCCTGCAATATTCAGCTTTGACAAAACCTTTGCTGCCTACAATGTCCCAAACATACATGTGGATTAGAAAAATATAATTTGGATCCTAAATCATTTTCTTCTTCACAGATCACATCAATACTTTTTCTCTTTTCTCCAATACTTACAGGTTCATTGCTGCATGCTTCATCTCCATGTTTCATTGAAAAAACTTTGGTGGCCTGATTAATCAATCCAGAAAATTGAGTAAAAACCTTCCACTAAAAACTAATCAAATCAAATAAAAATGGGATATGAGAGTGTAGAATGAACACCAGATTGGATACAGAAGGTGCAATAAAGGGGCATGGACGCCATTGGAACCTTTTTGGATATATTGTCCTTATTATCCCAGCTTGGCCATTATCATATGATCTAAGATTATTTCTCAATCTTATGCTATTGAATAAAGCTGCATCACTTGAAACAGTGATGACACCTACAAGCTCTTCATCCTCATACAATGGATTCTTGGTCACCATTGCCATGAAGCTCTGACCAGACCTTTTCTTGCAGGGTATTTGCCCCGACCATGGCTTCCCTGACCTCGATATGGATGCAACCCATTCCTGATGCTCTCTGTCAATAAGCAGTTCTGTGCCACTCTTTCCAATTGCTTCATCATCTTTATATCCGTACAGTTTTTCAGCAGATCTGTTCCTGTAACCAATAAATTCATTCAAGTGAAATTAATTAGTGGGGCAAAACCATAAAAGCTATTAATCAAATAATAATTACCAGTAGATGATCTCATCAGTAGCAGGTCTGCTAACGTGAACTGCATTCCCCATGTATTCTAATACGTTCTTGTACGGACTCCCGTGAAAGAATGCTCCGGGGACGTAACCCCAGCCGGGATATGACGTCAAGTCACCGGAATCCGACGCCACCTCTTGTCCGGAGTCCTGACAGCTCGTACTACTCTGTTCTCGCAACAGCACATCGAACTGTTGCTGGAGGCTCGCCAGGCTCGCCTCCAGACTCCGGCACCGCTCCGCCAGCGCTGCATACACACTCGTCTCTGAACCCTGGCCGGCTTCGCCATCCATGGTGGTGGCACACGGAGGCGGTGGTTGTGCAAAGGTTGCATGCACTTTCTCACGGAGGTGGCCAAGATATTGCTTTCACGACATAAAATTTTGACACTTTTTTTTTTTTTTTTCCTAAAAAAAATATCTTTGTGGAACTATCGTCCCCGCCACGTGTCGGCTTGCGGGTGGTAAGGATCAAACAGGTGTGGCCACGTGTTCGGGTGATAAACACGTCAAAATAAAGAAATTGCTGAAAATTTAGATAAATATTGTAAAATAATTGAGGTTTTAAAAAGTAATATTGTGCCGACTATTAGTTTTTTTTTTTTTGTTTTGAAAAACCGACTATTAGTTTTAATAATTGATCAATTGAAAAACATTACTTTAAATAAAACTTTATTTGACCACAAATATTATAGTGATTTTCCTTTGTTAAGCAAGGAAGAAATCATAATAATAAAAAAAAGAGTATGATTTTGTTTGCGCAATGATTGGTGGACAAGAATGATTTTGGTTGGTGCAATTATTATTATTATAAATTTTGGATTATGGTGGTGAGATGAACTATACGTTGCAGTGTACATTTTTTATTTATTGACTTACTATTTTATTATTTGATTAATTAACAACTCAAACTTGGAAGTGTTTAAATATAGTGGTTTTGTTTCAGTTAATTTGTTGGGGTGCATACATGCAGCATGTTCATGAGTGACGGCACGGATATCCTCTCTCCTCTCTCTCACTATATATATATATATATATATAGAGAGAGAGAGAGAGAGAGGTTTACGATGAAGTGAAAGGTATATGTGAAAGAAGAAGCGCATGCAGGTTAGATGCAGATCGAGATGAGATAAAAATGATGTGTGTGTGTGACGTTGAAATTGGAATTTGGATAAAATAATGATCGAAGATAAGGATTAAGGATGTCAGATCTGATCTGCCGCACCAAAACAAGATGACGTACATCCTGATCGAAATGAAATCTAACACAAATTTCAGTTATTTGTTTTAGCTGCCCACTTGCCCAGCCAGCAGTACAGATTGTTGTGGATTAGGGTCACAAGCTAAGCCCACTCACAATTTGGATCAACAATTCTCATTCATTTGGACCACTAACATATTCACCAAAGGAATACGTAGTACTATGTTGAAACTCGTGGTTTTTGTTGCTCCTAATAATACATTCTAGTGTTCTACAATGATGTGTGAAAGGAATAGTCCATATAGTAGAAGATATGAATTCTCTGTAAAAATAATCCTCAATAAGATCATTATTTTGATTAAAAATTATATAATTGAGAATAAAATTGAACAAATTTTAAAATCAAGAATTAAAGTGGTGAAATCTTAATAATCGAAGTACTAAATCAAATAGTAACTCTTTCTTCCTTAATCAATCAGACACAAGCTGAGGAGACTATCACCTAAAAAATTAGCTATCTATCCCCTACCACCTAAAACATTAGTATATTATAGGAAAATCCCCTACCCCATCAATTATAATAATTTATAAATTCAAAGATGACCATTTGCCACGTGGTGTATCCAGGCGGCGGGACGTTGGTTCTGCTGACTCACACACACGTTGAGCTGGCTGGACACTTGCGCTTTTCCACCCCCTTATTCTTTCTTCTTTAATCATAAGCTTTGGAATCACTTCTTCAATATATATGTTTATAATTTTGGATGGTCCATAATTTTTATGTTTATATATATATATATATATATATATATATATATATATATAATATGTTTAGGATTCTATGTGAACATACACATAACAAAAAAAATTTAATAATCAATATCAGTTTTATATTTGTAAAAGTTAAACAAATAAAATCAAATTAAGAAAAAAAACGTTGCAATCATATTTTCACAATTATTATCAATTTTCCTTTTCAACTTGGAACACTATATTAAGGAACCTGAACTTAATATTCGTACGTTACTTTGATTAAAACTCAACTTACTAATAAAGTAATAATTTAATTGAATTTAAAAATTTGTCGAATGAGTTCAAATCGTTGATGAATCGCGTGACAATGTTCCTACTTTAAAATTGGCACAAAGAACATGAAGAAAATAACTGAAATTCATAATGGTTCAAATTTCAAAGCAGTCAACTAATAATAGGATTCTACATGGGTGTTGCTATTTGCACCACCCTTTGACCAAAAGTAGGTATAAAGTATTTTGAAGTTATAAAAAGGTGGAAACTTTTAATAATTAATAGGTGGTGTAAATAGCTAAATAAGGGTTCATTTTGCTATTTGCACCACTTGGTCAAACCTCATTTATGATGTGTAATTAATAATATTTTAATTCAAACTCTAATTAATTAAAATATTAAATTAAATATTATGATGTGTAATTAATAATATTTCAATATATATATATATATATATATATATATTTAAGCAATTATTCAATATTGATGTTTGTGAGATGAAATTACTGGTAATTTGGGTGGCAGAGAATACAAATTGGACTCATATGACTATATATATGTGTGGTCGCTCTGTTTGGCAGAGCTTATTTAGGAGCTTATAGCTTATTTTAAGCTACTAATAAGCTATAAACTATGTTTTGTAATGTTCATAAAATAAGCTTCTAGCTTAAAATAAGAGCTTATTTTGGAACGCTACTTTAGGTAGTGTTTCAAAATAAGTTCCTAGCTTCCTAACTTTTTTCCATCTTTATCCTTATTATTTTAAAGAAATGACATAATTTACCCTTTTCAATTAAAACTTTTTTCTCTTCTCTTTTAATTTATCCGCAACTTTCACCGCAAATATTATAATTCAAATATCTTTTTACCAACCGTTGATATAATTCGCTGGTCAAATCCGCTAACGCTAACCGCTAACTGCTGATTGTCAAACAAGGACATCGTGACGTAGTTCTCACTTCAATTTGTTGTGTGATTTGAATACTTTCTTTGTCAACAAATCCCTCAAGTAGTTAATATAATTGCTTTATTAATTATATTTTTTAAAAATTTTCATGGTATTAATAAAATACTTGGTAAATAAACATATAACATTACTTGTATTATAACTTTGATATTTAATTAAAAAATAGTGCACAAAAAAAAAAAAGATAATAGACAATGTAGTGAATATAATCAATTGATAAATCTGAATGTAAAGAATTTTTACATTGGAGAAAAATAAAGACAATATAACTAATAAAATTATTTCTCTTAATTAATTTAAAGACAAAATGTTAAATTTTAATATGTAAACAAACTAATGTAAACAGAGCCTATGTATCACACAATCTATAAGTCATGGATCATTAGATAGAAGATTTTTTTTTTTTTTTTTTTTTACAATAATCATAATCAAAGCCAGTTACTTAGTTACAATGATCAAAATCAAAGTCATAGACATTATGAGGTATTTTAAGTTGTTATTTGAATTGTTATTTATTTCTATGAGTGTTGCTATTTGTATTTTAAGCCAGTTTGTTCTTCCTTGCTAGGTAATTAGGACTCATTTAAATTAGATATAATTTCTCAATTGACTAAATAACAATCTCATTGTTCCATTTCAAGAGAGAAAATTATAGTATAAAGAGTACTGAATTTGTGATTTTATTTATTGGGTGACTTGTGAGTCTATCTATATACTGAATTAATTTAATTTGTTGTGAATAGAGTTGTAAATTAATCAATTTATTGTATTTACAATAATACAATATAAAAAAGATAGGTAGAAAATCAATTTATTGAGTAATATTGAGTACATAGAGCAACATATACTACAAAGAATACACAATTGTAGGAAACTATTTTACAGAGACGGAAGGACGACCATAAATACAAAATTCAAAATAGAAAGAGGGTAGGAACACATGCAGTAGACTTATTTTATGATTAGAAGCCTTTGACCTCCACTTATTTTATGATTAGAATTTTAACTACATCAAAATTGTTAGAACTCTAACCCATATATCTTTATAAAATTGTTACAGTATTTACCGTATAAAAAGATAAGTAGAAAATCAATTTATATTTCAAAGTCTCAATAGAACTATAACCCACATATCTTTATAGAATTTTAACTACATCAAAATTGTTAGAACTCTAACCCACATATATCTTTATAAAAGATAGGTAGAAAATCAATTTATATTTATTTATTTCAAATATCACTAGTAATCATTTTATATTTCAATTTATAGTTAAATCAATTTAAAATAATATATACAACAAATTTGAGTTATAAAAAAATTAAAATAACAAAATTAATTATTATTTCTCTTTATTTAAAATTAAAACATAAACAAAAATAAGTATTGAAAATATAAACTTAAAAAAATATGTATCGAACAAAAAAAAGATGTATTGAAAATAGAAATTTTAAAAAAAATATGTATTAAAAATAATTTTTTTTAAAAATATTGAACAAAATAATTATGCATTAAAACATAATAATAATAATAATAATAATAATAATAATAATAATAATAATAAGAGATTGATTATTAAATAAAAAATAAAAAATAAAGATTAATGTTTGACTACATTTAATGAGGTGGTGCAAAAAGCACTTTTTTATTTGCACCCCCTATAAAGCTATTACACCTATTAAATAGGGGGGGTGTAAATAGCAAAATGGGTGGTGTAAATAGAACTTCCCTTCTACATTGGATGAATTTAATACACCTAAAAATCGTGTAATATTACACGGCGTTAGCCATTATTATGTGTTAACGGTTATTATCCAATTAATGCCTCATAATCTTTATCCAATATTTTGTAAAACCAAAAAAAAAAAAAAACATTATCCATTATCCTTAATAGTGTATCTATTAAGCTAACCTGATCCAGATAATGCTCCTTAGTCCTTAATCGATCTATCGAAGGTTGTGTTTGGCAGTTTTGAAACACAACACAATAAACCTTGAGCAAAATGAAAAAAAAAATGAAAATTGGTTTAGTTTTATAAGATTTTATAATAAAAAAGAAATATTAATAGTCTAAACACGCGGTTAATATGATAATTTCATAGAAATCTTAATCTAGTCAAATACTATGCGTAGCGATTGGGATTATATTTAAACACAGACAGACAGCAAAGAGGACAAAAGTACAACCTTAATGGTACGCCACTGCTAATATATATTGCCTTCCAGCTGTTTTGTACGTTTGTTCGCCCTCTTTCTCCTCCTTTTCAATTCCTTCTGAATAAGATTTCCACTCTCTACGCTTGGGGTTTCATTTCGCGTTCGAGAATAGCATCGAGAGGTTTAATCTTTCATCCATCTTGGAAGATGGGGTCTGCGTTCTCGTTTTTGCTTCCGGACGGCGGCGCGTGCGCGTCGATGCCGGCGAATCCCGGGCTCGGGGACTTGCCGGAGAGCTGCGTGGCGTCGGTGCTGGTACACCTCGACCCGCAGCAGATCTGTCAGCTTGCGATGCTCAATCGAGCATTTAGGGGCGCCTCCTCCGCCGACTTTGTATGGGAATCGAAGCTTCCGGCGAACTATGCGTCGCTTATTCAAAGGGTTTTTGAAGATAAGGAATTTCCGGTAAATTTGTGCAAAAGGGATATTTATGCCAGGCTTTGCGTTCCCAATTCTTTTGATGGCGGCACAAAGGTCCGATCTTTTTCCCTTGTTTATTCTATCAAGTAAAAATTCTGCAAATAACTTGTGTCTAATCAAAATTTAAAAGCAATCATATCAGATTTGATAATTGTTGAATTTCTTTTTTTAACAAAGAAATGGTTTTTGCAAATTTTGTTTAAGTTTGATGAAGATTGAATGATTTGGGCTCACTTTATCATCGGATTTGATGATTGATGATTGTTCTGATGAAAATTTGAAATATTTGTTTTCCTGCAGAAAGTTTGGTTGGATAAGAGTACTGGGAAGATTTGTCTTTCAATGGCTTCAAATGGGTTGGCTATAACGGGCATAGATGATAGGAGATACTGGAATCGAATTCCAACCGAAGAATCAAGGTGAGGCTGGAATCGCTGTGGATTAATTAGACTGGAATTGTCTAGATTAATTAGACTGGAATTGGGTATATGTTTCTTTATTGATGCTTGTGTTTTTAGATTGGTTGATCAAATACAATTGTTGTGATGAAATCCTCTCATACCAAACAAAATTGTTCCTTGATATTCATGCTCCATATATAATGCCCTGGAATTGTAATATAAGTTGATTGTTCTTGTGCATCATTCATTAGGATGTTCCTTAGTTTTGCAGCCTCGCCCTTCCCCCAAAAGGGAATGCCTAGAGAATGCATTTCCGATCCACTTCAATGTTTGTGATGGATTGATTAGATTGTCACCTCGGAAAAGGGAAGTTTTAGTGTTAGTTGATTATTGTTGTGCTTCGTTTTTGAGGATGTTCCTTAGTTTTGCAGCCTCTCCCCTCCCCCTGACAAGCAAATTCCTAGAGAATGCGTTTCTACTTCAATTTTTGTGATGGATTGATTAGGTTGTCACCTTGGAAAAGGGAAGTTATGTTCTTGTGTGTCGTTTTTGAGGATGTTCCTTAGTTTGCAGCCTCTCCCCTCCCCCAACAAGCAAATGCCTAGAGAATGCATTTCTACTCCAATTTTTGTGATGGATTGATTAGGTTGTCACCTTGGAAAAGGGAAGTTATGTTCTTGTGCTCGTTTTTGAGGATGTTCCTTAGTTTGCAGCCTCTCCGGTCTCCCCTGCCCCAAAAAACAAATGCTTAGAGAATGCATTTTGACTTCAATGTTTGTGTTTGTTTACTATATTCCTATTACTGCATCTCTAGTTCGGTTCTCACAGATCAACCATTAATGTATTTTGCCTTGTCCTGTTTACTTTGTGTAGATTCGGTTCAGTTGCATACCTTCAGCAAATCTGGTGGTTTGAAGTTAACGGTGAGGTAGAGTTCCCTTTTCCAGTAGGGTCGTACAGTGTTTACTTCAGGCTGCACTTGGGGCGTGCAACCAGGAGATTTTGTCGTAGAGTTTGTAGTTCAGAACATGTCCACGGGTGGTACATAAAACCAGTACGGTTCCAGCTTTCAACCTCGGATGGCCAGCAAGCAACAACGCAGTGTTACTTGAACAAGCCCGGGAAATGGATTTACCACCATTCTGGAGATTTCATCGTAGCTGATTCCAGCTCACAGATGAAACTAATGTTTTCAATGACTCAAATTGATTGTACCCATACCAAGGGGGGGCTTTGTGTAGATTCTGTCCTCGTACGCCCTATGAAGCCAAAGAGAGGTTAAAGCATTTTTTTAGATTGCAGTTTAGCCCTCCTCTTAGTGGTAATTGTTTAGTGATGATAGAGTTATGGCTCCTTTTTATTTTAGCCATATTTCTGCAGTGTAGTGATAGTAGCTTGAGGATCAAATCTTTATTCATGAGGAAAATGTGTATCTTTGACTTTGTGATCTTCAAGTGTCGGGGTTTTATCAAATGTGTTGATTTTTGTTATTAATTTGAAATTGTCTTATTTTGAAGATTCTCAGTTTCAGACTACTACTTACTGAACCATTGAGTTAAGCGTGCATTCTTAATTAGTCAAATGATTGATTCTTAGTTGAAAGATGGATTCTTGGTGGGTCAAAGATTGGTTCTTGCAAGATAATGAAAGTAATATAATTGGAATTTTTTAAAATTTGAAATGTCAAACCCTTCTATAATATAGCTGTGTAAAGTACAGAGTAAGGAATTGGGGTAAATGTTTGCTTGCATAGTTTTTAACGTTTCACCTCTTGTTTGTAAGTTATTCCGTATAACGTAAGTAAATATTCTCCTTATTTTTATCAGTTGTTTAGGTAACTTGTAACCCTAGATTCCTTAATACCTTTGAAGGTGATACACCTACTGCCAACTGTATTCAACCACATATTACTAACTAATTAATATACATCATAAATAATTAATTCAACTTGAAAGCTCTAACAACTCAAATCAATCTGAATTATTTACATACCAATTCTTTTTATGAGTTATAATAAGGTAACTGTTCAAACTTGAAATTTTGGTTAAGTTAGTCCGACTTAAATCAATTATCGAGATTTATTAAGATTTCTGATAGATTTATTATTTTAGTCAGACCATGAGGTCTTTGTTTGCACCGAACCATCGGTCATCGTACTGAATCGACACAATTAAGAGGCAAATACTGACCAGACTAATTTTTCCGTACGAGAGCTCTCAATCTTTCTTAAAAGACAAGAATGTACCGTCACTTTTTTCGTACCAGAGCTCTCAATCTTTCTTAAAAGACAATAATGTACGTCGCTCACGCCATCCAAGGTGGTTATTTATGATAGATTTGTTGTTTGCCAATTTCGTTAACTTCGAGAGTTCGAGTCTGATGTTGAAGATGACGTAGGGCCATTCCTTGAGGTTTCCGTATCTCAAAATCTTATCCCTCTCAGTCAAAAAATCTTATTTCTACGGCTCTACCGTACACCAAATACACAGACAGACAGTTAAATACGGAGTATATAAATCCCGTTTTCTGCTTTCTTCCCTCATAGCTAGCTGCTTTAGCTTCGGAATCGAAGACTTGAGGGAGAGTGGTTGAGCTAACAACAAGAGAGAGACATGGAGCTGGAACCAATGGCGTCAGCAATCGGAGTATCGGTGCCGGTACTGCGCTTCCTTTTGTGCTTCGTAGCCACAATTCCGGTGAGCTGCCTCCACCGTTTTGTCCCCGGTGGTTCGTCCGGGAGGCACCTCTACGCCGCCCTCACCGGCGCCCTTCTCTCCTACTTGTCCTTTGGTTTCTCCTCCAACCTCCACTTCTTGGTGCCCATGCTATTGGGCTACGCTTCAATGCTTCTTTACCGCCCTTACTGTGGGATAATCACTTTCTTCCTCGCCTTTGGCTACCTCATTGGATGGTACATTTAGCTTATCAAGTTTCAAAGATTTCACCTTTCTGCATTTCTATTGGGGTTTACTTGTTTAATTAAGCTTTACCAGACATATAGATATCAATAATTTTGTTCAAACACAGCTTAGGTGTTAATTGAGTAGGGAGAAGTTAGATGTTGGTTCAGGGAAAGTGCTTAATAGTTTCTGTTTCAAGTTAAAGAATTTGGATTACAAAAATTTCACATTGTATTCCACTATGAGAGTGCTAAGCTGGTTAGATCTTGATTATAATGTTTCTTAGAATTGAAGGAAATAAGAATGTGTGTGAATTCATATGTTTTTGGCTGCTAAAGTATTTCCTAAGTTATTGAAACTTAAAAGTTAACCTAAAAGTTTTGATATTCCAGGGAGATTTTATAAAATTCTTGACTATATGTTTTTACCTGTCATAGCCATGTATACTACATGAGTGGCGATGCATGGAAGGAAGGAGGAATTGATTCTACAGGTAAGCACTGCCTCTCGATATACTTACGGTTGTTGTCTCTCATGTTTTATTCCCTAGGAATTTTGTAGGACATCCTCAAAAGATCACAACTTTTTAGTGTTGAACTCCAAAACTAACTTGCGAGATAACTCATGTCATTAGAAGAATACAATGTACTCTAGATTTGTCAAACCTATTAATGAGCAGCGTGAAAGAAAATATAGCAAAACAGCAATATCAAGTAAGACTACTTTACTTGGTTGCTAATGAATGGAAAACTAAAAAACCTTATAATGTCTTCATAACTAGCAATCTAGCAAGTTGGAATTTTCCCGCCCATGATGAATCAGAGAACAATACATGATTGAATTTGTGTCCATTTCAGGATTCCTCCCGTGGAATCTTTTTCCATTTCATCCTTGTTATAGTGCCCTATTTAGTGTTCGATTCTGGGTCCTTGCTGGATGTGCATAAGTACTCACATCATACTTTTCTGTTGCTAATTTTTTTCTCTTCCTACTCTTGACAATTTTTTGCATCTGTTCATTAGGTAAGATGTTTTGATGTGATGACATTAAAACTTGTATCTATAGTTAGTCTTGTGTGGATTATTGTTGACCTTATCTCTTATGAAATTTTAGGAGCTTTAATGGTGATCACACTGAAAATCATTTCATGTGTGATGAATTACCAAGATGGATTGCTGAAGGAGAATGATTTACGTGAGGCACAGAAACAAAACCGTTTGCTCAAATTGCCATCATTATTTGAGTACATTGGTTACTGTCTTTGTTGTGGAAGTCATTTTGCTGGTCCAGTGTACGAAATGAAGGCTTACCTTGAATGGACAGAGAGGAAAGGAGTATGTGGATCGTGTTGCTTCCTTATTTATTTATTTATTCATTATCATCACGATTAATAAATAATTGAAACTATTGTATTATCTTGGTTAGATCTGGAAGCCTGCAGGGAAAGAACGTCCGTCACCATCACCTTTTGTGCCAACCTTAAGGGCTCTTCTTCAGGCTGCATTTTGTATGGGATTGTATCTGTACCTCGTACCATATTTCCCTCTTGCAAGGTTTAATGATTCATTATACCAAGAGTGGGGTTTCTGGAAACGGCTTGGTTACCAGTACATGTCTGGCTTCTCTGCTCGTTGGAAATATTATTTTATCTGGTCAATCTCAGAAGCCTCTATTATCATTTCTGGCCTGGGTTTCAGTGGTTGGACCGAGTCTTCTCCCCCAAAACCACTGTGGGACCGTGCAAAAAACGTTGACATATTGGGTGTAGAGTTGGCAAAGAGTTCGGTTCAGTTGCCTCTTGTATGGAACATACAAGTCAGCACCTGGCTACGCCATTGTAAGTAATCTTCCCGAACATTTGCACGTCATTTTGGAGCTTAAATTTCATTAATGTATTTCAGTTGTGTTATAGTGGCCTCGTTCGTGCATTTGGCTTGATTAGATTGGTGAAAATTTGTGGTTCCATATGTCATTCCTTTTACTATTCAAAGTTAATGGCATAAAGGTAGTTATTTCTCGAAAGGCTAAACTTTATGTTTTGTTCTTGTTATCTTTTTTATTTTCTAGATGTTTATGAGAGGCTTATCAGCAAGGGCAAGAAACCTGGTTTCTTCCAGTTACTGGCAACGCAGACTGTCAGTGCTGTATGGCATGTAAGTCGGAACTTTTACCATCAATTTCTTGAAAAGCTTTGCATAATTGATCGATATAATTAGTTACTACGTTTGTGATTGCAATAGTTCTCACGCATTCTCTTGCCTTAGCCATTTGTGATTCTCTCTTTACGTTTCCAGCCTAAATAAGTTCTTTCTCATCCTTTTTCTTTTGGACTTATTTTTAGCGACTTTTGGACTTAAACATTGGACTAATGATGTAACTTGTTCCACGACATCATTACAGGGCTTATATCCCGGGTATATGATTTTCTTTGTACAATCCGCTCTGATGATTGCCGGTTCAAGAGGTAAATTAGGCATACCCTTTTTTTTATTTTTTTTCCCCTGATTGTTTGCTTGCTTCTAATTTTGGGTGGTCTATATATGAACAGCCATTTACAGATGGCAGCAAGGTACTGGAAATGCTATCCTTAAGAAGATCCTAGCATTGATGAACTTCGCTTACACCCTTTTGGTTCTCAACTACTCGTGTGTTGGTTTCTTGGTGAGTAATCATGACTTGTATAAGAATGAAAATCGCTTGGTGAAAAACGTAGTGCATATGCTTCAATAGCTTCATGTTTAATGCGTTACAGGTATTGAGTCTCCATGAAACACTTGCTGCATACGGGAGCGTGTACTATGTTGGAACGATTGTGCCGGTTGTGTTGATCATGCTCGGGAACATCATTAAACCAGCAAAACCTGCGAGATCCAAGGCTCGGAAAGATCAGTGAGCAAGATGTTTTTGGTGGAGTATTAGAGCCTTAATTTCTGCTAATAGACCGACCTGTCGGTTTTGCAGGAGATCTGTTTCCTTTCGCCATGTTGGGCATTGTATTATCATTTCAAGTTTGTAGTACAAATTTTTGTTTTTTTAATGGAATTCAGAAATCAGAATGACGGTTTAATGCATAACCAGTAATGGGTGTGTATTGTTGAGGATATGGGCTTGGGTGACTAATGGGCCGAGTTTTCAGTTGAGACATATAGTGAATTGATCATTATTACAGTTGTGTGGATCATACTAACAGTGTGTTTGATTGGATGGAATTATAATTTCTTTATTTTTATGGAATTAAAATCTCATGTTCCCGTTGGTATTTTAATTCTATAGATTTTAGGAAAAAAAATAAATAACGATAAAGACAAAATTACCTCCTCTTTTTTTCTTTTGTTTTTTAACCTAAAATTGATGCCTGACAACAACAATGACATTTGGACTTTATACTACTTATTCCTTTTCAATTCTCATGTATACCAAACATTGGAATTTAAATTTACACTTTATTCTTAGTAATTCATCTCCCATGGAATAACAATTCATTTCCCATGTAATTCCCTGATTTCCCTCTCTCCAACAATCAAATGCCCCGTTAATATGTAAATTGTGAACATTCAGTTTAATACATAAATTGTGTATTTTTATTATCTGAGTTTATCTTACAAAGTGAATCTGAATCCACAGAATAATTTGTCAATATACACAGTTACATTTATTATTTATATCTCTTACCATAATCCCAAGAACATAATTATACACTAAACGATAAAAACCCTACTTTTTCTTAATGAACAAAGCGATGAAGATGAATAAAATAAAATTGATTTCATATATATATATATATATATATATATATATATTTTTATTTATTTTTCCATGGCGGCCTAATGCACCGGCAATCTGGCAATAATGAATTGAATGAATAATGGGATGGATGGAAATAGGTCACATGCAATGTAACGTTTTGGTCAAGATTTTGGCACAACAGTACGTAAAGAGAGAGACATGACTAAATGCTAAGAATTGTGATAGCCTCAGATATTTTAGCACCAGGTATGGTGCAACCATATGGTGCAACCAACATAACCTGTTGTGTTGGTTAAACATCCGCCATTGAAACATCGGCCCCCAGACCACTAAACAAAGTGACGTACATATCAAACACAACAATAATAAATCTATTACTGTTTACCTGCGGCAAATGGTCCCTTTAAAAATCTGGCGATATGATTTGATACTAAGCGCATGGCAGGACACAACACAACACTGCCTAATTAATTGCTAATTACATTTTCCTAATGTTAGGCAAGCATATAATCAACAAAAGTTAACAACAAAACAACGTTAACGGTAGCTTTCTTGTAATAGTACCCCTACCATTTTGTATCAACAGTACAAATCCCATCCCACCCATTAATAATTCAAACGGATCTTCATTAAAACCATCAATATAAATCATTATCGGTCTTATCACATCTCATTCAATTATGTGTGGTTGTGATTAAGAGTGTTATAGCAAATTAAATAATCTTACACTATATAAATATACACAACTTCACAAGGCCCTAAATTTATCTCTCGTGCAGTGGGAATTGTTTATTTGTCTTCTTGATTTGAGTTGGTGCTATGAGTAATTTAGACTAGATGGTTTATCTCTATTATAGTCATTTGTTGTCTAAGATCACAAGACGAATTTCATCCAGAGTATAACTTTGGGTAAAAATTACAAGTTTTCTTCTAAATCAAAAAATACACACACATATATAAGCTCGCGTTCATATGTGAGAACCTGTACATTGAACTAGTACGGTGTATGAGTGCACAAAATCTATTATATTAATGCACACAATTTACTCCCAAATACACTTAGATGACAACTTTGGAGTAGTTGTGTGTGCATTTATTTAATAGATTCTGTGGACTCATGCAATTCAGCCAATTCTTACCTAAGATCAGACATGATTTTCATATATATATATATATATATATATATATATATATATATAGAGAGAGAGAGAGAGAGAGAGAGAGAGAGAGAGAGAGTTGAGTTCAAATGAGGATCACTATATTATAAAGGACTGTGCAGACTAGTGTAGTAGTGTGTCATAGTTTGTATATCGTGTGACAAAGGTTTGTTAATTAATAGAGTCTGGGTTCGAAACTTGATGTTTACATGTATTATTGTGTGTTAAATTGTGTTCATGATATTAATTAGTTGTGTGCCCGTAATCCGTACAATCCTATATATAAATATATTGTGGTTCTCATGTGAACTCAACCATATATATATATATATATATATATAAATATATATATATATATATATATGTTGGACACACATGCAGCAGATAACTGCGCAGCTATATAGTACAAGGAATTCTTAAGATGTAAAGATATGTTTAAGCCATTTCTGTCACTTTCAGTTGATGACAACGTCGTATTGCATGGCCACGAGGTGTATATATGGCATGGAAAACCCCTGTTCCCAACCCATGCACAATAAACAAACCTAAACCTTAATATCGAATAATATATATAGTTTTTAAATGATCGATCCACCTTTAATATATTCAACCAAAAAAAAAAAAAAAAATCTATACTCAAGACACAACTCTACTAATTTATTAATCTAAAGAAGTCATTAGTTTAATTAGCTTTATTATCCCCTAGAATTCACCTAAACCACTAATATTCAAGTACTTTAAAAATTTTATAAACCATTTACCTTCTTCACCTACCCTCAAGATTAAGCTGTAATCTTTTTAAGCCAAAAAAAAATTCAATTTGATCTCTTTAATATATATACAGAGTAATTTACAACTCAACTTATTGTACCAATACAATACAAACATAATGTCTTTTAATTGTATTATCCCCACAGTACCGACTATAAGTTTAAATATGATGATATATATATATATATATATATATATATATATTCATTCTTCCCAATATATATTAAATATTCATGATCGTATCCTCCGCGGCTTGCCCACGGTTTTACGTATACCATACTTAATTTCTTTATCCATTCAATTCATTCCCCCAGGCCCCAGCCTCCAATATAAATATATAATAAACCCTCCGTTCTATATATATTTATATACACACAAAACATATATATATTTAAATAGATTGGCATTATCTTCATGGCTGACCGTTATTCACAATCACTACACCACCCTGCAGCTGACTCCGTTCCATCCCCCAGCCGCGCCACCTCAGCCGGGAAACACCCAATAATGTATCGCGGGATACGGAGTCGGGGCGGCAAGTGGGTCTCGGAGATACGCGAGCCCAGAAAGACGACCCGAATATGGCTGGGGACTTACCCCACGCCGGAGATGGCTGCGGCGGCATACGACGTGGCTGCCCTCGCACTAAGGGGAAGCGAAGCCGTACTGAACTTCCCCGCCCACGCGTCTCGCTATCCGGTACCCGCCACCTCCTCGCCGGCGGATATCAGAAGCGCTGCCACCAGCGGAGCCGCCATGTTTCAGGTGCAAAGTAGTGGTGATCAGCCCGCCGGCACCGCCTCTAGTCGTCAACTAAGAAACGACGCCCAGCCCCCTCCCGCCGGCGAATACATCGATGAAGAAGCGTTATTCGATATGCCTAATTTGCTGGTGGACATGGCGGGAGGAATGATGGTGAGTCCACCGAGAATAAACCCCGTGTCGTCCGATGATTCTCCCAGCTGGAATTCCGACGCTGAAAGTCATCTATGGAGCTATTAAACTAACCTAAAATCTATTCCATGCATGACATCTGATCTCATGCAATATTCCATTATATTATTAAGAAAATAATACAACAAGGAACGTTCCCGTTTGCCAGCATGGACGGAATTGCATGCACGTGTTTGATTTAGTTAATGAAGATTGAATCAAATTATGTATGACTTAATGTTTTTTTTTTTTTTTTTAATTTGTATTAAGAGTTGTAAGAAGCTAAGGTAATAAGATAAGATGGTAAGATGATTACCTTTTTGGGTTTCCTAGCTTTTACTTTTCATGGTCTTAATGGTTTGGTTACATATTGGCCCCCAGAACGTACGTTTATATGACAGGCTGACACATATTGGAATTTAAAATAAAACATGGTTAGTTAATACAACTGACAATACATACCAACAGACATATACAACAAGTGGGTAGGCTAGCTTGGAAGGACAACTTCACAAAAACACTAACATCTAATAATATAATTAAATGATTTCATTTGCACATACATAATATTGCTGGAGCCTTCCAAGGTTTGATCATATTTGAAGAATAATTTTTTTTTTTTTAAATCATAAAGCCTGATCAATTCGCGATATAACAATGACCATATATGAAGATCAGAGCTCCTTAGAATTGAAACATGTAATCCAAGCTGAAGACCTTGAAATTTGGATGTCATTCAGTCGCGCACATATTAGCCTCCCGATATGATGAATGTGACGAATATGGCACCAACAACATGGAATAAATAGTAAACGAAATGTTAATATAACCGTAAGCTAGATTTCAAATTATAGGTGTGGTCCGGGCAGAATTTGAATTATTAGTCTCATAGTAACGTGAATACTGAATACCAAATTCTTTATATAGATGTATGGTAGGTGCTGCGCCATTGTAATGGAATTAATATGGACGTGTATGAATTGGAAGATTGTGCATTTGTGCCAGTATAACATGGAATAATGTATAAAGAAATATAAATTAATTAACTTGTTAATCACGATGGTTTGATAGAAGTAAACTTGAAACATAATTAAAATGTGTAAAAAGCTGGAGTATGAAGTCAAAGAATTATCATTTTTAGTCAACAAATGAGAAACACAGACAATAATATTATATTAGTGAAACTTACAAACAATTGAAAATCGATATGAATTGAAGCATAGTATCTGTCTATACATATTATTGAAGCATAGTATCTGTCTATACTGAATTTTTTCCTACCTTTTTCAAGGTTTTTGCACGGTACATTTTTTTCTTGATTTCCGGTGTTTTTATTAGGCATTTCACAATATTTTCCTCTTATTTTTGACACAATATTTTAAGGTTTATGGCTCTGTCAACCGAGACGGAATTCTTTCATTAATTGTGATAAGCATAATGTAATCTTAATTGAACAATTGCAAAATTATCTATGTACACATTGAGGGTTGTATGTCCCTCACCCAAATAACTTAAGTTCAAACTTTTAGCACGTGATATGTTACAGTAACATATAGGTCATGTTTGGTAAAATAATTAACCTATTAATTAATTTTAACTTATTTTACCACTATTAATTATTTGATTTAATTAATCAATAATTAATATGAGTGTTTAATTAATTCTAAAATATTAAAATTCAAAAAATTACTTAAAAGCTTCAAAAGTAAGTAGTTTGCAAGTTTGATGACGATGATAGAAAGAGTCAAAAGATGTTGATGGAGTAGGTGAGGAAGTCGGTCGGGATTGGAGACAGAAAACAATTATTCAGATTTTCAAAAGTGGTAAAGTTATTTTATAATCTTTATTGGGACATCCTTTTGTTTTTTGTTTTCTGTTTTTTTACTGTCTGTAGAGTGTGGGCCCTTATATCTTTGACTGTCTAAAGCGTCCATCTATCTGTTACTATCATCATCCATAACGTCGACATAGTCACCCTCCAAAGTCCAAACCTTTTATTTACGAACAATATCCTATAATCCTAATATATAGCGTATTCAGTTGTATGTGAAAAGTTGAAAACCATAAAGTTTATGTGGTCTTTTCTCCATCACTTAATGGTAACAAATTCATACGAATATAACAATAATAAATACTTTTCAACTTATCACATACAATTGAATATGCATTTTTTTTTTCTGTTGCACAAAAAAAACGCATTCAATTGTATGTGAAAAGTTAAAAACCATAAGTCTTATGTGGTCCTTTCTCCATCACTCAATGGTAATATTTCAATAATAAAAAAAAAAATTGTTATAATGTGTTAGTTATAATTAATTAATAAAATAATGTCATACTTAATTATCCTCCAAAAAACATAGTAATATACTTTGGTTTTGAGTTAGACGCTTCGGAACTAAGTAGTTGTGAGTTAAGGTGTCATCATTATGTTTAAAAAATATTTATGTGAATGGCTATTCTAAGATTTTTATTATGAATCAAGTTTGATAACATTTATTTTTTTTAATAATTTTTTATTGTGATGAATCGCTTAAAAAATTAATTTTTTTTTATGAAATTTATCCTAAAATATATATATGCTCTAAGAAATCAAAGTTGCAAACTATGTTTCCTCATTCTTTTTTATTTTTCTTCGATATGCATCACTCTTTTTTATGTTTTATCCAACAAACTTCTTTATTAATTACTATATAGTGTGATGATACATTTGTTACCATTTTAAATAAGTGATTATAGGATCAAACTTTAGTCAATTAGTGGTGATAGACTGTTAAATTTTCTACCTAAATCATGTACATAAGGAAATGATTAAACTTGCAATTATATTACGCCAAAACATTGCAACGTGCGATATATATGGAACGAGTCATACTATATGTAGTATCCGTGTGTAGTAGACACTATAAGTAATTTCGACAAACATATTTAATTTGTCTGTTCGAAATTGACGTGTGAAAATGGCGTTACGTTTTGTAGAAGAATTCCCCAGCATTACCTCGGTAACATTCTCCGTATTACACGTGTACTGTGTTCATTGCGCAGCCTCCTACCAAACCTTTTTTGCCTTAAATATTTTGAAGAGTTAATTCCAGCAATGGTCCTCCGACTATAGTGATTTTTCAAAATTAGTCCCTGACTTTTAATTTGGACACTTTAGGTCCCTTAATTTTCAATTTCTTTCCAATTGAGGTCCTTTCGTTAGAATACGATTCATTAGATTTTAAATGAAGGGGTAAACTTGTCCTTTCGCCTGCCTATGCATTATTCTTTGTATTTCTCCCTTCGTATTTCGCTGTTATACCTTGTAAATATCTCAATAATAGAGGAACGCACACACGAGTAGTCAGCAAATGGGGAACGACGAGGAACATTTTAGGGTTTCGACTAAGATTATCTTCATATATATCGCGTATATAATGGAGAAATACTAAGAATAATACATAGGCAGGTGAAATGATGAATTTACCCCTTCATTTAAAATTCAATTAACCGTATTCTGACGAAAGGACCTCAATCGGAAAGAAATTGAAAGTCAAGGGACCTAAAGTGTCCAAATTAAAAGTCAAGGACTAATTTTGGAAAATCAATATAGTCGGAGGACCATTGCTGGAATTAACTCATATTTTCAACCATGCATCCTGGGGTTTGATACACTGTAATTACAATTTTTTCACAATGCAATAATTTTTTGACCTGTCATGCTGTCAAATTATATTGTTTAATTGAAAAATTACCATTCTCTCCTTTTGTTAATCGAATTGATATTCATGTACTCCTCCATATGAATTCCAATTCCATGGAAAATGGAAGAAGAAAATGTACTGTGTTGACATATTTGCTCTTCAAGCAAATTATTATTATTATTATTATTATACAAGGGTATTTTAGTCTTTATATCACTTATTCATTTTCAATACCCCGTACTTCTATTTCTATCTATCAAACAATGTACTTTGAATTTATACTTTATTCTCACCTTCAATTTCACCGAATTATAATTCATTTCTTCATGATTTCCAGCCTTCCAACCAAACGCCTTGTAAAATCCTCAGTTCCCACACTCGATTGCGAAAATTCATGCTGTACTACCACATCACTAATTTCTATCAACGATAATACTACTGACTACTTGTGTTCTCAATTTCTATTCTATTTAATTTGTACTATCGTCTATATACGTGACATGTTATAATTCAAATGGAAAAAATAAAAAATGAGAGAGTGGCGTTGATTTTATTCATTTGTTAATCTTCTATCAATAAACATATGTGACATGTTCTGATCTATTTGGGGGGGGGGGGGAGAAGTAGACAATATGATTTTATTTATTTTTCTCTTTTATCAATAAAATTATGACACGTGACATAAATTTTAATAATTGTACTCCTAGGCTTCTACTATGTTTTGTACTATGTGCACATATGATGCCATATTATAAGAGTGACACACTTTTATTTATTTATTAAGTCACGTAGTTCTTAAAGGAATAGACGAGTGAGTGTAGCATAATACTCGAACTTGAAAAATCACATGTTTGGTTATATTCTTACCAATCATTTCTCAGCCGAGCTCGTTGTAGAAGATTTACCTTTAATTTCTTGTGTAATTTTCATATGCATATTTTTAAATAATAAAAAAGAAATCACGACACGTAATAAGAATGTTTTGACACGTAACATGTTTTGATTTAGTATTAATAAAATTATGATTATGATGAGATGTAAGTTGAGATTTAGTCGCATTATTCAATGTACAATTTTCGTGGTATAAATGTGTTTACACAAGCATGGTCCATAGTTACATGTGCAGACAAAGTTGGTTAATTAGTGAGTATTGTGGTCAACAGAAGGCAGTGATAAGTTGTTAAAAAAATGAGAACTTTTCTAATGAATACTCGGGTGGACCCCACGTCCACACCCACCCGTAGTGCGCGTTTATGTCGTAGCCACGTGGATTTGTGAACTAATATGATTTATTTAGTTCATATAAATAATTCATCCTTACCCAAAATCTGTAATACACTGTATAGTACTCACTCTCGGATAAACGTTAGTTCACGTTGCTCTGATATCTGTGTGAACGAATCAGTATGTTCCACGTCGGATCAGAATGAACGGCCGCCGTCGTGGATTTGGTTTCAGATCAGAGAAAGTGGTTTAAAAATGTCAGCAATATAATAATACATTGTTTAGAGAAGACGAATATATATTATTATAAGTTATGGCATACATTATATTATTGCGACACGTTATGATTAGACGACATATATAGTAAGGAATGCTTGCACTGGAGATTAATATAATTAATTATGTTTTATATATGTAATGCATGCAGCATGCATATATCCAGTATAATGTGGTATGTTAGTTTACATGTGTTTTGTGTAAACATTAATTTTGAAACAGAGAAGAGAACTCCCTTAAGGCATGTGAAATGTCACTATTATATTTATTCAAATACTATATGTTTTGTGCGCTAATTAATTATAACCATACATGGTATAAAATGGTATGTATAGTAATTATTTAAAAAAAAAAAGAAAAGGAAATAACAACTTTTATTAATAAAGAGTAAATACTCAAAATGGTCCATCGACTATAGCTAAATTCACAAATTGGTCCTCAATTTTCAATTTCAACCAATTAAGTCCTTAACTTTGTAATTTTAACACAATCTGGTCCTCTGTCTATTTGACCGTTTGTTGACTGTGATTTTTGAGGATATATATGTAATTTCATGGTCCATCATCGATTTTTTAAGGTTCTAGTTGCATTTCCAGACCGCACTGTTACATTCAAGTCCACTGCCGAAAGCAATCTACCAAATCCGGTCGTCATTCTTCATCCTCCCTTTGGATTCAATATAGTTGAGTTCGTACCAGAGCGAAGAAGACAACGTGTTTCCGAACCGGTACAACGTCATCCTGCAGGCCTCCACGTGCTCCGACGAGAGCTGAAGGTTCTTCTGGAGATCGTCGATCACGGTCAACAAACGGTCAAATAGATGGAGGACCAAATCGTGTCAAAATTGCAAAGTTAAGGACTTAATTGGTTGAAATTGAAAGTTGATGACCAATTTGTGAATTTAGCTATAGTCGGGGGACCATTTTGGATATTTACTCATTAATAAAGATGCGCAATACAATCATGAATAGAAGATAACCAAACAGTAGAATCAGTTTGAGAACGAATTGCCCTTACTAAAGCGCGCACAAACTTATTCGTTGATCGAATGGTAAACTGACAAACTAAGACACCACTTACTATTGCTAAGTGAAAAATTTATTAATATGCTCAACGCTGTGCGATATGGAACGAGTCCATGCATAATATTTGTACTGTGTGTCGTATACAATATAAGTCTACATACATTTAACATATTATTGTTTGTTCCAAAATTGAGGTGTGAAAATGTCGTAACGTTTCATAGAACGAAGAATTCCCGGATGACATACAACAATACCTCTGAATCTCTGATCTGATGTTTAACAGTACCGTACAGTAGATTCTGCGTATTACCCGTGTGCTGTGTGCATTGCGCAGCCTCCAACCAACCTCTTTTTGGCTCAAAGTCATCAGTCCCCACATTTGACTGAAAATATGAACTTTTCCAATGTTTTTTAATGAATACATACTCGGATAGACTGTCCCACCGGTAGTGCGTGTCTATGTCGTAGCCACGTGCATAATCAGTTCAATGATGTTTTTCCACGTAGCATAATCTATATATCTGTAATACCACCTATCCACAATTCCACACTCACTCTCGGATAAACTAACGCTATTATTTTACGTTGCTCTGATAGATAATAATTGATATCTGTGAACGTACTAATATGAATGAATCAGCATGTTCGTCGGTGGGATTTAGATTCAGGGAAAGTGGTCAACTGCCGCCGGCGACCTCTTCAGTATCCGGAGGATCATGTTCTTCTTCCAACTGCATGGCTGCGCATTCCGACGAGGATGTTTTGGCGAGGAAACCCAAGAGGCCGGCGGGGAGGAAGAAGTTCAAGGAGACTCGGCACCCGGTGTACAGGGGAGTGCGGCGGAGGGGGAACGGGAAATGGGTTTGCGAGCTCCGGGAGCCGATCAACCAGAAGAGGATATGGGTGGGAAGTTACCCTACTCCGGAAATGGCGGCGCGAGCTCACGACGTGGCGGCATTGGCGCTCAGAGGCCAGTTTGCAACGCTCAACTTCGCTGATTCCGTGTGGCGCCTGCCGGTGCCGGTGTCCAAGGACGCTAAGGATATCCGGAGAGCGGCGGTGATGGCCGCCGAGGGCTTCAGGGAGACGACGACGACGACGGCAGTAGCGAAAGTAGTGGAGGAGGAAGTGGAAAGCAAATTGATGAGAATAGACGTTTCTAACATCGACGAGGAGGAGATGGGCGTGGACGGAATGATTGAAAAGATGGCGGAGGCGGTGCTGTACTCGCCGGCATGCATGCAACTGGGGAATATTAATGCTTTCACCACTTGGGATCAAGCTGACCAACTTGGGAGTGACGACGTAGTAGAAGTCTCACTATGGAGTTATTCTATTTGACTTCACCACCGTGTATAATACTATTCAATTCAATACAATCTTTACCTTAATTATTATGTAGAGTAGGTTGTAATCTTTATCTTAATTTAGTGGGTGGAGCGGCATAATTGTGGCCTCATACTACATTGTAATACAGTCAATAACAGAAGTTTTAAGCTGTACATTTTTTGTATTTCTTATTTTCTGTATGTCTACATAAAAAAAAAAAAAAATTGTGTTTGGAGAATAAAAAGGCCACGACGGAGTAGATTTAAGTATTATTTTTTCAATTATGTAAGTAGAAAGAGAGTTGGAAAATATTTCAAGTGGGAAAATAAACATTTTGGTCTCTCAATTGTTTTTCAACTGTCAATGTAATTCTTAGTTTTCAATTTCAATTAATTTGATTATAGAATTGTTTAAAGTTTCATCAATTAAATCATTTTAGGGATCAAATTGGCGGTGGCAGTACTTTACCACCTTTGGAACGCCCAGAATGGAGCCCTATGGGATGGCATGTTGGCACGCCCGGAAGCAGTATGGAGAAGGGCGGCTGCTACTCTTCAAGCATACGGTCGAGCTCATCACGTACTGCACTCCTCGGCAGCAGTTGGACGCATCAGAAGCAGCAGCAGCAACGCCTTGGACCCGATCGCGGTGCTATGTGGATGTCAGATACCGACCGGCTACCGGCGACGCAACTTATGGCGTGGTACTCCTCAATCCGGACGGCTCGTTCAAGGCGGCAACAAATGGCAAACTCCCCGGTTACTTCTCACTCCTTATGGCAGAGGCACTGACATACAAAGAGGCTCTATCTTGGCTCATGACACGGAACGAGTTAAATGTGGATCTCCTCACAGATTGCCTAGAGTTACGTAGTTCCTTGCAGGTCGTACGACTATCTTGTCTTATGTTGGGATGGTTGTGGATCAGTGCTGGACGATTTTATCCTCGTTCAGTTATTGCTCATTAAGCGTTGTTTCTTGATCAGTTAATTTACATGCTCATACACTAGCGTTGTTAGCTTTCAGTCAGGAACAGTCTTTGTATTAGGATGCTATCCATTCTGACTCTATTGTTTCGTTCATTCATTAATATATACCAACGTTGTTGGCTTTCAAAAAAAAAAATCATTTTAGGGATCAAATTGACCAAAATAATAAAATTTTAAACAATTTGATTATCAAATTGGTTAAAATTAAAAACTAGTGATTACATTAACTATTGATAAACAATTGCTGGACCAAAATGAAATATAGAGGAGATTAAAAAAAAAAAAAGATTATCTTCATCCAATCCAACGACCCTAATTCAAAGCATCTGACCCTACCTGAAATTAGCGGGCCAAGATTTCACCACCCACAGTCCACAGAAGTAAAACTTCTGCTCCACCTACACCTTCGTCTTCATCCTCCCTCCTTATTTGTTTATTATTATGTACAGAGAGTAATATTAAATTACACTGAACCATAAAAGCCCTAATCAAAGCTCAAAGCTTTTTTCTAAGCACCTTAGATTTCTATCTCTGTGAAATTTCAATTCCCAAACCATGAGAGGAACGAAGCGATTCGCCGCGGCCGAGTCCAGCGTGTTCACCACCGACTCAGTCAGTTCGATTCCCTGCATCTTTGCGTTCTTCCATTTGAATTTGTTGTTTTTCTCATATCAATCGATGCGAATGAGGGAGAGGGAGAGTTAGCTGGATTGGTAGAATGTAATATGCTGAATTGCTTATGTGCATCTAAGTACGCTAAGAGCTTGAAAAAGGCAGGGGATTTTGTTGGTGTTCAGCTAGAGCTGAATTTCTGATTTAGTTTTGAGCTTTTGTGCAAGCCATTAATGAAGTTCCTATTTGTATCTTCACGCATCACTTTGTAATTTGAATGATTTTGGCTAGAAGCAAGCTCCTAGTCGACTTGTAGTTTTCAGGGCAGTTCATTGCAATAATTAATACAATTAATTTCATAAGATATTGATAATGTGTCTAGGATGTTAGTTGTGTTTGTAATGCTCTTAACTATGCCAAGAAGTTTTTAATCTTAAAGTTGTAATTTTTATGAAAATAGTGTACCTCTTGTGTGGATAGGAGATACTTTGTTCTTCAATTGGTTTCCTTATTTCCCAATTCCTGTGCAGAACCAGAACAAAAGAATACTGGCAGCCTCACCTTTTGATTCTCAAAGGGCAGAACCATCCCAGCAGCTGTCAGTGCCAACTCCACAGTTGGACATGCAACGGGCTGAATCATCTAGACAGCATGTGAGGGCTCTCAATACTCAGTTTGCGAGGTCTAGTTCAACAGCATTTTCAGCTCATAAGTCATATCAATTACTCTTTTTTTTTTTTTTTTCCTTTTTCTCAGCACAATTTTTGCCTCTAAATTTTAGCTGAATAGAATTATTGTTTCCCCCATCTCATGTTTTGTCTTGTAAACTAGTGTTCCTCTTTTAAGTATGTTTGTGAAATCTGCAAATAAGAATTAGAGTTTGAGGAAAGGTTAACAAATAAATAGATATGGCTAGTGTTACATATTCTCTTTCCTATTAGCACATTGCTAGCGTAAGAGGCAAAAAGCTTTTTCCTTTCTATACTATCCTCAATGAATTTATGTATCTTGCTTCTTTGTTGTTCTAAGCAGCTGGGTGCAAACACAATTACAGAACTACCCTGATGAACTTTGGGAAGATGGAGCCCAAGACTATTTAAGCCATGCTGCATCCATCATGGTGAGTTTGCACCTGTTTTGTGATATTTTCATGTATTACTTAGTATATTCTTTAGTGCTTTCACCTTTTAGGAATATCAGTTTTTTCTTTTTCTTTCTGTTTTGGGGAGGGGGGGCATGGTTAGTGTAATGTTAGATTCACTATAGATGCGCTGCTTTAATTCCAAAAATATATGCTTCAAGGTATCACAATTTCTGGGCTTTTTTAAAGCAAAGGTAGTCTATTGCAGGAAAAATTTAGTGATGTTGTAAACTGGCTGAAAGCAAATGCTGCCCAAGGAAAGAGTACGACCTTCATGGGATTTCAGCCTGCTCTAAAGACACTTGCCTCTGAAAATAAAGAAAACAAGAGTACGTCCTTGTTGAGATTTCAAGCTCCGGCTCCAAAGACACTTGTGTCTGAAAATAAAGAAAACAACAGTACATTATCTCTGGATAAACCTCCTACTCCTGCGCCTAATGCATCTTCAAGCTTTGGAACTTCCTGGAACTCTGGACCACTCTTTAACAACAAAGCTCCATTTTCATTTGGTGGGTATTTTCCTTGTTTGTTACTATTTCAGAACATTATTGACTTTGAAGTTAACACATTAAGAGTTCTACCTGGTTAACATAAGATTCTAGTTTCATTTTCATAATGTGTTTCTTACCCAGATATTTACTTTCTTGTGGTTTGATAAATCAAGATTGATATTGTACTGTACCTGCACTTGTTGCTACAAAAAATGCTTAGCAATTGCCCTTGTTAGGCAGTGGGTTTGAGCTGAGAAACAATCTTGCATTGTTTCCAACCTTGATTCCTGACTTCTTTATGCTTCAACTACTTCTCTCCCAGGACTTCAGAGTTCATTTCTGCAACCTCAAAATGCAGTCGCAACAAATAACGACACTTCAAATGATGCAGATGGTGGTAAGAAAATGAATGTATCTTTTTCCTATCAATATCAGCTTTTTATTTCCTCTCAACCATACTTCATAATCTATTTTCCATTATATTAACATTATCAAATCATCATATACCTCCATTCTCTTGCATTTTTATCTTTTGTTTACTCTCCTAGTCTGATGGCATTAAATTGCGCTATTATAGAGGAAGATGTTGAGCAGCCTAGCAGTCCATCTGTGAAGAAGACTGAAGAGAAGGGAGTCACTGTTGTCCACCAAGTCAAATGCAAACTTTATGTTAAGGTGATCTTTGTATTAGCAATTTAGCATTTATTATCATTACTCATCTGATTAGTGTTCATTATACATGTATCAAAATAGGGACCGCATCACATTTTATGCACTAAGCATGGACACAATACAAAGTTTCGTAACTCTCATTTGGAATACCTATCTATCTTGATCTGAGAGATTGTGCTGATGTGATTTTGACACATGTCATTACATGCATTAGTATTGGGTTTATTTTATATGTTGTCTCTAATCCATCTCCGCAAGCATAGTTACTTTTGGGTTGATGGTCTATGCAAGCTTATATCTTATTGGAGGCTTTTTTCTCACTATTTCTGTCTGTTTCCAGTCTAGCGATCCAACAGACAAAGATGCATGGAAAGATAGAGGCACAGGTCAATTATCTATTAAATGCAAAGAAGGTGTTAGCAAGGGTGCCCGAGAATCCAAACCAACTATTCTCATACGAAATGATGTAGGTTTCCAGTTTCCTTGATATATTACACTTCTTAAGTTCAATTACTTACACCCTTTCTTTGATTTACTAGTTCACTGCCCACCTGAGTACTCTATGGTTCTCGCTTGCAGGTTGGCAGGGTGGTGCTTAATGCATTACTATATCCAGGCATCAAAACAAACATGCAAAAGAACTCTATTGTTGCAATATTCCACACTTCGGTAATACATCCTATTCCCATACGAAGTTGGATTGATTCGTCGCACTGATTTTCCAAGCATTAATCTTTGCGGCTTGATGGTATATTTTGTAGGATGGAGAGAACAGCAGTGCTGTTGTAGCGCAAACGTGCTTGATAAGACTTAAATCTGTAAAGGACCGAGATAAATTGGCGGCAATCATCCAGGAATACGCCCCCGCTGCCTGAGAACGATGGAGTAGAATTATGGGGTTAAAGATGTTGTACCATTAGCTTGAGCTTCAACAGAATACCACTCTTGGAGGGAATCATGCTGCAATGAGAATTATTTTTGAATTGACAAGTTATATATCAGCTCTTATAGGTTAGATAATTCTTATGGGATTGATGGCTGTTCACAGACTTAGAACCAGCTGGGAAATTGCCCTTCGAGGATGATGATCATTGATGTGATAACTATGCAATAAACTGGCTATTACTTGTTATCGAACAAAAAGCATTGAAGGACTATATTCCTGTCGAGTGTGTGTCATGTAACACATTTTCACGAAAAATGGATTAGACTAGGAAGTATTAACCACAGGATTCAGAATACAATAATGGCCTTGTGGCATGATGAAAATATCTGGTCATATTATACTCAAAACAAGTGAACATTTTTATGCTGCAAAGGCAGGTTCAATGGAAGGAATTTTACCAGGATCAATGTCTTACATATGCAATACAAAGATATAAAATCACTTGAAATGTGTTTAATCAAGATGCATCGACTTGTTACAAACTTGTCGAGATTATTGTGATCATATGATTAGGAAGATTATTTGCCATGAAATCAGAAAGAACATGTCTTTTCAAATTCCTTTTGCTCTTTGCGGCAAAACTCAAATTCATTTGTGTGGTAGTGCATGCACCCTGCATAAGCATCCATTTCTTTGGTGCACCTTTGATGAAGATCTTTGAGCCTACAAGAATTATAAACATATTAATGTAAGTTACATTAACCTTCTATTGATACTTGGGAAAATAAAGTCAACAAGGAAATGCTTTCTTGATTGTAAGAGATGGGCAGTGGGGATTGATTCAAATCGGGTTCTTTTGCCTAGGATAAACACATGCAAATATGCAATGCTACTCCTACACCAAACCATGCTTTAAAATAGTTTAATCAAGAGTGATAACAGCTAAATCATCAATTGGTGCATGTATATAAATACTAGGGAGCATCATGTTCAACCACTTTATGGAATTGCAATTCACTCAAGCTGGTCAATCAGGATGTGATGTATATATAAGTATATTTGAGCACATCACACTCAGCTGAAAGATGGAATTGCATTTCACTCAACCTCGTAAACGCAAAGATGACCATTAGACCATTACAAAATCACTGCATTTTTGGCAATGTTAACCTGCCAAAAGACATCCCATCATCATGTTCCCTTCCTATCTAAAACAGAATCAAAATAACATTCCAATAAAATCAAAACCTTAAGTATTTATGTCTATAAATAAGTGCATTTTAGCATTCCATTAGGATGAAATTAAAGTGCAATTTCTCTGAAATAAATTTGTGGATAAAGCCAGCAAGGGAGGCAAACCCCACATAAATAAGTTCAGCCCTGTGCTAGTCACAATGAGACAATTGAATTTGACACGAGATTTCATAACAGTGATATAATCTATCATTGTGCAAGTTCTAGGCAATGAGAATAAAGTGAAACAAATCAATAACAGAATATCAAATAATACCTAGTTATGCCATGCATCAATCCTCAAACTTCAAAAAAAAAAAAGAAGTTTTCCTCTATCATTTCAACACAATAGTTGAATGGCCATACAAATTTATATACATTGCTGGATATATGAACTTTACAGTTTGCTATTGGTAAAAATCCAGAAAAACAAGGACGGAACCAAAGTGAGCTAAAAGTAATGAAGCATGTTAAAGATTTAACCTTCTACCCAATCCAGAATTCAAAATTCTTAATTGTGCATTCTATTCTGGCATAAATTCCACTAATTCAGCTAAAAAAAAATGTTAGAAAAAGAACAAAAACGAAAACGGCAGATATCGCAGATAAACATTTGATGAAACTAGTTGAGGGGGCTTACAGGCCGAGAACACAACGTGTAACTTGGTGGCCTTTGTCGAGGCATTTCTCGGGGTTAGGATCGTCTTTCTTACACTTGAGGAACGCCACATTCTCGCTCCGGCACCGAGTTTCGATGTGTTTCGACGCCGCCATCAGCACCGACGATGTAGGGATCGGAATTCCTCCGGCATCCACCGTGCTCGCCATTCTCCAATCGCCCTCTTCTCCTCTTTCTCTGCAATCGAAACCGCTTAGAACAATCACTGCCCCGTTGGTCGCTCCCCAGAAGATCGCATACTGATACACAGTGAAACTCTGTCAAATGGACTTTACAGCTTGAAGCTTTTGGGCCTCGCTTACAGGTTTTTTAGTTGGGCTTCATTCACCTATACGAATGTGGGCTTGTGCTCATATGAATTCTCCTCAGGGTACTTTTGGAAACCCAACAAATGATTTATGAAAGTTAATTTATGAATTTTTCGTATTTGATTAGAGGGGGAAATGAAAATCAATAAAAAATAAGGGTGTGGTCAATGAAAAATAGAGGAGATTTTTCTGAAAAATGAATTCCTTTTCTTTTAGAAGTCATTTTTCGTTTGCTGCAGTGGAGCAGCTAATTCCCCATCGTCGCCACCACCACTACCATCATTGTATATTTTAAATATTTAAAATTAAAAATAATTATGCTCATTTTTCAGAAAATAAACCAAATACACCAAGATAGTTTTCTGGAATACAACCAAACACCGAAAAAAGAAAATGTTTTATGAAAAATAACTCATTTTTCAGAAGTCGTTTTTCTGCTTTTCAAACACATCTTAAGATAAAAATATAACTATAGTAAAAAAAAATGTTTAAAAAAAATTGCGCTTCCTTAAATTAAAGAGTAATAAAGGAATTAACACACAAAAAAAGAATAAAATTACTCCCTCCATTTAATTCTCTATGTCTAATTCAGTTTATTAGGATTGACTAAAGTTATTTATAATTTAATTTTTATATATTTTGAATTTCGATTCTAAATTATAATTAAAATCATTCTTACGATTCTAATTTTAATTCAATTGTTAAAGTGTGTGGTTTGATTTGAATATAATCACAATTATTCATAAATTGAAAGTGTACTTTTTTAAAAATAAAAAATAGTAAGAAATGGCAGGAGGTACGGCGTACAAAGGTACCCCCACCTGCAGAATCAGGAAAAGTGGACTGAAATGGGCATATTTTCAGTAGTGTTGATAATAATATAAAAATTCTAAACTATGTACAAAAATAAGTGTCAAAAGCATTATGGTGTAGTTGAGCGATATAATTGTAGCCTTCTAAATAAAAGGTCTAGGGGTATTGACTCTTTATATTTTAGTAAATTAAGAAAGTATGTATGAAAAGATATTACATTATAATAAAATCAATATTACTCAAAACAATTGTACAAAAATAGGCAAAACATATTTAGAATTTACATCTCTTATCAAAAACCCATCTCTCAAATGTGTTTCTTAAAAACAGGTCAATTTCCCCATAAATCGCCAGAATCAGTGCAGCAAGTGGTAGATGGTGGAGGGCCCCAGAAATTATAGGCCCATTTACTAATCCATAATAAAGTAGAGAGAATCTGCGTAGAAGGAATAGATTAGACCATCGATTCACGTGCTCCTTATTCACTTCCCTTTGGATTTTTTCTCCTCCTCGTTTTTTGAGCATCAATCCTTCACATTTCATTCCTTACAATGTGCCCATCTATCAATGCACCATTCTCCAACTTTCAATCACGAATTCCCTATGCAATTAACACTCGTTAATCCATACCATACAATATATGAAGAGTAATGAATTGGAAACTATCAAGGGCATTTTTGTAAAATTTAAAATAGGTAACCGCAATCATGTCGGTAGAAAAGTAACGACAATCCAGATTCAATTCAGACCGCACTACACAAAATCACATGAATCTGAAATAGGTAAGCTAATCGTGTCAGTAAAGAAGTAACGGTTTGACCATGAAACCTCGAAAGTAATGAAATTAAGTCATTTCTAAACCAAAGATGATGCCATCTAATGGAGAATTACACCCACCCTTACCATTATAAGAGTGAAGAATTAAAGATCATTAATTTGTTGGTTGAGAGTATAAAATTATACAAATTCTTTAAATAGTGTACAAAGAAAAGAAAACTAAATTAGGTGTTTTAAAAAGATTAATACTAAACCAGATGTTACAAAGCGAATAGCATGTTCCTTATTGTGCAGGGTACTTGAATGGGTGAGACAACCAGAGGAGATTTAAGGCTACTATTAGCCCCAAAGCTAAAAATCAAACACTTGACCTTTGATTAAAGATTGATAAGTCCATTCCATTCAATCACAGCCCATATTACTCTTAGCTATATAAATAAATAAATAAGTTAATTCAATTTTTGGTCCTACTGTTATAGAGGTAATTTTAATTTTAGTCCATTATTATTTGTCTTGCCACATTGCGACCACTGTTATTATAAGTGTTCCACTTTTAGTCCACCATTAACATTTCCGTCTCATGGCTGTGTAATCCATGGATATTTCCGTCATTCTATGGTTGAAGCTTCTCCTTTACCATTTCTTCCCATCCGAGACCATGTTTGACTAAGGAAATCAAACAATTAAACCTAAAATCGAATTTCAATCAAGCATAATTGACGCAACGGAGCATCGATTCCAATGTTCTTCCAAGCAAATCCTAACCAAATGTGGCGTGCGCTATCACAAAGCTCGGCGGCGTTCATCGACAAGGTCGGGGACGACGAGTTCGGGCGGATGCTGGTGGATATTCTGAAGAAGAACGACGTGAATAGTGAGAGCGTGTGCTTCGACAAGGAGGCGCGGACGACGCTGGCGTTTGTGACGCTGAAGAGCAACGGCGAGCTGGAGTTCATGTCCTATCAGAACCCTAGCGCCGACATGCTGCTCAAGGAGGTGGAGCTGAACACGGCAATCATCAAGGGGGCGAAGATCTTCCACTACGGCTCCATCAGCCTCATCTCGGAGCCGTGCAAGTCGGCGCACATGGCGGCGATGAAGGCGGCCAAGGCTGCCGGCGTTCTACTGTCGTACGATCCCAACGTCCGCCTCTTGCTCTGGCTGTTGGAGGACGCTGTGAGAAGCGGCATCATGAGCATCTGGAAGGAGACGGATTTCATCGAGGTTAGCGACGATGAAATGCAGTTCTTGACGTAGAAAGATCCATTGAAAGAAGAGTTTGTGATGTCCTTAGTCAAATTGTCTGATTTCCTTAGCCAAACATGGACTCGGATGGGAAGAGGGCAAAGGAGAAGCTTCAACCATAGAATGACAGAAATACCCCTAGACTACACGACCATGAGACGGAAATGTAAACAGTGGACCAAAAGTGGAACACTTATAATAATAGTGGTCGCAATGTGACAATACAAATAGTGGTGGCCTAAAATTGGAATGACTCCTATAACAGTGCTAAATAAAATAAACATGAGGCGTTATACATGTTCTTAAAAAAGTTAGGACGTATTATGAGTATTGTGATCAAGCAATTAAACACTTATTGTTCAACAGAGCAACCATTAGTACATTTTGATAAAGCTAGTACTTATAATTATAAACATGTGTCATCGAAAACGTGAAATGTATGAAGTGTTCTCATTAGAAATACTCCCCTAGCCCCAAGATTAGGAACCTCTAAGTTGGTTGGTCACTCTCGTAGTATTTTGATCTGGTCTCGAAAAGGGGTACCTCTCCTGAGGGATTAGTTAGCATTTATAGCGCTACGTAGGGGGACCCATGCCGGGAATCTCGCTGATAAAGGGTACGCAACGCCTCGCAATAGGATAATCAGATCGAGTGAGCCACATGTCTGCATTGAATAGGATAAAGTTGTCGGGATTGTTGAAAAGATTCTTCACGTGCCTTTTTTTTAATGAATGAGCTTGGCCTCCTGACCTATTAGGAGATCGAGTTGCACACCCTGAAGTCAGTATTTTCTATTTCTATAACATTATTTACTCAGTTAGGTGGTGAAATTATAACGAAAAATCCCTCATTAAAAATCATATAAAATGTCAAGTCATGTCATTGGCTTTTAATTTTACATGGCGTTTGGTTGAAGGGAATTTAAATTCCCTTCCCACTTGATTTCCACCTAATTCCAAAGATCACAAAATTCCATTGTTTGGTTGAAAGGAATTGCAATTCCCCCATTTTCATGGAATTAAAATCCCATGTCCCCCCCTAGTATTTTAATTCTTGAAATTTTAGGAAGAAAAAAATATACATGAGTCAAAATTACCCATTCCTTTTTAACATAAAATTAATGCCTAACAACAACAATTGACATTTTTGACTTTATACTACTTATTCCCTTTCAATTCCAATGCATACCAAACATTGAAATTGAAATTCCCAGTAATTCTATTCCTATAAACCAAACACTGAAATTTAAATTCTCATTTTATTCCCAATAATTTATCTCCCATAAAATTGCAATTTCTTTTCCACGTAATTTCCCATCTCCAACCAAACGCCCTGTTATATAATTCCTTACTCTCTATAATGAAAAGAGTATTTTGAGACTATCTCTTTGTGTCAACTCTTTCCTGTCACAATGAAATAAATATTGGTTTTTTAAATCAAAATATCCTCTTTTTTATGCGTATTTTGGAATAATTCAAAGAAAGAAAAAAAAAAAAACCATTATTTATGTTGCGTGCAATTGCACCTCACAGGGATGCGCATAAATGCTCCTCATTGGGGTTAATTAATTTAGTATATATATTTAGTGGATTAGCCACCCATTTAATTACGAAATTCGCAATGATGTACAATATAAGATTGTATTATTTCTATACGAGGAAATTATGAATACAATAACTAAATAATATCAAATACATTTATTGCACTTTTTGATGAATTTAATTAGAATTAGAAATTTGGGCAATTATAATAATAAGTTAAAATTTATATTGCAAATTGGGTTATATAGATAAGTAAGGTTGAAAAAATCGCTAGGTGCCCTCTACGCATTTGGGGAGAGCATAGCGCCTAGGGAGCTGATTTTTTAATTTTAATTTTAATTTTTTTTAAAAAAAATTAGTTAAACTCCCGCCTAGGCCGTCTAGTCCACGACGACCTACTTGGCGCCTAGGTGGCCGACCTCCTAGAACGACGATTCTGCCGAATTTCTAGGCAGCCGACCGATCGGCGCCTAGGTGCAATTTTTGCAACATTGTAGATAAGTAATGACGAAGTTATTCCAAACGATAATTAAGTATTCAGTTTGAAAAATTGATTTATAATCAAATATTTGTTTGTATTAATGACATCGATATTTAAAAAAGTCAATCATCTTATTACTTCTGTTATAAGCTAGCTGAAAGCTGAAAGTTAAAAAACTAATAGCTGAAGTTGAAAGTTAATAACTAATAAGCTAATTGATCGAAACTAATGTGTTTGGTAAGAATATCTATTGAATAAGATGATAAGTTTAAAAAGACAAACTTTCAACTTCACACACACACACACAGACAGACACACACACACACGTGCGCGCGCGCGCGATCGAAATTAATGTGTTTGGTAAGAATATCTGTTGAATAAGATGATAAGTTTAAAAAGACATAAACTTTCAACTTCACACACACACAGATATATATATATGTGTGTGTGTGTGTGTGTGTGTGTGTTATGATTTAGCATCTCATATTAAAGTAGCAATGTTTTGATTTAATTTTCGTGTATTTTAAAATATGTTATGAAATAGGTTAAAGGTGGAATGTTTTGATATATTGTTTCATATTATCTATTTTTTTAATCTTATCCATTCATTGGATATTTAAATAGAGAAATACTTTCATTTTATATATTAAATAACAATGAGTTCTTGTCGTAATGTGATGCCATTCCGGTTATCAGTCCAAATAGGTGGCCATGAGAAGGTATAGGACAGATAAGCTCTCTAGCTAGGTAAGAGAGTATGTATAAAAATTTCATGTTTTGTATAATAATTGTCACATAAGTGAAATAAATTGTGCCCTACTAAGTTACTTTTTAATAATTTGTACTTTTTACCTAAAATTAGCAAAAAAAATCTAGTGGTCTATGTTTATAATAAGGAAAAATTGTGCTTCCTTTCACAATCTGGTGGTCTATGTTTATAACAAAGAAAGAATTGTGCTTTTAGCAAGAAAATCTAGTGGTCTATGTTTATAACAAGGATATAATTCTAATTGCATCATGTGTATTCTCGTTATTTCATAAATTATACATCCCATAAAAGTAATATACTAAATTAGTAATAAATAATTAAACATCACTTTTTTTTTTTTTTGATTATTTCGTCAAAAAAGTAAGTTAATTATGATCCATGAATAATTAATTAATAGTGAATCATATTTTTTTTAAAGAAGTGATGAATATGTCTAGCACACTATTTAATAAAATATGAACAATATTAATTATAAAAATATCCGCGATAGCATTATTATGATATTATTATATTATTATGTATACAAAATATTAATTAAATATAAATGTTTAGAATCAATTTTTGTTAACCAAACCAAACAAATCCATTTGGAAAACCCTGAACATATTATTCTACTTTTTCATGTTTGTACATTTAGATTAATATTTTACATATTTTGTATTAGGATTTTGATTATAGAGTTTATGATTGAGTCTTTGGTTTTATTTCATTTATGGCCCGTTTGGTTCACGAAATAGGCCGGGAATGGCATAGCATTCCCAGTAATAGGCCTATTCATTTGTTTGGTAACCATTTCTATTATTAGGAATAATATTCCTGGTAATAGCCTATTACCTCAAATAAGGTAGTAGCTATTACTAGGCCCCCCTAGTATTAGCCTATTACTGAACGCTCAGGAATAGATTTTAGAATCTATTTTCTTTTTTACCCATTTCTTTAACCTAATTTTTTTTATCCTATATATAAATTTATCCTATTTCACCACTGTCACCGCTGTCGCCGCCACCACCACCACCACCATCGCCACAATCGTCGTCGCCCCTGCCACCACCGCCGCCCCCACCACTGCCACCGCCATTACCACCACTACCACCCCAGCACCACCACCGCCACCACCATCACCACCACCACCACCACCACCACCATCGCCGCCGCCGTCACCACCATCGCCGCCACCACCACCACCGCCACCAGAACCACCACCCAGCAGCACCATCGCCACCACCACCACCACCGCCGCCACAACCGTCGTCGCCCCCACCACCACTACCGTCGCCCCCACCACTGTCACCGCCACCACCACCACTACCACCCCAGCACCACCACCACCACCATCGCTACCATCACATATTTTTATAAGGGTATTTATGTCTTTTAAAACATATTTAATTTCTATTCCTTAAATCAACCAAACACTGTAATATAATTCTTAAAGTCTATTCCTTCCGCGAACCAAACAATAGAATACAATTCATATTCTATTCCTGGCCTATTCCATTCCTTATGGAATAGCATTCCTATTACCTCAAAATTCATTTCGTGAACCAAACGTGCTGTTAGTGGTTCACTTTTTTCTTCTTAAGAGCATTTACAGTTTAGATTTAAATTTTAATTTTTTTTTGTTGATTTATAAAATTTATCAGATTTACATATTTAGTTGTTAAGTGTTCATGATAATTACAAAAGTACAACTGCATTTTCTTTGTTGTTGTAAATCTGATCAAATCATTGATGTAAGATTGAGATTGGTTCTTATTTCTTCTCGTATGATATTATTCTCACAGGATCCCTTATATATATATATATATATATATATATATATGCTTAGGCTCGGGTGCGAAAGTGAGGTGAAATATGAGTTTTTGATTTGTCCAAATTAATCTTCTTTTTTTTTTTTTTTTTTTTTTTTTTTTAAGAGAGCTTCTAATCTACACAATGTCTTCCCCTCTAATAAATCTCTGATCTACTATCTTTGCATTTTGTTCAAATTATGGAAGACACAAAATTGTCTCCTAAGAGATACAATCGTGTACACCGGAAAGCACAAAAATTATGAAAGTCTCAATAATGTACTTTGGAAGGCTCAACAATGGTACTCAAAGACGAAACAATATGTACTATGGAAGGCGAAATAATACGCACTTCGAAGGTACAAAATAAATAATATGGTACTATAATACAACTGTATTTTTTCTTTTAAATAACTTCATTACGGACCCTTGATTAGGAATGAATGAATGAATCAGATTAAATTATATTTTTCACTTCATCCGTTATATATAGATGTATATATAAAAAAATAAAGTGAGATATATTTATATATACTATATATGTGTGTATTTGTGCCAGAGCTTACTCGAATGCTGTTCTGTTGAGCTTTTCAGAAAAAAACAGTTCCCCTTTCAGACTGTCAGTCTTTACCCCCACCCAGTAACACCACACACCGGTGGTAGGAGGAGAATCCAGCTCCGCCGAGCTCAACTAAGCGAAATGAGTGAGAGTTTTGACTTCTATTTTTTTTTGTGATCTTCGATTGATGCTTTGATAGAATCCTGGGAATGGCTGTTTGTTCATTCTATGTGTATGATTATCAATGTGGGTGTGAATGTAACTGATCATTTGACCATTTGCTTTGATTGGAGTTGATTTTCTTCATACAGGGCGCGTGTTTCCTTTGTTGATCATGCCTCCTCGGGGTATGAATGCACGGATTCTGTTCAATGAGTTTTGCATGTTTTGTGTTTCTTGCTGAGTGGCAGTTCCTAGGATTTTGTTTGAACTCTGATGCTGTGACCGATGGATGTATTCTGCATGAGGTTTTGAGCTTATTAAGGAGATGGGAATTTAGTTGTGTCCATGGGATTTAGCTTTGGGTTTGAAAATATAATGGAAGAGGTAGTTGGTGTTTGGTTTTGTAATGGAATTAAGAACATTTAATTTGATTGATAAAATGGGTTAATGAATTAAGTTGCTAATGTGTTGTTTCTATCGAGAAATATGGGATGAGGCCTCTGTTGTTTATATCTCCAACCCAGATTTTTTTTTCATGTTGTTTCAATTGAGAAATGTGGGATGTGGTGTTTCATGTCTGTTGTTCAGTATTCAATTGAATGCAAGTAATTGCAGATTTCCACTTCCCTCAATTTAGACATATCAATTTTGGTGGTTATCATTTCATCTCTAATGGATTTCATGAATCAGTTGATTCTACTGTTTCATTACAGAAATTAGCAATGCCACATTTTAACTTTCATTTTTGATCATATGCATGTAACTAACATTTATCATCTCATCTGTTAATGATTAAATGATACCGTTAGATTTCTTTTCTTCTTCTGAAGAAATATTGAGTGCCAAGTGTGGCATTTATCTTTTATCCTTAATCGCATTCTTTTCTGTGTGTTATTTTTGGGTGGGGGAACTTGCTACTGTAAATTTTGGTTGAATACCCTAGATCTAATGACTCTAGTTTGGTGATTAAGGTGTCTCAATGCATATAAAATGAACCCATACAGATAAAAACTAAAGAGGATGTTTGATGCCGAGCTTTGTGTTTACTCTGTTAATTAGGAGATTTATTGTCTGGCTGCTTCATGTTTTAACTTAGTCTGTATAGGTTTCCCGGTGGCTAAAGCAGTTAGATGGACAGATATCATACTTGTGCCAAATTGCCAAAATATATTCTTTTGCAAGTGAAATTCCACATTCCCATAGCCTTCAAAAGCTTGAAGGTTTTTCTCTAATTTTAACCTGTTATTGGGAATGAAAGTACACACCATTTTTAATATGATTGACTATTTTGATATTGGGCAATGAACTGTTATTTTGCATGTGTGGCTTGTGAAGTCAGTTGCAATATTTATTCATTAGGATGCTTCATAATCCTTATGTCTGGATAATTGAGTAATTTCACAAGCTTAGTTTTAAGTGATTCAACTACAATTATTTTTTTCAACAGCAGCAAGCCCTGAAGATATCTTGTTTATGATATTTTCTTGATTAACACTGGTCTAAGCCGAGGAGATACCAGCAAGGCTACAGGTATCATCAGCTGTTTTAATTGTAGGTTGTACTGCTCTAATTTCTAGAAGCAAAATTTCCAAGCTGGTATCATTAATGTCTTGAAAAGAATATGTGATGTTATAGTGCAAATAGTATTTAACAGTCAAGTGTTAGCACATAAAAGATCCTTGATTGACTTTAAATTTCTTACTTTAACTCTGTATTTCCCTTTCCAGAACACAAGCTTGCCACCTTTGATGGAGCATGATCTACATATAGAGTACCCGGTGCCATCAGGTGTCTTGAGGGGAATTAAGTTTAATATTCTATCTGAGTCAGATGCTGTAAGTACTTGCTGTGTTTCATGATCTTATATTACTAGTAATTTTGAGTGCTAAAGCAGGTCCTAAATCTGTTCTATCTATTTCCTTATCAATTTCTATAATATGAATGATGTTTCCAGAATGTTTCATGGTATTGACATGCCCCTTTAGTTTATATTACCAGAATGCTAGCACTTGCATGGCCATGAATATGTTTTTTTTTTTTTTTTTTTTTTTTTTTTTTTTTTTTTTTTTTTTTCTAAAATCTAGTTTCTTAATTTATTCTTTTTTCAAGAACTGAATTTCTTAGTGTAAACACTCAAATTGACCCTCATGAAAAAAAAAAATAGGAAACTTAACATGAGATGGATGGAGTAATAGGATTAGTGAGACTTCGGAAAAAACATTCAGTTAACTAACCATCCCATGTATGAGAGTAGAGCTTTTCCCTGAAGCTTGACAATGCTGGTCACTTCTTAAAGGGTTTTATTGGCCTTAATGCTTCATAAGGTCTTAAAATGGCTTATACCAGTTTTCCTTTGGCTTTAAGGTGCATGCCTACTTCATCACTTTTTCCCCATTTGCTCTTCTATGTGAAGTTTGTAAACCTGGCATGGAGGATATGTTAGACTACTATCTTCACTGTCTGGTAGTATGTTGTTTCTGTATTTTATTTTATCTGTCTTTGAAGGATATTTATTAATTCCATGTGACTTGTATAGGCCAAAATTTCAGCTAAGGTAATAGAACTAGTGAATGAAGTAACAGATCCTGCATTAGGACTGCCAAATCCAGTTTCTGAATGCCGTACATGTGGTGCAAAAGATGTAAAAGGATGTGAAGGTGTGAAAAGAAACTTATATATGATGTACGAGCTGATGCATGCCTTTGCTCTCATACTTGAGTATCATGTATCTCGATTCTACTTTTGCAGGCCATTTTGGTTTAATAAAATTCCCCTTCACAATTATCAGTCCATACTTCATATCAGAAGCTGCACGGATTCTCAATAAAATTTGCCCAGGATGTAAATCAGCTCGATGTGATAAGGTCAAGGTCAGGGACTACTATACAGACTTTGTTATGAATACTACAGTTGTATAATGGTGACATTGGAGATTTGCAGATAAGATTGTGATTGATGGTCTAAGTTTAGTGTTGTACATGTCTATCCATGCTTTCTTATTTAAAGATTGCAACTGTTAAAACAGTGAGAAGCATACCTCTGTGTAGCTCTCTCTCTCTTTCTGTGTGTCTTTAGGGGTTAGTCAACCACACCTTAAATACAAGCTGGTTCTAAACTGATATGGTATGCCAATATTTAGTTTCCTAAAATATGGGATACTCAATCACACAGAATATTCTATAACAGCAACATTGTCACCTCTGTCCAGTTCAAAGAACCTAATTGAATTCTCCTTCTGTCTAGGTTTATTTGAGGCTTTTTACTTCCTGAGTCAAAAAAACCTTTTTCCTTGACTGCAATTTTTTTGGCATTTATTGTAGTTTCCTTATTTCTAATTCTGTGTCCAATAATTGGGTTAATATGTTCAATCTGCAAAGTAGTCAAATTGACCATTCAGAGCACAGTGGTGGTTAGTTATTTGTCAAAACTTTATTTGAACATACCCTCTGTTCACTCTAATTGGCAACATTTCCTTCAAGATTATGCCGGTTGGATTGGTCACTTTTCTAGAAGACAAGTTTCATGCTAATTATAGCAACCCTTTTTATGTACATATTGTGCATAGGAACCTTCCCAGAGTATACTTTTTGTACTTTCTAGTACCTAAAAGGTGTTAGTCAGTAGTTAACTTAATCTATTCAACTATTTTCTCATCTCATATTGTTCTTCTACTGATGGCCTTTTCTGTGCTTTTTTATCAGAGGGTTGATTCCACATCCATGCGTCAGCAGCATGGTAATTGCAAGTATTGTGATGTAAGTTGGATAGTCTATTATTATATTCTTTTACCAATTAATCTTCATAGTTTCTGAACCTGCATTCTGTCAAACAAACAGGGAACTTTAAAAGATTATCCACAAATGAGATTTAGATTATCTCCCAAAGACATGTTTGGAAAGCCTGCAATTATAGCTGAAGTGAGTGAAAAATTGTTGAGGAAGTTTCCAAATACGACTTCAGGAGGAAGTTTGGCTTCTGATTATTGGGATATAATTCCACATGATGCAGGGCAAGATGAAAGTTCTCGACAATCAAAAAAACGAGTTCTATCATATGCACAGGTAGCTTCTCCTTTTCATTTCATCAGTTTTTCTTATTCTCTTGCCAAGTTTATAGTCCTTGTAATTGTTCTTACAGCTTTTGATCAAATAATTTTGTGCAGCAGAGATATGCTTAAATACAATTCAGGGTGTAACAGCAGATTATTTCATATCATGTACTGTACTTCTGTTATCAGGGATATGCCGGTTTTTTTTTTCCTTCATTTAATTTTTATTTTAAGTAACAAAGCAAATGACACAGACCTGAGTGATCATGGTCAGAAACTTCAGTCTTATTTCATTTCCTAGCAATAATTGCATTTGCTGGCTTGTTACTAGGAATGAATGAATGAAATATAGACGTAAAATTTGGTATATGTATGTGCTAAGTTGGTGTCTGTGGATTGAGCCTAATGATTTGACCTTTTGTGCATTCTGCCACTGAATTAGCAATTCCTGTTTGTGCATGAAAAATGCTATTTTTACTCCCTAACATGTCATTATTATCTATAAAGGAAAGCTCATTATATTCATTGGTTATCCTGAATTGGCCAACAGCGCCATTAGTTAAACAGATAAAGAGATGCCATTAAAAGAGTCCACAAAGTAATTAAATACAAGAAAGAGTTCAATACAATAGTGATACAAGAGAGGGAGTGAAGGTAGCATGACTCTTTACACATTTATGTACTGTCCATCTTTGTTGTGTTATGGGGTTTTAATTAAAAGTTTGTTCACTGCAGAGGTGATATTTATTTCTGTCTATTTTCCCAATTCTGTTGTGCATCTGAAAAACATTCTGTTTCCAACTTTTCCATTAGGTTTATAGCTTGCTGAAAGATGTTGATTCAAGACTTCTTGAGGCATTTCTCAAAAGTAGAACTTCAATCTTTCTCAGTTGTTTCCTTTTGACCCCTAACTGTCATCGTGTCACAGAATTAGGGCCTCATATGCTATTTGTAAGTGAAATATGTCTCTTCATTAACTTGATTTATTTCTCAGGCAAATCACATAATTTTTTGCTCCACAGTATCCTTCACATGCTTCTTCTACTTAAAAATTTAGGATGAAAGTAACAGGCTTTACAGAAAGCTGATTGACTTTAGAGGGGCAGCCAATGACTTAAGTATGCACGTTATTGACCGCATCAAACTTTCAAAGGTAAGATATACAAGAATATTCCATTCAATACCTTTGTCTTCTTTTAGTTATTTATTTTTGAGGAAGAAATTTTTATATGTGATGCGAACCTACATTTTGCAGCTTCGTGCTGAAAGACAAGCTATTATAGACCCTGCAATCAGCACATCTGGTCTGAAGTTTTTGAAAGAACTTCTCATTGCAAAGAGAAGTAATCATGCTTTCCGCTTGGTGGTAGTTGGCGATCCACAGATAAAGCTGTCTGAAATTGGTATTCCATGTCATGTTGCAGAGAGCCTACATGTAGCTGAGCATTTAAATACATGGAATTCAGAAAAGTTAACTGAGCACTGTGATCTCATGATTCTTCAGAAGGGATGGGTCCTTGTTCGCAGAAATGATGGCTTAGTTCGTGTTAGTATGCTGGACAAGTTGCAGAAAGGAGATACCATATATAGACCACTTGTTGATGGAGATATTGTGTTAATAAATAGACCTCCTTCTATTCATCAACATTCCCTTATTGCTCTGTCTGTCAGAATTCTTCCAATAACTTCGGCTCTTTCTATAAATCCCCTTATATGTTCTCCTCTTCGTGGGGACTTTGATGGTGATTGCCTTCATGGTTATGTTCCACAATCAATGGACTGCAGAGTGGAGCTTAGGGAGCTTGTTGCTCTAGACAAACAATTGCTTGATGGACAGAGTGGGAGAAACCTTTTGTCACTAAGTCATGACAGCTTGACTGCAGCTCATTTGATTCTGGAGGATGGGGTTCTCTTGAACCAGTGTCAGATGCAACAGCTGCAGATGTCTTGTCCTCGACAGTTCTCACTGCCAGCTATCTTCAAAGCATTATCAAAAGGCTCTTGTTATTGGACTGGAAAGCAGTTATTCAGTCTGCTCTTGCCATCAGATTTTGATTATTTTTTTCCATCTAATGGTGTATGTATTAGGAAAGGAGAAATTATGTCTTCTAATGGATCTTCTTGGCTACGTGACACTGATGGAAATCTTTTTCGTAGTCTTGTCAAACATTATGGAGATCAGGTTCTTCATTTCCTGTTTGCTGCACAGGAAGTTTTATGTGAGTGGTTGTCAATGAGGGGATTAAGCGTTTCCTTGTCTGATCTTTATCTCTCTTCTGATCCATCCACCCGAAAGAATATGGTTACTGAAATTTCATGTGGTTTGAAAGAGGCAGAGAGACTTTCTTATGTTACACTTCTCATGGTGGATTATACTCGAGATTTCCTTGTTGGAAGATCTGAAGGAAATCAGAATTCAAAAATTTTTGATGTTGAGCGATTGTCTATTGAGAAACAGAAGTCAGCTGCACTTAGTCAGGCTTCTGTTTGTGCTTTCAAAGATGTATTCTGGGATATCCAAAACCTGCTTTATCAGTATGCAAACAAGGGTAACTCATTCCTGGCTATGTTAAAGGCTGGGAGCAAGGGTAACCTTCTGAAATTGGTACAGCAGAGCATGTGTCTTGGTTTGCAGCATTCTCTGATTCCATTGTCTTTTCAAATCCCCCATCATCTTTCTTGTGGTGCATGGAATGATGAAAAGAACCATCCTCATGATATTATGGAATACTCTGGTACTTACATCCCATGTGCTGTGGTGGAAAATTCTTTTCTTACAGGTTTAAATCCTCTGGAGTGCTTTGTGCATTCGTTAACAACTAGGGAAAGTTCTTTTAGTGGGCATGCTGATGTTTCTGGTACTTTGACTCGTAAACTCACATTTTTCATGCGGGACCTTTACATTGGATATGATGGAACAGTGCGAAATCCTTATGGAAATCAAGTTGTGCAGTTTTCTTACTATAGTCGAGAAAAATCTGATCCCACTATAGCCCCTGAAGACGCTGTAAAAAGCCATTCTCATGCATCAAATGCAGTGGGTGGCCATCCTGTTGGTTCATTGGCTGCTAGTGCCATTTCCGAGGCTGCATACAGTGCTTTGGATCAACCCATTAGTGCGCTTGAGTCATCACCTCTGCTGAACCTTAAGGTTCTGTTCTCTCTCTCAAACTGTCTCCCCCTCCCCTCCCCTCCTCCAAAGATGAGAGAATATAGTTTCAACCTTATAAAATTACCTTATCTTGCATATCCTTCATTTTATACTGTCTGAATTGAACTATTTCAGGTTTGAAATATTTGGTCCACTTTATGTAGTTTTCTGAATCGTGAAGCTGTGATCATGTTATTCTTTTGCTAGTTCATGGCATTCAATACCTTTTTCCCTAACATTTGCCTGATATCAAGAAAGTTGTGTTTTAATTGATTGTTTATCTAACTTTATGCTTTTTTCTCTATTCTATTCAGCTGGATGTCTAGAGTCAGAACCGTCTTTCTAAAAGAAGTCACTTTTTAGCAATCCTGTAGTGTTGTTTTATTTTTTATGTACTATGCTTTCAGAATCCAGTAGATGACTGTTCCAAACTTCCAATTTCTAAGTAAATGAGAACTCCAATAGGGACTGCAAATGAAAATTTCAAACATCATATTTAGCAAGGCGTAGGAAGGACTGACTGAGAATTTATTTGAATGGCGTCAAATATCAATTCAATGTATGCATGGTCAATATCTGTGTAGGTTGCTAAGTTACAGAAATAATGGAAAACACAGGGTTTTGCATTTCATAGCATGAAGGTTGTGATAAGAAATTATGGGGAAGAACTCAAGTATACTAGCAAAAGAGGAGGAAAGAAGAAAGAAAGCTGGCTTAATCAAGTTTCTACTTTAACTTTTTTCTGACAGGAACCAGTTAAAGCCGTTTCCCATCTTCTCCAACATTTCATAGCATTTCATAAGTCCCTGTCTTTTTTTTTTTTGGACACCAGGGAAGGAGGTGCTTGTGCTAGTAATGTTGTATCCCTTTGGTTCTGCAGACCGGATTTTTAAAAATCTTTTTAAATTTTTTATCTGGCACTCTTGCGAACCAGTGTTTACTTCTATTTTCTGCTCCTAAGAACTTAACCAATTTAAAGTAATTCTATTAGTTATCTGCATCCTGATTCCTGAGAGATGAGGGTATAGTTTGATGTAGGAAATTTCTCTTTAACACATAAACCATTAACCATTTATATTTTCCAAAAAGAACAAGAGAAACATTAAAACAATTGAAAACCTCAATGTTTGCATGTGAAAACCTAGAAACACAGGTAACAAAATAAGAGAACATTGCATTGTTGTAACAGGAAGTGAGATGGTGTGATACTTCCTACATGCTTTTTAGCTAAACTACTTGCAATTGCTTGAAAATGAAATGCTGAGTTGCAGATGGTGACATATTTGTTCATTTATGAAAGAGGGAAACCTAGCAAAGCTGGCATCCATGGGAACACTTGTGTTCATTATGACAATATTGAGAATTTGAGATTGAGCTTTCTTCCTTCATTATGCTCATTCTTCAAGCAATCCATATTGAAAGTACAATTACGCAGCAGTAGTGGCAGTTATTTGTATTGCTTTCATGAGATTTTCTTGAAAATTTTATTCACCTTCTTGCTCCAAGCTTATATGTTTCTTGAGCTGGGAATACTTGCTTCTATGGGAACTGACTTGAGATTTTTGAATGCTTGATGCCTTATATGGTATTTATGATTTTACAGAAAGTACTGGAGTCAGGGGTAAGAAAAAGTAGTGGTGAAAAATCTGCATCAATGTTCTTGTCAAAAATGCTTGGAAGGTGGGCTTACGGTTTTGAATATGGAGCTTTAGAAGTAAAAAATCATTTGGAAAGGCTTCTGTTTTCGGACCTTGTTTCTGAAGTAATGATATGGTAATTTTCTTTACATTCCATTTGTGGCTGTTTTACTGTTTATGATGCATTTTTCTACTGGATGTTTTCTATTCAACTACTTATACTGTCTGTAACTTTAGTTTCTCACGAGAGACAAGCAGAAGCAGCCGCACTAGTCCTTGGGTTTGCCATTTTCACATAAATAAGGTAATGCAATCATAATTTTTTTGAGTCATATCTATAAGTTTAATAATTCCTGAATTTTTATTCTTTCAGGAAATTGCAAAGAGGAGAAGACTAAAGTTAGAATCCATTACTGATGCTCTTAACATGAGTTACACAGCCACTAAAGTAAAAGCAAAAGTTGAACTTCCAAATCTGCAGATAACATGCACGTAAGACATCACTCCAAGGACTGCCATCTTTCCAGTTGGTACTGGATCAATGAATATTACCCATATGAAAATAAAGTTTGCTGAGTTTAATTTCACCATGGGTTAGGACTTAGGACCCCATCTAAATTACTGGAAAATAATTCTGATACAAGATTTAGATGTGTATGCTTTGCTTTGGCCTTGCTTTCTTAATATGCAGATACCGCTTTCTGTTGCTGGAGCCAAGTATTCTCCTGATCTTTGTTGTTTTTGACAGGGATTGTTGTGTTGCTGACACATCAAAGCAAGACCCAAAATCTTGCATTACAGTTGCTATTGTTGGAATTACTAAAGATTCATATCCGGAGCTGGATATCCTTCGTGATTTTGTGATACCATTCCTCCTTAGAACAGTTGTTAAAGGTTTTATTCATTAAACTTGAGCTTTTATATACTGTTACACATGAATGTTTGCTGGTTTCCATCTTTTTGTTGATAATATTCACTTCTCTCTCTCTCTCTCTCTCTCTCTCTCTCTCTCTCTCTCTCTGTGTGTGTATACAGATATGAATTGGATTGCTACAAAATAAAAACAGAAAAGCTGACGACCAACTTCTTAAAATCATTTTTTGTCCATCTTTGAAGTTAAAACCTATGTTGTTTAGATTATCTTCTCATCTATGCATTTTGAAGTGCTAGATATATTCACTAATCTAAAATGTGCTTATTCTTCTAGTGGATTCTTTTTTCAATTCTAGAGGAATTAAATACTTATTATTTCTAAATCTGGACTTGATTTTTAGGATTCTCTGCATTCAAAAAGGTTGATATCTTATGGAGGGAGGAGGCACCCATTTTATCCAAGTCTTCTATAAGGTCTTCTGGAGAACTTTATTTGCGGGTTTTGATGTCTGAAAACTGTGACAGAACTAAATTTTGGAGTGTCCTTGTGGATAGTTGCCTTCAAATAATGACTATGATCGACTGGGAACGCAGTCATCCTGATGATATTCATGATATCTCTGTAGCCTATGGGATAGATGTTGCTTGGAAGTGTTTTCTAAGAGTGAGTTATGATTACATGTTTTCATATTGTGAATCAAATTTTCCCCAGCAGTATGTTCCTTTTTTGTTCTGAGGTAGTAAGAACTTTATATCTTTCTATTCCATAGAATTAGAAACGTTGTATACTTATAATGTACTGTTGAAGTGCAGGATCTAAGTTCTGCAGTGTCTGATACTGGCAAGATTATCCTCCCAGAACACTTGGTACTTGCAACTGACTGTCTGTCATCTTCGGGACAATTTCTTGCTTTGAGTGCAAAAGGCCTGTCATTTCAAAGAAAAGAAAATGGTGTTTCTACACCCTTCACGCAAGCATGCTTTTCAGTAATGTCATTAACACTCTTACTAGTCTAATTTTTCCTTGGTTCAATGTTATGCTAGGTTGCTAGTCGTATTAACTAAAAGGTTAAGCCTAGTTATCCGCAAGATGTATCCATTAATGTGTATTTTAACTCAATGCAGAGTCCTGGAGAAAGTTTTCTTAAAGCAGCCAAAATGGGATTGTCAGATGATCTTCGAGGGACTGCAGAAGCTTTATCTTGGGGAAAGATTCCACCTGTTGGTACTGGTTTCCAGTTTGACGTTTTATACTCTGGGAAGGTATTCAGGAATTTCCTGTTAAAGGATATTAAGTGCACTGGTGAATAATTTCTTACTACTTCATGCTCTAATTTTATCCTCTTCTGAAAAGGGGTTTGAGCCTTCTGAAACCACTGATGTGTATAATCTGCTGGGTAAGCATGCTGCACTCCAGAAGGAGAAAATGATGCTCTATCCCGAGGAAAGCAAAGAAATTGTCAGCAAGCCTCTTGCTCAGCGTCTATGTAAATATGGTGATTTTTATTCAGAGGGAGAAAATAGTTTGTTACCAAAAGCAATTTCGAGTTCCTTTACGTTGAATGACATTCAGAGGCTCTCTAAGGCATTGAGGAATATCTTATACACGTAAGTAAATTTCTCACTCTTTTTATTTCATCCAGTTTGCAATATTAGTAAGCTAAATTAATTCAAGTGAAGCTGCATATTTTTTAATTTTGAAGTTGACCCTTCAGAGCTCCGTTTTATCAAAAGCTGACACCAATGGGATTATGTACATCCTGTAGTATTCTGGTTTTCAACAAGTTCAATATCTATTGCTGATTAAAATACAGATACATATTAGCCTAAACTGCTTTCATGTTAAATATATACCCAAAGCTAACTTTGTATAGGCATTTGTGTTGGATTGGAATTTAAGGAATAATGAGCAAAATACCAACATGCCCCCAAACAATAATAATAGAAGTAATAGAAATTCCATCTACCACTACTAAGCATATCTATCTCCCTCCGAGAGGGACCCTCCCACCTCTCTTTTGTTTCAACTTGTCTCTTTCTTTTAAAGTCACCACCAACACTAGGCAATGTTGTAAACATTGCTAGACACCCATCGGGCGTTTGATGGGTTCCTAGGCGATCTATTAAAAAAATAAAAAATAATACTAGTTTAGAAAAAAAAAAAAAAACTCATAAAATACTAAAGTTTCGATATTTCTAACTGGAGTTTAAAATGGGTTAAAATTCTAGGGTTACAAAACTAGGCTATTTTCAAATTGCAAAATGCTAAAAGGCCAAGAGGAAATTAGCAATAAATCAATAATTTACATGTTCCCTACCTCTTGGAGTCTTGGGCGAGAACTGCAAGATTGACAATTGGCGATGGCGAAGTCAAGTGGCTTGCGGTGTTGAGCATGATCAAATGGTGAATTGGTGATGGTGTCTCAGGCTCTTGGCTGCTGCAACCGTGCAGCAGTGGCAGTGCGCTGTCATGATGAACGGCTGTTGGATGGGGAGAAGGACAGGCTGCGCTTTGCTTTCCAACAGAAGGGCTGTGTTTCGGTTCTGCAAAGTGTGATTGTGGTCTGTAGAATGCTGCGAAGGCGAATCTGAGATTAGGTTTGTTTCACTCAAAACTATATTGTTTTGAGCAAAACAAATCTAAATAAAAGAAAAAAAATCAGCCAATTAGGAAACTATGGTGATTAGTCAGCTGACTGCCTAAAATGGCAGCTTTCACCTAATTTGATTCGGCCTAGGGGCACCTAGCGCCTAGGCGGCCTCCTAGGCCGAGTTTTACACCTTCTGCAACTTGAGAATAAAATAAATTATATATATGGAAAGATTTTCGGTGCCTCACTCTCCCATGCCTCCTTCCAAAAATGGGAACGGTGGTTGGTCATATTTACTGGGTTGAGTAAAGAAAGAAAAAAAAGTGGCATGTGCCTGTAAGTAAAAGTTACATTTGACTGGAAACTTCCATGTTTAATGGACTGAAAATTTAAGTGAATACCCATGCTAATCTGGATGCTTTAGTTCATTTATCAAATCCAAGGGCCAGAGACAACAGTACGAGTGTAGTTAATCACAATACCGAGAAAATCTGAAGATAATAAAAATAGGCAGTTACCGGATATTCACTGTCAAGAATAGGCTTGTAAAAGTCGTAGACATGAGCCATATGGCTACCCCTCAACTTGCTCTCAAAAACAATAGGAGCATCCGGCCCTATTAGCATAGCAATAGCTGCAGCTCCTCCAGTTGGCCGAGCTCTCCCTCAGCATAGACCTATCAAAATTTGTTATTCAGTAAAGGTGTTTGAATACACACACACATATATGTATGTATATAAAGGTGAAAATCATACCGCACTGTCTGTGCACACAAGAAGCCCATAGCGGCCATCCCATGAACTGCTCTCAACCCCTTCAATGTCAGTGTTTCCGCATTTCTGTTTTTGTCACACATCAAGAATCAGTACTCAGAAGTGAAAAGTGGTATTTAGATTCATCAAAAAACAGTATTATGAAAATGAGTTCAGTACCTCAAAAATTTGCATCAGGAAAGTCTTGATTGATTTACTCTTGTCAATAACAGTCTCACTTCCAACTTCCAATCTACTGATTTGCTTTGGATCAACTCCTTACTTCTCAAGAAGTGAAGTAACAGCTGTTAAACTGAGAATCCAAAAATGAATAAGCAATCACATTACATTATGTCTGCCAATTAGGTAGGAAATTTACTGAACTAATAAAGCATGGTCCAATCAAGCAATGGCCTCATAAAGCCTTACCACATCCTAACTATCTAACGGAAAAAAAAATCACATCATAAATAAAGCTAATACCTCATCGCTATGACATCCTAGGTAGAGTATGATTCTCTCCCCTACCCTTTATAATTTGCTTGTTGGTTTAATTTATCTATTCCTTATAGGTATGATATTAATGATCATTTGAAAGAAGCTGACAAGTCTGTTGTGATGAGGGCCTTATATTTTCATCCTCGAAGGAGTGAGAAAATTGGGACTGGAGCACATGAAATCAAGGTATGTAAGCATAAAATAGTATTTTTAACTAGACTGGAAGACTTCAATTCTGTTAGGGACAATATACTGGATATGAAATATGATGTGAATCTGAGATTGGTTCCTGACCATATAAAAGTACTATCAATATTTATTTTAATTATTTACTGGGTAATTAAATGGTATTTTTATGAGTTTGATCCGCCAAATGGTAGGTTTATAGGAAGACCATGTTTCACGCGCAAAATGCAAAATTTGCTTTCGTTAATGCAGAAAAAAATTTCCACTCGACAGCTAGCTTTAAATGAATTCTTTATAGTCTTAAGGAGGAAAAATAGTACCATCCCAACAGTTTGTTTGCTTACATTGAGATACTGCTTGGAAATATATTGCATACCACTGTTTTAATCCGAATTGTAATTGTTGTTTCATATGGACAGAGGTGATTGTTTGAGTCAAGAATGAAAATTTATTATAGTTTTTTCCCTGCCCCTTATCGTTTCTGCAAATTTTGTGATTCTATACTCATCCTCATCACAGGTTGGTCAGCATAAAGGACATGCAAATTCCCGCTGCTTCCTTTTGGTACGTTCAGATGGAACAGTCGAAGACTTTTCTTATCACAAGTGCGTACATCATGCTCTCAAGCTAATTGCTCCAAAGAAGGCAAAAACTTACCATTCGCGATGGTTGAATGGGTACTGATTCAAGATTCCTGCAGAGTTGATGTTATGCTCCTAATAAGAGTTCATTTGTGGGTAGAAGCTGCACATTAGAGTACAGTGATGGGAAACTATCATGAAAGCTGGCACTTCTTTCCTTTTCCATAATTGTTAATCTTTTTACATTCTGCTTGTAGGGCAGTCCATCTGTCATGCTTTTTTATGCTGCTCCCACTCAAGCTTGTCTGCCTAGAATTATTGTAGGCAGAGAGGATTTAGTGGAAGTAACATAGAAAAGCTATGGATTGCCATCTGTTTCGTTCTGTATCATTAGGTTTATCAATCTCGTGTAGTGGATCGGGATTAAGACTTAGTTGAGTTGAGTCAAAACTTGAAGTTTAGTAGTAATTGTCAATTGTTAATGTATGAAATTGTAGTGACCAAAATAAAAGATTGTAATGGCTCTACTAAGTTGGTGTACCCTCTTGTTAACATGTATGTGCTTGGCTACTCTTTAGACTTGTGGCATCTCTCTTCTTTCAGTAATTCTTCAGACAACTCAATTGGTTCTTGTGTGGTAGATTGTGAACAAGAATCCAAAATCAAACTCTGATGAGAGTTTCACTCAATGTGAACACCAGACACTGATCCTCCCACAAAATGGACCGTTGAGTTTGTTTTTTTGGACAAGTTTTAGTTCCATCTAGCAAAAAAGATAGAAAAAAATATTGAAGTTAGGCTAACAACCCTCCTCTTTCTTCCTCACCCACTCATGTCATTTCCAGAATGTGCTTCAAAATAAGCTTTTGCCTACCAAACAAAGTATAACACTGCCTCTCAAGAAAATGCCAAATCCACTTTTTTCCAAGAATTGGAAACACGTACCAAATTTAATTTCATGTTGCAATGCTGAATGCTGCTCATGACCCACCACAGAAATATGAACAAATAGCCAATCAATTCAACACCCAGCCCACAGGCTGGTTTGGTTGGTTCTCATCTCATAATTGGCTTAAGGACAATATATACTTGACTGTGCTCATCAGATCAGTGTTCATGAAAGCAGAAACCTTTATATGTTGGTACAGCTTGACAAAATTTTGCACTCTCTTTGGATGGGTAACGAGAGAAACTGGTAGCCACTATTTGAGGGTGCACACTAACATTGATGATGTGTAATAGCACACAAACTACATAGAAAAGGTAAATCACATTAGTAAGATCCTGCAACGAGCTCGACCAAGAAGGTGTTGACAAGAATCAGACCTGTGATCTTTTAGTCCATAATCATGTTGCACGCCACTAGTTTTTGCAACTTCTATAAATAATTTAAAGGAATAAGGTTCAAATTGGCCACTGAACGTAACCTGAAAATGCAATTAGGCCACTGAACGAAAAAAAAGTGCAATTAGGCCACTGAACACTCCAAAAATGTGCAATTTCACCTGATAGCAGGTTACCCTCAATTTTAGCAGGTTATCTGCTTACGTGGCAGCTGAGTTGGCATTTTTAATAAATTTTAATTAATTTTTAATAAATTTTAATAATAACTTTTTATTAAAAAAATTTTTTAAAAAATAAAAACGACTTTATTATTTTTTTATTTAATATTTTCCAATTTTTTATAAAATTTATTATTAAAATTAATTATTAAAAATTATTTAAAAATTATTAAAAATGCCAACTAAGTTGCCACGTAAGCAGGTAACCTGCTAAAATTGATGGTAACCTGCTATCCGGTAAAATTGCATACGTTTGGAGAGTTCAGTGGCCTAATTGCACATTTTTTGAGTGTTCAATGGCCTAATTGCACTTTTTTTTCGTTTAGTGGCCTAATTGCATTTTCAGGTTACGTTCAGTGGCCAATTTGAACCTTATTCCTAATTTAAATTTAATATCTAAGTATTTGCATCAATAAACCTTCATTAGCATATCTTATACCGTTTGGGAAGATCTTCCACTCTCCAAACCCAAAGTCAACTGTGTGGTGAATCGAACTTTCACAAATTATTTTAGCGTAAATTTTTCTGAGACCAGCATATATTAAAAGTTTATGGGAACATCGTATATTAAAATCCAATTAATTTCAGAAGTAGTATAAACCAAAAAAAAGAGAAGATTAATTCTTCTCAATAAATAACCAAATAATCAACATTTTTTATTAACAAGTAATAAAATATACAGATCGGAGTAAACATATACATTTAACTTTTTTTTCTTTTCTTTCCAAAGTGATAGGGACTCAAGTCACTCAACAACCAAACATTATTATATGGACCATAAATAAAAAAAATATATTTTAATATACTAAAAATATATTATTTATGTACGTAAAATACATTATTTTGTATATTATTAATTAAATAATGTGCATTTGTTTAAAAAAAAATTGTGTATAAAATATGTAAATATGTAATTTTAATATATTAAAAATGTATTTTGCAGGTAATGGTGCATAGAAAAATTTAGCCAGCAGCTCACATGCAAACATGATTCATAGTTCGTACTATAACTCATCGGCCTAAAATACTCCGTATTAAATTAGAACCACGAAAATAATATTTAAATCTCAATTTCACTATCATACGGTTTGTTGGGTCGTTATTTGGACAACCTAGCTAGCTACCTCTCCATAATTATTATTAAAATACAAAAAAAAAAAAGAAAAAAAAAAAGAAGAAGAAGAAGAAGAAGAAGGAATTTCATCGTTCTTTTACTGAATCTACAACCATTATAACTACCACAGCTCGCAAACTAATGCTGTTGACATGGATGTGTGTCCTCTCTGTGTATATATATGCTTTTGTCACAAATGACCAAATAAAATGATGATATAAATAATTAAAACGAGATTTTTATTAATCACCCTTAAATGAAGAAGCAAACAATATAATGCAAAAAGAGAAAGAGAGAATGCAGGTTAAAGTTCATAGCTAATTTGTAGTAGTTTTGGGTACCCTTCAGAAATTATAAAAAAAAAAAAAAAAAAAAAAAAAAAACGTAGAACAACATAATTAAAATCAAGACATTCACTGCTTCCATTAAAAACTTCATTAAAAACGAGTCATAACAAAAGTATTATATATATATATATATATATATATATATATATATATATATATATATATATAGTTCATACTCATCGAAGTTACACTTAGCATATCTTCTATTTAAACCATGAAAGGTAACAAAGAAAGTCTACAAAGAAATTGAAGAGTTTCAATTATTACTAAGGTGATATAAATTTTGGAATATTATATTATTATATTTGGTTTGTGTTATATATATTTTTCAATGAATCTCAAAATCTAATTTTTTTCTACCACTTAGGTATTATATATATTGTTGCCAAACACATTTTCTTACTTTAACCTTTAACCATATTTCATATATGTTCTTTCCCTATGTAGATACAGTGTCTCAACTTATTGCTGCTAGCTACAACTTTTTCTTCTCTGATCTATTGTGCAATCTTAGCTTTCAGATCTCTTCTCTCAATTTTACAGGTAATAATCTTCCATCCTTCGTATTTCTTCTTCTATATATGTCTATATTGTTGTTCATACATCACAATAGTCTAGGATTTAACCATTGAACTTAAAACGAGTCGATCAAGGGACTAATTAAAATAAAATAATTAAATTGACATAAAACATACTTATCAATTAAACATTTTAATAGTACGTGCATTTGAAAGTGTGTTTACCTTGTGCTCCTACTCAACAAAGGACTATAATGAGGTAAACCAGTCTAATTAAGTTATCATAACTGATTGATTCAAACTAAGAAGATCAATAAGTCGCGCTCTCACTAAGATCCGAATTGTTAGTTTCTTCAGAGCTTCCATGCCAAGCACTTTGTGCATGCTCATATAACATGTAGTGACTCTTTTATACTTGAGGTCATGACACCGAGATTCGGTGGAGGCGGTGTTGACCCTTTGTGTTTCAACAAATTGAGAAATGATAGATGAACAGATACTAGAATGTAATAGAGTCAGTAGAATTAAAAAAAATTCTCACTAGCAATTTTTAGATGTCAACGTGGCCTTTCTTTATTAAGGTTTTAATATATGTGAGTTATTGATGGGTCATGTTTCATGTGTGTAACGACTCTGTATGATATAACCATTGGTGGATTCACATAATATATTATTATTATTATTATTATTATTATTATTATTATTATTTACTCCGTATAACTCATCCAGATCAGAAAAACATCATTAAATTGACATGAACAAAAGACTATCCCATTGTGAACACGCACGTAATGATATAAATATTAGTATTGAAATTTTTATATTTTTAATCTTTCATCCATGTTCTGGCCTCACATATTCGATACCAATTAAAATATATACTTATGGCAAATATTAGATGTAGTATCATTTTTTACTCTTAACTTTTATTCTCACACTTGTATTGAGACTCACGTAAAAAAGACAGCTTATCTGTAACTGTCACATCATAGAATAAAAATTAATGAGTAAGATTTGGACTGAATTTTTACAACGTAGTATCTGTTCATAACAACTTAGTGTCATTGGACCACAAGGTCCTTGACAATTAATCAGGATTTATTTTAGTGAAAATAAGTTAAATTAAATAAAGAAACAACACATTTTGAGCGTGGTGATATGGAAACAAAAATTTCTGGAAATCATACAAGGGCATTAATTATGGGCGACATGGGACTTGACCCTCTTCTGTCTATCTGTTTTCTGTGTTCAAGATGACACATGCATGTCAGCATGGATTGTCATATCATATCGCTCACTCGCAATCATGGAAGGAAAGAGTAGAAAAAATATAGGGAATTATGAGTTCTGACTTCTGAAGCTGCTGCTGCAATAAAAATTGAATCTTTGGTTCTCTAAAAGATCCGAATTGTTAGTTTCTTTGGAGCTTCCATTCATAACTGATTCGATTCGATCCGACGTCTTGGTTATAACCCACTCTGGGCCTGTCTTTTCGTCAACATTCCATAGAATTTCTTCAACATCTCTCTGGAAACTCAGAACACAACGTCTCTCTCTCTCTCTCTCTCTCTTTTTGAGAACACTGCAGACACTCTCTGTTTGTTGATGGTCATCTAACAACACTGCCGCGGATTTCCCAGAATTTCCAGTTTTGCGGTAATGCTTTCTGCAAAAAGTTTCCAATTTCGTACATTTTGGATTCAATCGGAGTGTTGAATGTCTACATACATATGCGTGTGTGTGTGTATATCCATTTCTACGTATTTTTATGCGCAGTTACATGCACGTGCGTGCGAAAATGAATCTGTGTGTACATGTAAATCAGCATTCAAATTTTAATTTTTAATTAGCTTTTCCTGTTATTTGCGTAGTGCAGTAAAAAGATGGTTGCTTTTGGGAAGAAGTTGAAGGAAAGACACATTCAAGAATGGCAAGGGTATGTTTCATGCTTCCTTTTTAATCTAGATGCAGTTAAACTCTAGTTTTCCAGTGTTTTTTTTTGTGGATCCAATTTGCTAATGATTTTCTGGGACTTTATGTGGTTTGTAGTCAAAGGCAAACATAAATTGAAGGAATAAGTTGAGCAAAAAAGCACAAATAAAGAAAATCCTTTCCAATATGAATCTTCAGTCTTACATAAATTGTATTTATCAGAGTGATATATAGTATGTGAACTTGATAAAGGATCTTTCTGAACCTTGCAGATACTACATCAATTACAAACTGATGAAGAAAAAGGTTAAGCAGTACTCTAATCAAATTGAAGCTGGAGTCCTAGATCGCCGTCATGTCCTCAAGGATTTCTCGCGAATGTTGGACTACCAGGTAAGTGAGAGCTTATGTTGGGCAATTATGTAAGTGGAGTCCCAAAGTTCTTGCAGCTTTGGGATGGCTAAAAGAATTAAATTTAACAAGGTGGGCATTTCTTGACATAATGAAAATTGTTTTGGACGCATATATGATGGTAAACATGAGTATGGGAAATTCCTCAACAACAACAACAACTCTGTAAATCCTAATATCTGTTGTTTTAATGTTTGTAAAGCTTGCATAACCTTCATGTAACTGATACAGATTGAAAAAATTGTGCTTTTCCTGCTGGAACAACAAGGAGTACTTGCAAAAAGGATTGCTGGATACAACGAACAGCAAGGTGTTCTTCAAGAACAGCCTGATATATCTAAAATGCATCAGCTGCGTGAGGCGTATAGGGATGTGGGGCGTGATCTTCTAAAGCTTCTCTTTTTTGTTGAAATGAATGCCATTGGACTTCGTAAGATCCTTAAGAAGTTTGACAAACGGTTTGGCTATAAGTTTACTGATTACTATGTCAAAACTCGGGCTAATCATCCTTATTCTCAACTTCAGCAAGTTTTCAAGCATGTGGTACAATGCTAACTCAAATACCTGATTTCGTCTCTTCTTTTCTTCTTCGTTGTCTTAAATTTTCATAGGTTTCTTCCTTTGAACATTCTTTATTTATATCCATTCAAGTTGGTATAAGCAAAAGGCAAAGTATATATATTGACCTTTTGTAAATTTTGTGTTAATGTTTATGTCTAAAAAATGCCATCTTTAACATTACCACCACCAATCTTAAAATGATTTTAGGGATTAGGGGCTGTTGTTGGAGCAGTATCTCGTAATCTTGCAGAACTTCAAGACCATCCGGGAAGTTACTTATCTATTTATGATCAGCCTGCTCTCCCGCTTCAGGTTTTTATCTACCTTTAATAAGCTCATTTCCCAGTGTTTATGTTTTATCAAACTGTCTATTTCTTACTTTTATTTTCTGGATTGTCCACCATCCGCTTATCTGCTTTAGATTTCATCTGCAGGACTCTGTTATAGACTCGCTAAAAGCAGCTGCTGACAGATTAACTTATTCAACAAACTTCCTCAACTTTTTGGGCCAACATGCACTTATCATGCAAGAAGATTTTCCTATCCCGGTTGATCAGGAACATGATGATCAGAGTTACCATTTCATGTCACTCCTATTGAACCTGGGAAACACTTTTCTTTATATGGTGAATACGTATATAATTGTCCCAACAGCGGACGACTACTCCATGAGCCTCGGTGCTGCTGCAACAGTTTGCGGTGTTGTAATTGGGGCAATGGCTGTTGCACAAGTTTTTTCATCGGTGTATTTCAGTGCTTGGTCTAACAAGTCTTACTTCAAACCCTTGGTATTTAGCAGTATAGCTCTTTTTGCTGGTAATACCATGTATGCATTGGCTTATGATCTTAAGTCAATAACGATTCTTCTTATTGGTCGACTATTTTGTGGGTACTTCTCTCTCTCTCTCTCTCTTTCCTCTCTAGCATGTGTTTTGTTTCTTTAGCCCTGCAACTACAAATTGCATGGATCTTTTACTCAATAGCAACGAAATATATTTTAACTTTGTGGCTTTTCCATTTTCATCTCGAATTGCAGGTTGGGTTCTGCGAGAGCTGTGAATCGAAGGTATATCAGTGATTGTGTGCCACTTAAAATCCGGATGCAGGCTTCAGCTGGTTTTGTGAGTGCTAGCGCTCTTGGAATGGCGTGTGGTCCAGCACTTGCTGGATTGCTTCAAACTAATTTCAAGATTTCGAAAATAACGTTCAACCAAGATACTTTACCCGGTTGGGTTATGGCTTTCGCGTGGTTAATGTATCTGATATGGTTATGCATCTGCTTTAAAGAACCTGCTCGTCGCCTTGAAGAAAACCATGTTCCACAAGAATCTACTTCCAATTCTGGTATGGCTCCACTTCAAAAACCATTTATTTGTCCTTAATTTCTTCTCTGTATGTATATCCATCACACATCAAATTGTGATGTTTAACTTCTTTTGGGTACTAGTAGTAGATCATACCGTGCTTGAAAAGGGTCCCACGCAACCTTTGCTGTTAAAATCCGAGGAACAGAAAGATGGCGAGGATGACCAAGAATGCGATGGAAGTGAAGAAGCTATAGAGGAGTCTCACAAACCAGCCAATTCTATAGCGTCAGCATACAGATTACTCACTCCGTCAGTCAAAGTATGTATGTTAACTCCCGTGTTTACAATCAGATACTATATATAAACACGAGCATTAACAAAGTTGTATGATGGATGGCTGCAGGTTCAACTGTTGATTTACTTCATGTTGAAATACGCTATGGAGATTTTACTTTCTGAATCTAGTGTCGTTACTACATATTACTTTCATTGGTCGACTGGTAGAGTGGCCATTTTTCTTGCGTGTCTTGGCCTAACTGTTCTGCCAGTTAACGTTGTTGTTGGAAGTTACATTAGCAACATGTTTGAGGACAGGTGAGAAAGGAATCACTTCTACCTCGTTCAAACCGGGATCCTCTCCTTATTCCCATGGCGTTATGATAAGTATTTACTTATTACTTGGTTGAATTGCAGGCAAATCTTGTTGGTGTCTGAAATTATGGTTTGCGTGGGTATTCTCCTTAGCTTTCAAGTATTAGTCCCATATTCGGTGCCACAATATGTTGTCTCGGGGCTCATTATGTTTGTATCTGCAGAAGTATTGGAAGGTAAAACACATCGATCTGATCTTCTCCTCTCTGCTCATTATATGTACTATAACACATTATATTTGTCGGATCCTTAATTAGGTGTGAATCTGTCGCTCCTGTCTCGAGTGATGTCTTCCCGGCTGTCACGAGGAACCTACAATGGCGGGCTGCTGTCCACAGAAGCTGGCACGATTGCTCGAGTTATCGCTGATGGCACTATAACCTTAGCGGGATATCTGGGTGAGAGTAGGCTCTTGAATGTCACTCTCCTTCCTTCACTTCTCATCTGCATAGGTTCCATTATTGCCACCTGCCTTACCTACAATTCCTTGTATTGATTTGGTATTCACAACAATTCATCTCAATTCTATTCTTTTCATTTCTTCCTGCTTTTAGGCTCATTCATTTGTATATTTGATTTTTGGGAACTTGTACAACATTGTACAATACAAAAAGACAATAATGTTATAGTTTGGGCACAAGTATATGAACATGGATTATTGTTAAGGTGTTAACTTCTTTCAACATCAAGAAGCTGCTGCTAGTGCTGGACATCCTTTTCCCCATTCCAATTCTCTTTTTGTCATATTTCTTGCTTTTTTATTCTTTTCTTTCAACCTTACCATCATTAAAAAATCTTATAACATTCCAACCAACTTTATGTTTTTGGCATCATTATGTACTTTACACTATTCCATGCAACTTCCTCTGTCTTCATCGTATATCTATATTATATTGTATAATATTCCTTGCAACTCTATTTTTGGTCATCATGCTTATATCAGGGACGAATCTAGAAAATCATTTCAGTAATGGTGAAGTTTAAATGACGTTAGCCGGTGATTATTGCTGGAAAGGTCACTAGAATCCTAGATAATCTATCTATAATTATAGGTTACCAACCAATTTCTGGACTTCAATGCTTTTAAATAACATGTTTATAAGTTTAATTGCAACTTTTAAAAATTTAAGAGCTTAATAGACTTTTCGAGTAAAGTTCAAAAGTCTATTTAACTATTTTTTCTAAATAAATAATATTACTCTCTAGGCCGGGCATCAAACTTCTCCACCCAAAAGTAGGGTAATCCTCACATGATGTTTTTTTGGTTTGTTTTGTGGGTCAGCATGGGACCTGTGCCCTACGCAATTTCCGAGTTGACTGGGTCAACTCAATCTTCTCCACCGAATGCTATTGACGTCCATGTGCGATGTGATATTCATTTTAGTTCCTCCAGCTATTAACTGTATACTCCGTGATAATATTGCAATAATTTTACTTTATGTTTTGTGAGATTATACTCTTCCATTTATTTTTATTTTTTTTATAAAATGAAAACCATATGTAATATAATAAATTAAATTGTTTTTTATACTATATATCGTATTAAGTATAATAACTTTCTTGTTGTGAATTCTGCTTTACTTACTTAGGACATTATTATGACAACAATTGGCATTATCGTATAAACTTTCTAGAGAAAACTGTTTTGCAATTAATGAGCTGGGATAGAAAAGACAAAACAACTATGTATTAACTAACTATTCTATATATTTTATAGGGAAAATGACACTTTTTTCCCCTGAGTTATATACTTATAGCACTTTTCCCCCCTGAATTATTTAAGTGGCTCTTTTCCCCCCTAAAATGTTAAATGGACATATTTACCCTTAAAATAAATATTTAAAATAAATATTTCATTTATTTTTCTTCTCCAACAAATTATTACTATAATTTGGTTCAAACCAAACAGATATTATAGCAACCAAACCAAAATATTCCAATTACAATTTAGAATCAAAACGCGATATTTAGAGTTTATTAAAATCGCAAATCGAAATGGCCGGTTCATGTTTCGAACTGAAAAAATAAAATACATTTATTGTTGAATTTAGACTATTTTAAAATAAAAAATAAAATAAAATTTAAAATAAAGACGGTTCAAAATCACGAACCGGATCCGAAACCGCCAGTTCACGGTTCATGATCCAGTTTTTTTGGTTCATAAATTTAATAAATTGAAATCTAAATATTGGATTCTAGATTTGAATCATAACCGGAAATTTTTAATTCGATTGCTATAGTGTCCGGTTCAGTTCGAACCGAACCGTGGTCATTGCTACATATACACAATAATTTGTTGGAGAAGTAAAATAAATAAAATATTTACTTTAAGGGTAGAAATGTCAATTTAATATATCAGGGGGAAAAACTACCACTTTTAAAATAATTGAGGGGGCTAATGTGCTTACATAAATAATTGAGGGGGAAAAAGTGCTATAAATATATAACTTAGGAGGAAAAAGTGCCATTTTCCCTATTTTATATTCATATTCATATATATGGGCAAAAGATTCTTTTGCACCTTAATTGTAGGGAGAGAATAAACATAAATATGTTGATCACCATTAACATATATAATAGACTTTAATTTAAAGACCTGTGTGAGTGAATACTACCTAATTTATGTAACTCGGCCAAAAGCTTGCGCATAAATATAAATTCAACTACTCATAATAAAAATGTAATTCAATAGAGATAGTCACGACTAACAAATTTTAAAAAATTTCAAACTTAATTATTGTGGGACCGCTATGTATAAAGTAGCTAAACAACATTGTTTCATGCTAAGATTTGAGGTTCATGGCATGAAAACAAAATTTGGATTATCAAGAAGGGATGACTGCCAAGCACCTTGTGCTCAGATGATATGTAGTGACATCTCTCATATGGGAGGTCATGAGATCAATTCCTTATAGATACAACAATGTGATAAAGTAGCATTGGGATGACTGCATGCAAGTCATAGATAGAGGGTGAAGACGACCATTCTTGTGATATCTAATTGCCGGCCACTAGACAAACTTTTCTTTGCCTTTTTGTGATTGTTTTGTAGTCCTTTGTGCATCAATATAATGACCCATACAACCAACACTCCACCCATACCATATAATCAATGAAAGTCATGTGTGCCTATTCAAGGTTTAATTTTAGTGTGATTGCCTGACCCACATGAAGTGACACACGACATGTGAAACACCATACACCTCACTTTCATTCCTTCCACAAACAATATTATTTTTTTTAAAAGTCAAGGTGCAACAATCCCGGAGTTGCAGTAATACGAATCGAGTTAGTCAGATTGTTAACTTAATAATTACAAAGTTTTAAGTTTAACTCTCAGTCGGAGAGCTATGGACAATCATAGGCTAGTTGATTTACATCATTTGATCATTTGTTAACTAGAGTCACAATAGGGTTTCAACTAGAGCACACACTAAAAAATAAATTAAAAAAATTGATCAGTCAATCATGACAAGTCGTATCACCTCTTACTCCTTTCGTTCCATTTTATATGTCTAGTTTAATTAACGATACTTAACTAAAGTTATTTTAATTCAAATTTTTTATAACATTAAGTTTAATATTAATATATAACATTTATATATTTAGAAGTTATATTTTTTTGGGTAAAATTTTAAAGTTATATTAAAATTACTATTCAACACAAAAAAAAAAAAAATTATTAAAAATATTTATTAAAAAAAAGTTCACTTAATTTATGAATAGTAAACATGAGAAAATGAGACATAATGAATAATAATTTTCAAACATTAATGTGAGCCCCCACAGCCCAGGAGATGACTTATTGAAGTTGCGTGCTATCTCTTTTATATTTGGGTGTTGCGTGACTTCTTGATCAATAAATGAAATTGCAGATTTTTCAGACGCTAGCCTTGTACAATTTTGACTAACTAAAATTAAACGAATATCTTTTCCAAAAAAAAAATATATATATATATATATATATTGTCAAAGACCTTGTATTCAAGTTGCATAACTGTGGTCCTCAAACTTCAAAAATTGTATTTTTCGTTTAAGTTGGTGGTGGTGGTTATAGTGTGATTGTGTTGTGTTGTGGTGCGGTGGTTTGGTGGTTATGGTGGTAATAATAATAATTCGTAAACTAATTTTTTTTTTTTTTAAAAAAAAAGATTGAAGAGAGATGAAAAATAAAGAATCCAAATTGAGACTTTTTCATTGACGAAAATAAATATTTTCTTTTGATTTTATTTTCATTTGAATACCCAAATACTGAATCCAAAAAAAAAAATAAAAAAATTACAGAAGTTATTTTTTGGATTTCTAAACAAATCCACTTATTAATAACAACTACCAAAACATATTAGTTCACATGAAAAATAGTTGAGTTGAGAAAGTTATCCAGAATAAAATTTGATTAAAACTTGAGTGTAATTTTAATGAAATTTATGAAGACTTAATTGTATTAGTCTGAATCATTAGGATTAAAAGTTTTGCGTAATCCCCACACTTGGACCCAAAATGGGAGGCCTAAAGAAGAAGACCAAGTCAAAGATGATGAGTAGATTGGCAGTGAAGGAGCATGAAACATTGTAGTTTATGAAGGACGAGGTCAAACAATCTAAAGCCGTCATCAGACAACCTGTCCAAAGCTCACAAACCTTAATCTTCTTTATCCATCGCACACCTCAGGGCCAATACTATGAAATGAAAGAAACCATATCCCTATCCCTGTCTCGGCTAAACACTGCATGGCATCAGACGCCTGTTTCAACGCCTGCTGCTGTAGTAGTCTCGCCTCAAAACACTCCACTCTCCGCCCGCCGCCCGCCGCTTGCTGCCATGAATTCGCCGCCGCCACCGCTTCCTCCCTCGTCCCGGCGCCCAACACTCAATTCACTAACCATGAGTCCCTCCCTCCCTGCGCCCAAATGTTTTCAAGATTCCGTCACGTGTATCCTCACTACTGTAAGACTAATTCGGCAGACGAGATTCGGGCCCGAGAATACTACAATCTCGCCGGTTCCAATCGCGTCTGCCTCGATTACATTGGCCACGGGCTGTTCTCCTACTCCCAACAACAGGGAAACCATCATTTGACCGAAGATATCGCGTCCACCTCCGCCTGCCCGCCGCCCGCCGCCGCCGCAGGCGGCGGCGGCGGCCAGTTCTTCGATATCTTGTACAAGCCTGTGAGCTTGAACTCCCAGTTACTCTACGGCGGCACGGAATCTGGGCTTGAAGCCAGCATAAGAAAACGAATCATCAAGTATATGAACATATCAGAAGATGATTACTCCGTGGTGTTCACTGCCAATCAGTCATCTGCATTTAGGCTTTTAGCAGACGCTTATCCCTTCCAGGCAACCAACACTCTTCTCACGGTCTATGATTACCAGAACGAAGCGGTGGAAGCCATGGTGGAGAGCTCAAGGGCGAGAGGCGCCAGAGTTTTATCTGCAGAATTTTCGTGGCCTAATTTGAAGGTGAATTCAAGAAAGCTACGGAAAATGGTGGTGAGCAAAGGGACAGGGAGTAGTAGTAAACGAAAAAGGGGATTATTTGTGTTCCCACTTCAGTCTAGAGTGACCGGAACTCGATATTCATATCAATGGATGAACTTAGCCCACGACAATGGCTGGCATGTACTCCTTGACGCCTCAGCTTTAGGCGCCAAGGATATGGAGACTTTAGGCCTCTCCCTCTTTCAGCCTCACTTTCTCATCTGCTCATTCTTCAAGGTTTTTGGGGAGAACCCTTCTGGATTCTGTTGCCTATTTGTCAAGAAATCCAGCATCCCAGAATTGGAAAAATCCCCCACAAGCATTGGCATTATTAGCCTTGTTCCAGCCTCACCAGATAATAAAGAAAGCTCTTCATCTTCTTCATCTTCCTCCCCAGTATCTGTCCAAGAAAATTCAAGATTTCTGGGCACCAAAGAGGAAGAGGAAGAGGAGGAGAAGAAGCAGTTGTCACTGTGGGAATTCTTGAAACTGGAGAAAGTTATTGAGAGCAGACGGTTAAAGAACGCCATGGCCGCCGGCGCAGAGGAGATTACAGAATGCAGGGGATTGGATCACGCAGATAAACTAGGGCTAGTACTGATCAGTAACCGAGCCAGATACCTAGTAAACTGGCTAGTAAACGCGTTGCTGAGTCTCCGACATCCTCGTTCCGAAAACGGCGGCGTGTCTCTGGTTCAAATCTACGGACCAAAGGTGAGATTCGACAGAGGGCCAGCGATTGCGTTCAATGTGTTTGACTGGAAAGGACAGAAGGTCCCTCCCGCACTCGCACAGAAGCTAGCAGACCGACAAAACATATCTGTTTCCTGCGCATTTCTGAACCACATTGGATTCTCCGACATGTACGATGAAGACAAGAGAAAAGCCGTGGAGATCATCCTCGTCGGAGATAATAAGAAAAGGGGAACCTCTTCTTCTGGGATATCTGTGATCACTGTTTCTCTGGGACTGCTGACTAACTTTGAGGATATGTACAGGCTATGGAGTTTTGTTTCAAGATTTCTGGATGCCGATTTTGTTGAGAAGGAAAGATGGAGATACATGGCTCTCAATCAAACTACTCTTGAACTCTAGACCCATAATCCAACACACATATATTCTTTCATTCTTTTTACGTTGTAACTGGTTTTCATTCTTTGTACACATCAAACTTGTTCCCTCTTAGCTCAGTACTATGTTTCATCATTTTTCAAGCATACCTTTTTTACATGTCTTCCCTTTTCCCAGCTAAGTGCCTAAGTTGTAAGTTCCATCAAATCTATCCAAATTAGGCAATTATGGTGCACGTATGGATTTTCTTCTACAAAAATGTTGAATCTTCAAAACGGTATCATTTTATCTGTCATACTTACTATTTATTGAATCAATGGTTAAATTAATCTTTTTTTCTTTGTTTATTTTCTTTAGTCTTTTTTACTTATTCTTAAATTTAATTTTTTATGTTTAGTAGTATTTTTAGTGTTTTCTAAATATATGAATTTTGTATACTAATATTAAACTTAATATTGTAAAAAAAATTAAATTAAAAATAACTTCAGTCAAACATCGGTAACTAAACCAGACACATAAAATGAGATGGATAGAATAATATTTAAAAGCCCAATTTCAAATGAAATGGGCCTCTCTAAAACTTTAACAGCCCAATTTCAAATGAAATTTGTAATGGCCCAATATTAAAATAACGCAGGTTAGCATTGGGCTTAATCAAACTTTCAAGAAGACCAAAAAATTAAAAAAAATATATAAAATTATCAAGAAGACAAGAATTTGAAACTAAACTGGATTCTCTTTTGTGTCGTTCTCATATATCCCAACCAATATAAAAACAGCCATTAAATAATGTTCTTTAGATTCCAACTTTCACCAACCTCAATCAATACTTCATCTTCTATTGGTACGAGCATCTGGGCCTCTCATTTTTAGATGAGTCGGTGGTAGATGAGATTCAATCTTGGATCATTGTTTTTAATCTTCACTCTTGTGACCAACTGAACTGCTCATGAAGACAATATTATATATATTTTTTTTATCTATCAAGAGAAACGGGATCAATAAATATAAATAAATAAAAACAAACAGAAAATTTTTAATTAAAACTAAAAACACATGAATTTACGTGCTTCCGTACTATACCTACGGGAGAAAAACAATTTTTTATTAAATTTGATGATGCATTGAAGAGTATAAGCATTATATATATATATATATATATATATATATATATATAATCATAATTCCTAACAACACATTTATAAAATTTCTCACCTACTGTACGACGGAATGTTGCCCTTGTACCCCTGTTTCACTCACTTAACTCAATTATATTTTAATACATATCATCTTTTAGTAATATCTAAGACATACACAATATTATCCTCTTGATAAAAACTTATAATTATTAACCACAATCATTCATAATCTAAACTCTACTCTTTATTGAGCATTTTTAATGATGACATTATTTTATTTTGTAATTTATAGCCATTAAATTTGCTAATTAAGATGGGATATTAGTGAGATTTGACTACAAACATTTGCGTACCCTTAATAACTATTATACATGTTTATGATGAATATTTTCAAAATATAAATAAGTTCATATATACGTACACCAACTTCTATAAAAAGGAGTCTATGTTGGAAATATGCTATGGGGCATACCTTATGTGAGTTTGGGACATTTATGGCGAGTGGTTATAGACTTATAGGAGAGTTATAGGGACATGGACACTTAACCAAAGTTGCAAGACATTGTGGTTAGTCCTATCATGCCCTTTTCTTGAAAATGGGGAATCGAAATGTATTGGAAAGCTTGATTATAAATATGGAAAAAAAGTACAAAAATATGTATCTTCTCGTGAGTAATCGACTCTGACTCTGTTACAATGTAATATATATTCGTAATTACTTTTTTAATCTACTGGAGTATAAAATGATAATTTTTGTTTTCACTAGAGATCAAACTCATGATCTCTTAGTTGAAAAAATCACTTCATGTCACTAGACCACAAGATGAGTGATTCTCAATATCTTTTTTAAGTTTATATAAAACACATTTCGAATCAAACAAAAGTTTGATTGCTTATTATTTTGGTCTAACTTATTGTACAAACAATCCATTTAATACAATTTAATTGCCGCCAAGAGGGCTCTAACAACTAACAACCAAGTGCTCTTGTGAATATATCGGTACTAGTTTACTTCTCACTTAGAACATCCCATCCCTGAATTAAAGTTTTTTAATATAATAAAGTTGTCATTAAACAAAATAACAGTTTTGAACCTCTTTCGCTTTTAAACATTTGGTCTCTGCTAATTAATTTAAACAAATTTAGTCACTTAATTGTCCAAAATGTTACACTTTCATTCCATGCTATTATAGAATTATCAAACTCTATCAGCAAATTTTTTTTATGAGGTTATTTTTTGTCATTTAAAATCAATATCCATAATTAAAGTTTCATTCTTTTCATGTGGACATCATTTATAATAATGAATATTAATTCTAAATGAAAAAGAATAACCACACATATTAGTAGAGTTTGACGATTCTATAACACTAGGGACTAAAAATATAAAATTATTATGAACAATAAAAATGCTAAATTTGCTTAAATTAATTTACAAGAACCAAATTTTTAAAAATTATGGGACCAAAAATGTTGTTTTCCTTGTAATTACTATAAATAAATTGTCATTTTCATCCTAATGATGATGTCGATCCCAAACAAAGCAGTCCATGACTAAACCTAAAAATAGGTCGGACTCAATTATAGTTACGGCCACATTATTTTGACTATACGTTATTTAAATTAAATTAATGAGAGATCGCCGATGTGGACTTCAATATTTAATTTTCATTGTTAAGGTTGTTCCTTTGCTTGCGGGGTGAGCTATGCATCGTCAAATTAAACAACAACACCGTAATTACAAGAAAACTATCATACGAAATAGTAAAACGAGAATAACGTGATGTGTGGATGGGGTTGTTCTTATATAAATAAATAAATAAATATATATGGGTGTGTGTCTTACAATTCTTTAATAGGTAGTCTCTACCACCAGAGTTTGAACCTTTGACCATCCACTTAGATAGATAATTCAGATGCCATAACACTACACGGTAGTCGGCGATCAAATTTTTCTTTAAAAAAATGTAATGATATTTTTCGTAATTATCACCAACTTTACAAGGCAAACTTAAATACTACAATATGGAATTCTCAAACTTTTTCAGGTTTGCACATTTAGTATTAACATTTTACATATTTAGTATTAAAAGATTGTACTTGCAAAAATGTGAAAGTGTATTACACTTAGGGTTTTGATTTTAGAGTTTATGACTGATTTTTTTATTTTATTTGATTTAGTGGTTTTCTTTTTACTGTTTAAGGTTTAGCATTTAATGTTTAGATTTAGAATTTAATTTTTTTGTTGATTTTATAAAATTTACCAAGTCTGCATGTTTAGTTGTTAAATATTGCATACTTAACTGTTCAAGTTTGCATAATGAAATTGGATGATAATTATAAAAATGTCACAGCATATTTTTTTTTAAATAATCGGATCAGATCCGTTGAAAAGTAATATTTCAAAATATCAATAAGAATTTACAAGATTAATAATTCACTATAGCAATAATTAACATCTCAATCATAAACACAACAAAAATCTATTAATTCATATGCTATAACTCAATTGCATAATTATTTAATTACTATTCAACATCAATAAGCATATTATAAATCATGTCACTTTTAACCAAAAAAAAAAAAAAAAAAGTTTTACTCACTCATTAATATCGCATTAAGAAGACTTAATTTATTTTAATATGAAAAATGATTAGGACATCAATTTTATTCTCGATTATAACTATCTACAACAATACTCATCTTTACTACTACTTTTATTACAATTTAAAAATACTCAATTTGATTATATTGAAAATAATTATTTTTATTTTATATTAATTAATTAATATTTAAAATTGTACTAAATATTCATTTATTTTAATTTTTGTGTTGAGCATTAATTTAACCGCGCATTATAACTAGGGTATACACACACATCCTGAATTGGGTCTAGGTCTGAATTACATTGGCATAGTTTGACTCTTATTGCTTAAAAGGTCTAGTCAGATTATTTGACATGGTGCACGTACCATTTACTAAAGTTGAACCTCCAATATAATGTTGCAATTACATGGATTTCACATATTAATTGTTCCAAACTACAAATAAATTGTGGCTAATATCACGAAAGAGATAATTGAGTGGGTAGATCATGATTCTCATACCAGAATGTGAAGGGTTCAATTCTTGCCAACACTTTCTCAATTGGATTAATTTTACAATGTCTTCTTAATACTACTTATCATTCTTATCATCATTATTACAAAAGAATAATACACACTTTTAGATAATAGTTGTAAGTTTCTATCATCATTCTATAAATTATACATGGTGTTTAATGATGTTTTTATTTATGGGCTGTCTTATTATTATATATATATTTAATCCAACCATCCTGCTTACTTTTCAAATTTGGTTAGCTATGCTAATATTATTTTATGGCTGCGACACAGACACTTGTGAGTAGAACGGTATTGACTGAAGCCTGAAGGGCTGTAAGTTGTAACACGTGCCAACCCTCAAAACACTCATTATTGTATAGGTCTTCTTGGAATTACATTTAATTTTCATGATAACTACTATATTTAGTCTTTCTTATTATATATGCATAAATACTCTTTTTTAACAACTAGGTACATTATTTACGTTCGTATCTTAGCTAGCGTTTGACAAATATAATGTATTAATCATCCGTTTATGTTTATGCATATAAAGTTTTTAGATTTAAACACAACTCGAAACTTAATATAACATTAAAAATCATTTTTTTTATTGTTTTTTTGTATTTGTTTTATGACAGAGATGGCAGGTGGGTGAGAAGATGCGTGATAATTTATACCATGTTATTAATATTTTAATTATGGTGGCCAAAAATTTGGATCTAATTAATTTATATTTATATATATATTATATATAGATAGTATTCTGTGCGCCAACCTTTTGTTATGGTAACAAAATTTTGAATCCTTGTCGTCACACTACCTGAAAGTCAGTCCATCAGTCTGTATACTATGAATTCTGTTTAAATAATTTTCCAAATAATATTAAATTTAAACGTTTTAAATACAAATTAAAAAAATGTTTTGAATAAATATAAAACAACAACAATAATGATTATCAACTTATCATTCAAATTGCAAATTTGCAATCTACCGATAGTTAAATTTATACTACACTCATAATTTAATTTGTGACTACTACTTTATATGTACTTTTTTATTTTGATACGAGTCAAAAGGACGAAGGAGTTACAAACTTATCACATAAGAAATATAATATATGTTAAAACATTATATTCTTTATATTATTGTGGCGGCAATCTACGTACTCTTCTTCTTCTTTTTTCGTACCATAAATATCTAGTTATAATTTTCGTATATACTAACAAGTGGCATGCTATTATTTCTTATGTTTTGATATTATATCTTATAAAGTATATGATATATATTGTTAGCATGATGTTCCATTAACGTCGTACAATTATTCACAATTGTTTTTTTGGCTTGGTTGGCTATGAGGTGGTTCTGAAAAGAATACATATATGATATTGACATATAGTTGGCCAACTTAAAATGCACATGATGTTGCTAATAGTACACATATAGATTTTCATTTATAAAATAGATAAACAAACAAGTTACGATTTTCGTATTCGAGAAACTAAACAATAAATCTCAATTATTAACATATACAAACTATACGTGATCTTTGTCTAAAACACCTGCTAATCAAACATTAAATATGAACTAAGTTGCAACAGGAATTCATGTTTTGTTGTTTGAATGACAAAAATTAGGGAAAAAAGTTATAACAGTATGAGTGTATTCTGTAACGGGTAACGACAAGAAATTATAAAATAAAATGACTAAACTTAATTGAGGGAGACACTATACGACATGCTTGGCTGGGAGGAAGGGTGGGGTAAACCCCTGCATCACACTAGAAACACCTTATGCGACACGCTCCACTAGAAAAATGTTAATAAGAATTGAACTCGTGATTTATTAGTGAAAATATTAATTAGCAATCAATGGCAATAAAAAGAACAAATAATGTTTAATATGTTACTGAACTAAAAAGAATGCAATTTAATTCCTGAACCACTCAAAATTATGCAATTAAATTGAAATTAATGGTCAAACATGTCAATTTCAATTTCACTGCATAATTTTAAATAATTTAAAATCTTAATTACAGTTATTATTTTAATTTGATGACCCAATTATATTGGTGTTTAGTAAGTTTAGTGGACCCATTTGAGTATTATTGCTAAAAAGAAATGAGAATAATGAAATAATAATGGCCCCCCGAAGTGGAAATTGAGTCTTCGATTGAGGGCTGGAAAAAGGTGAGTGATTCCATCGCGGTTGGCTGCCGCGCTGGTATAAAACGGCTACCTGCGACGCCCCTCTCCTCTCACTCTCATCCCACAACTCGCACTCGCCAACTCACCTACCTACTCACTGTAGAGAGAGAGAGAGAGAGAGAGAGAGAGAACCGCTCCTCCGCCCGTTACTTCATTCTTTTGGGATCTTCACTTCGTTTCTTGCAATCGGAAATGGCTTCTGAGCAGAAGAATGTCGGAATTCTTGCCCTCGAGATTTACTTCCCTCCCGCTTGCCTCCAGCAGGTATGCTATTCTCACTTATAACTACCATATACCCACAACCCACCTAGTGTTTGTTTGATGTTTCTATGAATTCGTCTCTGTATATCTGGGCATGCATATATATATATATATATATATATATATATATATATATATATATATATATATATATATATATATATATATATATATATATATATCTGTTTGACTTTGTGGAGAGAGAAAGATTGCCTTTTTCTCCTTTATCATGATCGGAATAATGCTGGTTAAGTTCTAGGATTTTCTGAACCGTGTGTATGGTCGATCTTTTGGGATGTTCTTGTGGTTGAAGAAGATACCCGAATGGTGAAGAGTGGCCTGGAAGAATGCTGATTTTCAGATTCCTCAAGCTATGCTTTTTAAAATGAAATTTCCCTTCAAAATCTAATCTTTCGAGGAGATACATAAATAACTGCTAATTTCACTTAGGATTTATAAAGTTTCTGTTTTTAAGGATGTTTGTATTGATGAAGAAAGTTGGGAGTATTTCTTAGAGGACTGGTTGTTTATTGATCGGTGGCTGTTAACTGTTAACTAGTTAAGTACTATGCTTTTGTTCATGTACTAAGCTGTGGCATCAGTAGTGCCATGTTTCGGCTTAATCTTTAATCCTCATATGTTGATTTATTATTTACTTGAAAATGGAAGCTAATAGATTTTATTAAGGTTCATAAAGCAAATACCTTTTATGTTTTTGTAATCAACACTTGAATTGGTGTGGTCTATACTCTATACTGAGCGATTTATGAAAATACTCGTTGTGTAGGAAGCATTGGAGGCTCATGATGGAGCAAGCAAAGGGAAATACACAATTGGCCTTGGTCAGGATTGCATGGCTTTCTGCGGTGAGGTGGAAGATGTCATATCCATGAGGTATTAGCTCTATTTATGATGCGATTTTTTTTCTGTTAGATACTAAATTTCCTACCTAATTGGCAGACATAATGTGATGTGATCGCTTATTCGTTTTTGGATTCTCAGTTTAACAGCTGTTAGTTCGCTTCTTGAGAAGTATGGAGTTGATCCAAAGCAAATTGGTAGATTGGAAGTTGGAAGCGAGACTGTTATTGACAAGAGTAAATCTATCAAGACTTTCCTGATGCAAATTTTTGAGGTACTGAACTCATTTTCGTAAAACTGTTTTTTAATGAATCTTAATACCGAGTATTGATTCCTTGATGTGTGACAAAAACAGAAATGCGGGAACACTGACATCGAAGGTGTTGACTCGACCAATGCATGCTATGGAGGAACTGCTGCATTGTTTAACTGTGTGAATTGGGTTGAGAGCAGTTCATGGGATGGCCGCTATGGGCTCGTTGTGTGCACAGACAGTGCGGTATGATTTTCACCTTTATATATATATATCTATATATGTGTGTGTATATGCAAACACCTTTACTGAATAACAAATTTTGATAGGTCTATGCTGAGGGGCCAGCTCGGCCAACTGGAGGAGCTGCAGCTATTGCTATGCTAGTAGGGCCCGATGCTCCGATTGTTTTCGAGAGCAAGTTGAGGGGTAGCCATATGGCTCACGTCTATGACTTTTACAAGCCTATTCTCGACAGTGAATATCCGGTAACTGCCTATTTTTATTATCTTCAGATTTTCTCGGTATTGTGAATTATATTCTTGTGGTTCTCATATAATGGGTATTCTTGCAGGTCGTTGATGGTAAGCTTTCACAAACGTGTTATCTCATGGCACTCGATTCATGCTACAAGAGCCTGTGCAGCAAGTAAGATTCCGTTTCAATGTTAGCGTGTTATTATCTCTATGAATATGGAAAGTGAATCTGTTCTGACTAATTAACTTGCGTACTATAGATACGAGAAATTAGAGGGCAAATCGTTTTCTGTTGCTGATGCCGACTACTTTGTTTTCCATTCTCCTTATAATAAGGTAATTCATTCATTATCAACGAATTATACTTTTTTTTTTTTTTCCTTTTCTATCGGCTTTGTCTATTAATGAGGTGAGAGATAAAGATCACACTAACCTTTCATTGCAAATCTTGCAGCTTGTTCAGAAGAGCTTTGCTAGACTGCTATTTAATGACTTTTTGAGGAACGCGAGGTGAGTTGCATGAGTTTTACTTACAAAATTTACATACGAGTTTTAGTCGGAAACATATAGAGTGTTGATCATATTTTGCGTTGATTTATTTATAGCTATATTAATGAGGCTGATAAAGAGAAGTTGGCACCGTTTTCATCCTTAACTGGTGACGAGAGCTACTCAAACCGTGATCTTGAAAAGGTTCGGTTTTGAACAAATGTTTTTCACTTTCTCTTCCCCTGAAAATCGTAGAAAATTTAAGTGATTCTTGGATTTGATCAAACTAACTGTCTCCTATATGCAGGCATCCCAACAAGTTTCCAAACCGTTTTACGATGCCAAGGTGCAGCCATCCACGTTAGTGCCAAAACAAGTTGGCAACATGTACACTGCATCGATCTACGCTGCATTCATATCCCTTATCCACAACAAGCACAGCACCTTGGTAAATATCGTTATTATTTGTCCTGTCTCCTATGTTCTTGCCTCGGTTCTTCTGTTCCTAAATCATTTTATCATTCCAGCCTGGGCAACGGGTAGTAATGTTCTCCTATGGGAGCGGGTCAACTGCCACAATGTTTTCACTCCGCATTCGTGAGGGTCAACATCCTTTCAGCTTGTCAAACATTGCAGCCGTTTTGAATATTGCAGAGAAGTTGAAGTCAAGGCATGAGGTACAGTATAAATTTTTATTTTTTTTGGTCATTCGATTCATTCTATTTCCTGTCAGTGAACTATAATCCACAATATTTGAACTGCAGTTCCCTCCCGAAAAATTCGTGGAAATTCTGAAAATAATGGAGCACAGATATGGTGCAAAAGACTTTGTAACGAGTAAGGATTGCAGCCTCCTTGCTCCGGGCACCTACTACCTCACCGAGGTTGATTCCAAGTACCGGAGATTCTATGCCAAGAAAGAAACGAAGGCAGCAGTGGCCAACGGCCACTGACCGGAGTCCATCAAGTGCCTGCTTTAGTGATCAGAAAACCAGAGAGCAAGTGTGCTTAGCATCTCTGGCAGGCAGAAATGTGATTTAGTTTCTTTCAATGAGATATTCCTGTATTGTGTAATGGGTTGTTTCCCAGATAGCTAACTGTAGATGGTTGAGAGATCATCAGTGTACTTTATTATTTCAATTAATGAATGTTCTTTTTCCATATTCACTCAACTCTTTTCTGCACTACTTGTGCACGGTGACAGAATAGTAGAGAGGTAACTCAACTCAGCGATTTATTAAGTGGGAGAATCGATGTCTGGTGTCCACAAAGAGTACCACATTTTAGGTGAAAACGGTCTAGCTATCACTCAAGAACCCTCTTTTTTGCAGTGCAACTGTTAGTGCTTGATTCTGTATCTTGCTCACAATTTACCACTTAAGAATCAACTGAGTTGTCTGACAGTGAGTCAGCAGTTTATTAAGTGGGATGATCGATGCCCGTCTAGCTATCACCCAAGAACCCTCTTTTTTGCACTGCAACTGCTAGTGTTCGATTCTGTATCTTGCTCATAATTTACCACTTAATAATCAACTGAGTTGTCTGTGTGGAGGTAACTCACAGTGACTCAGTGGTTTATTAGGTGGGAGGATCGGTGTCCAGTGTCCACAAAGAGTACCACATTTTGCCATTTTGGGTGTAAACGGTCTAGTTACCACCCAAGAACCCTCTTTTTTGCATTGCAACTTGCAAGTGCTAGTGCTGGATCCTGTATCTTGCTCACAATTTACCACCAAAGAACCAACTGAGTTGTCTGTGTGGAGGTAATTCATAGTGACTCAGCAATTATTAAGTGGGAGAATTAGTGACTCAGCCATTATTAAGTGTGGAGGTAATTCATAGTGACTCAGCAATTATTAAGTGGGAGAATTAGTGACTCAGCCATTATTAAGTGGGAGAATCACTGACTCAGCCATTTTTAAGTGGGAGGATCGAGCCGGTGTGCTTTATCCTGTATCTTGCCCATAATTTATCACCTAAGAACCAACCAAGTTCTCTGTGTGGACTCTTTTCTGCACTATTATTCTATGGGGGTAATATCTATTACACTTGTGTATTCATAATTTTCATCTTACAAATACATGAACATTCTGTGCGCATTCCGTGCCAAGACACAGACATTCCATTCCCAATTTTATTGATGATGAAACAATAGAGATACAACAACATTCAATAGAGATACAACAAGTGAAGGAGGATGAATTCAAACATATATCCACCCAACCCAGCAAGCAAACTCGATCTTGAGTTTCAAGCTGCGACAGGAGTCTTCCTATTTGGCTGGAAAACATAGCGTATAAGCGAATCCTTAATCGACAAGAGCTGTGGGAATTCTGTCTTGAGTTTTGTCGCGTCAAGTTCATTGTTGCTTCTGGGAGCAACAATCACCTTAGCCTGTTCTTCTAGAGTGAAGTTCTTCCAGGTGAACTTTGGGTCGATGTAGTCTCTGTACATCTCAAGAATCTCGTTATGGCTAACGACTCCAGGGTTGGTGAAGTTCCAGATTCCGGTGAGGTTTCTCTTCGCCATTTCAATGGAGATCGGGAGAAGCTCGTCCAAGATTGTCATGGAATTCGGAATGTTCACCACTTTCTCGTAGCGTGTGATCTTGGTGATGAAGTTTCTGGGGTTGGATAAATCCGATGAGATCGGCATTCTCACTCGTAATGTGCAGACATTCTCGTAGTTCTTCAGCAAATCCTCCACCTAAACCAAAAATACAATCAAGAAAAACACTTAAAATTCCCCAACTTTATACAGAGTAGATTGAAGAAGAAGAAGATACATAAATATGCACCATTGCTTTGGTTTTGGAGTAGAAAGATCCGATGAAGTTGGGGGTGTCTTCTTCCTTGAAGCCGACGCCGGAGCCGAGGGGGTGGCCGGAGTCGTACTCGAAGATACAGCCGGTGGCGTAGTTGATGAGGACGAGGCCCTTGTCCCGGCAGACGTCGGCGAGAGTGAGGGTGCCGGCGACATTTGTGCGGATGGTTTCCACCTTGTGCGACTCGCAACAGTCGACGTTGGGACGGCCGGTCACTCCGGCGGCGTTGAACACGTGCGTCGGATTAACGGCGGCGATGTCGGCCTCCAACGAACTCCGGTTCTCCAGCCGCCCGGACCCATACACGTACTCGATCCCTTGACCCTCGCACAGCTTCCCCAGCAGGCCGCCAATCCACCCCGTCCGCCCGTAGATCAGGAACTTCAACGCCGTCTTTTCCGATGACCCGTTCGCCGGAAAACCCATCACGTATAGTTCAGACAGAAAAGAGTCTTGAGTGAGAGAGATGAAAGAAGTGAAATATATGAAGCAGTGATGCTGGCGCAGTATTTATTGAGAGATTGGATCTGAAATCTTATGATTAAAATCCCATGTTTTTCGGGCCAAAGATAACGTTGACGTTGACGGTCGGGATTTGTTTTGCCGGCAAAAATGTACTGTATTTCTTCTGACAGCGATCTCTCCGTCACAGCTGACCGCTAGTGTTTTGACGATAACGTCGAACCACTTATAATATTCTTTCCCTTCTAATATAAAATACTATATTATAGAATATACGATAACTCGATAAGTACTGTTTAAATATTTAAATTACTCTTAAACTTAACTAGTATGCATTGATTTATTAAATATTACTCCGTATTTATTCCCAAAACTAAATATAATACATTTGATTTTTAAACAATGTAAGGGTAATTTCGTGTTTAACAAAATAATGAAAGTAGAATTGTTAATGCAATGTAAAACTTAAAATGATAAAGATAACCATCCGTACTAACCTAAATTTATTCGTTTGGTATTGTCTCGCCTAAAAAATGACAAATGAGACAATTTTAATTTGAAAGAAACCACACGTTTTCATTTTCTTTTTAATTACTTGTATGATCAAAATATCTCACTGTTTCTATTTTTAGTAGGAAGCAGCATACGACATGGAGTAAAAGAATTTGTCATTTTGCAAATTTCCCCGCCTTCCTAATTTTCTTGTAAAGTTTCTTTTTTCCTTAATTTATTCATAAAGTCGGTAACTTAATATCATATAATACAGGTATGTCTCGATTCTCGAAAACAAGTCTAGTTTGCATGAACCACGACTATATCGCCGCGCATAACATCTAGTTCTAATAGAATTTAACTCTTATTCAAGAAAAAAACATGACCTAAAGTCCTAAATGCACATCAATCATCAGACCTAACCTTATTATACCTTAATTTTTGTATTTGACAGGAGATCAACCTCCATTACATATGGCCACTTTTGAGTGTCGGTGCTACCAATTCTTAAAACATGGTGGCCCCCCGGGTGGAGGGTGGGGGGTTAGATTTAATCTTCCCAGACAAGCAAAATATGCAACTTAACAAGAACAGGTAGCAATGATATAGTCACAAAATGCGACAGCCATATAACTTGAAGAACATCAACAACTGAATTGCAAGATTCTAACCAGAGATGATATTAACTGACTGTATATATACACGAGATAAAAAGCAGAGTTTGAATTGGAAATATGGTTTATTGGTATAAAGGAAGGAAGAGGGGAAATCCAAAATGTCACATCATTTACATCACACCTTCACAATAACATGCTCATCTTACATCACAATGCATTTATCTTTCGCCGACTTTGGCTCCTGCCTCGCAGACGAAGACATCTGCTGCTGTTGTCCACTGTACCTCGATACCTGCAGTAAGCATCATACATGTATTCTTACCGACTCGATCAATTATAATAAGCTTCAAAGCTTGGATGCATGTGCACATCTTTTAGTAACGACTAACATATATGTATACGTGTGTGTATTATGGAGAACATATATATCAGAACTTCCGAGAGCTACCTGAGGGCCTGTTATCAATCCCGACCCTCCATTTATAGTTGGCTGTTGTTGATTACGAGTGTTCTGTTGTGCCTGCTGTTGCTCGAATTCCTGCTGCTGAAGAGCTATAGCCAATTGGAGATCGGAACTGCCAAATGATGGAAACAAATGTTGTAAAATAATCATCTAGCATTCATCCCCGTCTGTTTTTCAATTTATCTTTAGCACTAAAGTAGAAATGTTAACAAATTATTTCTATTTTTCTTTTTGCAAAATATCAAATGCTTAGGTTGCGTGGATGAAAATGTTAAAGCAATCTCCACCCTTCAATGTTGTGTTTGGCTGTGTATATAGATACCCATTATAGTGAATAACTTTTCGGCAACAGAATCAAACCAAATTGCAATTATACAAATGCGAAATTCAGATAATTACTTGAAATTTGATTGCCCTTGTGCTGCATTGTCAATGCTGGCAAGGTAGTCCTGTAGGTTAATAGTCGAAGTCATTATTTAAAAGCCACTAGAAAAATTCATTGAAAGTTCATAGAGAAAAAAACTACGTACAGCTGTATTGGCTAAGGCACTCTGCTCATCCCATGGTGTACTAGCAAGAGTTTCCACCTTGAACTCCTTAAAATTACCAGTCACGTACTGTGTGTTCCCATTCACCTAAGAAAACCGATTATTTTCTATGAATAAGAGCTCTGTAGTAGCAAATCAGATCAAGATATATGACTAACGGAGATGAAAAGAGCAGATTTTGGTGGCTGATCAGACCGCTGGGTGATGTCAGAAAGTTAAAACTTAAATTTAACGGTGTCATTCAAGTCAGGAAATCTTACCTCGTTGAGCTTTTCCCACACCAACTCAGGCTGATTTATAAATCCCTGGTCTGTAGCCAAAATATATAAATCCCCTTCAAACTGCACAAATGTTTATATTAGGCACTTATGTCCTGTAAAATTACATGAAGAGCCAGCCAATACACATGAACCCTTTCATTCAACAAGTGCAAAATTTTCCAATTTAACTGACCTTAAACATGGTGTTGAAATGATTGTTCCTAAAGAAAACACAAAGTTCTCGCTCTTTAAGACCATCTTGCAAGCAAAACAATCTGCAAGAAGAAGAAGGAAAAAAAAAAAAAAAGAGAGAGAGAGAGAATTTGTAACACCCAAAAAAACAAGGCATGTTCAACGGAATGAATAGAAAGTAAGGAGCAGAAAAAGTCGGTTCACCCATAGATAGTCAGTTGACTGGCACTGATCTTCAGGAAGTTCCTGATCAATTCTCCTGATAGAAATCCAGAGAGTAAATATTATATTTTGGTTAACCCACAACATCGTGGTTAACTAAAATAAGAAGAATATGACAACAGCAAAAGAAGAAAACAGTATGTTTATGCAAACTTTACCTTCCCTCGGAGTGATTCCATGGATGGGATTTGAGTATGGAACATCTCTAGGGTCTCCGCCCACTTGTTCAGTTAGAACCACCTCCCCTTCATACATTGGTTCATGATTTTCATAGGTTTTGGCTTCTGATTCCATTATGCATTCCTCTCCTTCATAGATAGGCTCACTGCCATCAACACTCGAAGAAAAAGTTTCGGGTTCATTATTAATGTCTTTTCTTCCACTAGACAAATCAGAGTCTACACACGGTGTCAATGAACTAGATGAAGACAGAATGTCAGAGCCTTTTTTATTATTTTCTGCCCCGGGTCCATCAGTAGAGGAAGTGGATTGATCCCCAAGTCCCTTTTCACATCCAGTAATCTGAACATGACTTTCACTTGCAGATGAAATAACTTCCACAGATGGCTCAGGGGTTACAAGTTCTTTCTCAACTAGAAAATTTGTCTTTCCAAAATCTTTGGATGCATTCTCCAGATCAGTCTTAGGAGATACCCCTGGAGATAATTCAAGACTGAAATTTGGGTTATTAGTGAAATTGCCAGACTGGATACAATCATCAGACACTGCTACTACACCAGGTATTGGAGATTCATGCTGGAACGAGTCTTTGGCAGAATTTGCTTCTGATGTCTTGACAAAAACTAGTGGCTCAATATCTTTTACAACAGCACTCTCATTGATTGAATTTGGTCCATCAGCGAGTACATCAACTGTTGATGGATCGGGGTTACCTACCTCTGACAATTTCAAGACTCTCATCAACTCCTCTTCTTCTTCCAGGTCCCCTTTTCTTGCCTTACGCTGGTGATCAGAGACAGAAACAGGAGAATCATCAAAAGATCTACCTCTTGAAAGGGAAGGTGAAGGTACCCCTAGTGCTGCAGTTGTTGCAGCAGCAAAATCAACGACATCATCTTCAGCACTTTTCTTATGTTCACTCTCCATTTGTTCTGTTTCGAGAGCAACAAGCTCCCCCATCAGAGTATTATATGACTTCAATCCTATTGCATTTGCAGTATCATGATCCTGGTAGACATGAATCAGAGCTCAAACCACTGGCGACAATTTATAAACATGAAAACACTCTTTTTTCCAGAATGATCCATCAAATGTATCAGATAAAGGGAAGATGGTATAGATGAAAATAAAAATTATGGAAATAGCTAATACCTGAGGATCAACTATCCAACCATGATAGAGTGGAATATCCAACAGATCAAAAATCGCACATTCTCGGGTGAACTCAAAGTCATCAATTCTGAAAAGAAAAATAAAATTTTAGTCAAGCTCTCAATTACAAATTAGCACTACATGTCAGTAATGTCACCAGAAAACAAAAGATATAGTAACAAACAGAAAAAACACCTACCTCCTGAATTTTATATTTACATCAATTCCAGTTGTAAGTCTAGGAAGCAAATCAATGGCATCAGCAATATTCTGCTGCTGATTCTCAACATAACCGGCATCTTTGTCCTGGACCCCAAATATAAGCAATCAAAAATCACAAATTTAGGAAACAGAAACAAAACTTTTCTGGTACAAATAATTAAGAAACCTAAAAAATGATAACATGGTAAGGCCATAAATATCTTTTGTAATCTAATTCAATATTCTTATTGGCATTTTTTTTTTTTTGGGAGGGGGGGTTAACAGTATAATTAACAAACTCAAATGAAGCAACAAAAAAGAATTACATTGACATTACTGTTTGAATCAATAAGCCGCTCTGCAACAAGAGATAGCAGTTTTTCCTGTGAAACCTCGGGGACATCAGGACTCAAATTCAAGTTGTTCTTCAACAGGAGCACATTGCCTATATATACAGAATATGATAAACTCATCACCAGTAAGAAATAATGAAAGAAAGCATTTAATTTTACAGGAAAACTCATCACATAAGGGCACAATCCATGGCATATTCAGCTACCTTGGTAATAAGTAGCACCAAATTCACGAATCACAATAGACCTTAGAAATGAATTGGTATCTCATTTCAAACGAAAAGGTGAAGGAACAGAAAATATATAAAATTGGTACTAGAGCATCAGTTATATTTAAAAGAAACTAAATTTAAGCTCTATAGAGTAAAGATGAAAGGAAACTGATTTTCATATTCAACTTTCTTTCACCTAAGCTAGTCTATTATTTTGTTTCTTTTCACACTAATTCACCAGACATCACTTAAGAATATATTGATTTCTTTGCATCAGTTGTGGTACTGTAAATTTCATGCCGCACATTAGTATCAGTTACTTTACAAAATTGACATGCCTCACTCTTAAAGATCATGAATATGACAGCAAACAATACTCAGTTTGAGTCATGACTAACACTGATACATTACAGTACAACTGAAGAACATGCACTACCCAAACCTCAATTCACACAGTGCAACGCAAGTTGACAATAAAAATGCAATCTTTATCTGAAATTTCTATTCAGAGTATATATTTTTTAGTCCATCCAACAATTCACCATATCATCACAACAAAAGAAACATAATCAATCAATCCCCAAATCCTGCCACAAGTGAAAATTTGAAACACTAACATAAATCACTTGCTGATCATACCAGCCAATTCTTATATCATAAATCAGTCTCAAGGTACCAAAGAGGAAATGGCTAAAAGGAAAAACCATGCCTTTTGACTCTGAAGTGATTATTTCTTAATCCACACAATACTAATTAGATTCAAAAACAAAGAATAATCACATAGTTAACAACCAAAGAGTAAAACAAACAAAAAAAAAGTCAACACGCGATACGAATTTGCTTATTTAAGCATGCGTATGAACACAAAACCCTAGGAGAGAGGGGAGGGTTTACAGATTGCAAGAAGAGGGCAAGGGCCATTGTCATTCTGGAGAATGATGGGAGTCGTTCTGCCCAGAAACTGAATAACCTTGGTCTTGTGGACCATTTCCTTCTCTTTGGTCGCAGCCGGCGCAGGCTCGTCTCGATTCTGGCTTTCCTCCTGCATCGCATCGGCTGCCGGCGTCGTCGCCGTCGTGGAAGAAGAGGGAGCCGCAGAAAAAGACATTTCAGGGAGAAAAAAAAAAAAAATTGAATCGGCAAATTGGGCACACGGGATTTACGTAATCTATTCCTTATCTACGACCATATAGACTGAGTATACGTAAGAGAATACAGGATCTAAACTTAACGCGAGAAAGAGAGAAAATCAGGGATTCATGACGACATATATATATATGCTGCAAAATTAGCGTGGAGAAAGTGGTAGCCAAGTGAAAAGGGCACCATTTTCCCTTTTGCTTTTTCTTCCTCTTTTTGCCAATTATTATCACGTCCGTATCTTCCTATTTTGAACTCGTGAACTCCGACTACAAAATGTAATTTCATCAACTTTGAACCCTAAAACATCAAATCAATTCGGGTATATCTCCATTCAAATAATATTTATGTCTCATTTTGATTTGGTTTCTTTTTTTAAAAATAATGAAAAATTGTTAAAAATGACTATGGATTCACTTTTATGATGTCTTTGGGTCTTTTTTGTATCATTTCTGAATTAAACATCTTTAAAAATATGTGAATATACTCAAATTTATTTTCGTTAAGGAAAAAGAAAGGGACAAGCCTCAAAAAAAAAAAAAACGTCTACAGTTAATACGGACATTCGAACTCTCATCACATCATTTTGAAAAAATTATAGTCAACTCCTTAATAAAACTAAAGAAAAATTACACCTCAAACTTGAGTATTGATGTATTTACACCATATATGACTACTATAAACTAGTTTAAAATCGGACAAATCTTGAACTATTTGAGCTATCCCCTTGACAAGGACCCAAATTCAGTCTCTAGCTTCCTAACTGGCTTATGACCAATACTAGCTCACCTCTAAAGTTTGAAGTTTCATAATAGCTTTAGAATAGATCGATTATTCAGCCCGCACGGGCTTAGCTCACTAATTCAATAGGCAGTATTTGTGAAAAGAAAATTAAGGTTTGAATCTCGACAACGGCAATATAGATATTATGTTCAAAGTAAGCAGATCCCTTATATGTACTAGTATTTGGTATTATCTGTTAAGCTATTGAGTCACTATAATTTATATCATTCTAAATGTTCTGTGGAACTCTTGAGATTGAGATTCAACATTTTGGAAGAAGATCGATTATCCAGTATTATAATGGGCCATATTTTGGACCTATTGTAATGGGTTTATAAGAGTTGGCCCATTTTAGCGGTTGTCAGGCTAGTTAAAGCAATCGGTAGAAGTGGGCATTTGGGCTTCGTCCTTATTACTGCAACAGATTTGGCGAATTATTGTATGGACCCTGGTCCACACAATGTTATGTGGATCATAATAAAAAAATACATTTTTAATATACTAAATGTGTATTATTTTTGTATTGAATGTACATTATAAAATATAATGTACACTCAGAACAAAAATAATGTATATCCCTTGTATACAATATACATTATTTTTATATTGAATGTACATTATTTTTGTACTAAATGTACATTATTTTATAGTAGACAACATATGGTCCAAACAATAATGATTGAACAGATTTAAATGGAGAATTGTGGATTTGTGGGCAATAATATTGATGTGTGAATTTTGGAAAAAATTGTATAGAATAATAATTCATAGAGTGAGTCTACAATTTAAATTTAAATATAACTAATAGACTAAAATCATGGGTAAAAAAAAAAAAAAAAAAAAAAAAACTACACTCTGGGGATAATTGTGACTAATCATATATATCATGGGACATCATGGGTGACAAAATACACTCTCATATGTTTTAAGTCTATTGTATTCTCAAAACTTGAATACAAGACCTCTACTTAAGTTGAACAATTAAACGGAAATATTCATTGCAGTAAATAAAATTTTAATATAAGCTTGTGACTATTTAATAAGCATAAATTTTGTATGTGCATATAAATGTCTTTTAAATTCAAATAAAATATGAATAAAATAAAGATCTATTTTATAAGTGCAACCCCAATCAAGTTAGTCCAACAATAATTGTTTATATTTTCTCTTAGAACGTGTGAATCATTCCTCATACCCTCTATGTATAATATATTCCATTTTGTAGCTAACGTAATTAAAGAAATGAATGCTATGATGCATTAGACATATATGGTAGTTAAATTATATATATTTAGCTTTGATATCAATCTCAACTACCCTTTAAAGTATAGGGCGTCATGTACCAATCGTCTTAAATTGAAAAATAAGTTGACCAACACAACACAAATATATATACCATATTGAAAATGTGTGAATTATTTTTGAATAATGACAAAGTCAGAGCTGGCATTGGCATATGGTCCCCATTTCTTTTTAATATTCTGTTTGGCATATAATAGTGAGTTTGATTAGTTCATAGTATTGGTTGATTATAGAAAGATATTTGGTAAATTAGTTGTTCGCCGATAACGAATTATATGTAAAATAATTTTCTTAAAAAGCTGTTTTGATCCTTTTTTAAATTTTAGCATTTTGAAACAATAAGTTGTTACAAAAAGCTACTTAACCAATTAAACATTTATATTGGTTATTTAACCCAGTCGAACAACTAATAATGGTCAAATAAGTCAAAATTGACTTATAGACTAACTATTTTACCAAACATGATCTTATTGTACGTACTAGTATGTTGTGAAAAAAAAAGGTACGTATTTGTTGTAAAAAAAAAAAATTGTACTAGCATCGATTGACCTCGTTTTATGCAATGTTTTTTTTTTTTTTCTAATGTATTAAGCAAATGAAAAACAATAATAAAGAGAGAAAAAAAAGAGTGGGAATTTCTGTTTTAGGATTGGGTGTTAGAAAATTATTTAATTTGTTACTGTTTTTAGTGACAGTTAGGTTTACCAAAAGAAGAAAAGGGATGAGGCAAAGGTGATTCCTTGGCCTTAAACGTTGCTTAATTATTACTGGAGCTGAAGCTAGGCTGCAGAAAATGCAAGAAATTGGAAGGTAAAGAGCGAATCTCCTGAGATCGATCAAGAAGAAGAAACCCATAAACGATTGCGTTTAGGGTTTGTGATGAACAGCACAGTTGAATATATATAGCCAGGCAGCAGCGAGCCTCCATCTTTCAGATCTGAGAAAACTAACCCAGAAAAGCAAGGTTTTTATAGCCCTTTCCTCTTTTGGGAGTCAACAATTTCAACTCCGATTCCAACCTGTCTTCCTCACCCCCTTTCTATTTCCGGAAACTTTGATTAGATTACATTATTTTGATCACTTTTTTTTCTTGGTTTGGTTTAAACCATATATATATCCACCATAACTAATCTGGGTTTTTGTTGTTCAGTTCTGATCTTGTGAGGTGAAGTGAAATGGTGAGAGGGAAGACAGAACTGAAACGGATAGAAAACGCGACGAGCCGGCAAGTGAGCTTCTCGAAACGGAGAAGAGGGCTTTTGAAGAAGGCTTTTGAGCTTTCCGTTCTGTGTGACGCTGAGATTACACTCATCGTCTTCTCCCCCACTGGAAAGCTCTATGAGTTTTCGTCAACTTCCAGGTACAATGCACTTGCACCTGTCTCATCACCTTTAATATCATCCATCTGCTACATACTGTAATTATATTATTCTCAACAAAATAAAAAAGACATCTTTTTTATTATATTATCCATATGATCAGTACCAAGTACACTGGTCACTGGTTTTACTCTTGATGATCTGTCTGTGTCTGTGTCTGTGAGTTCAGAAATTTTAAGATTCCTGTTTTCTTCCTTAGCTTGCAATAATGATGATCATTTTTTCTTGTCTTAGAATCTTGAAACTTCATCCTTGCTCTTCAATTCTTTTTTTTTTTTTTGAAAACTGCCCTTCAATTCTTAGACCTAGATTTTGCTTTCCATCATATAATATAGTTCTATCTAGTTCCATAACTTTCTGGATTCTTAATTGTTTGAGAGAAGAAACTAACCCATTTTCACTCTCTAAATGCACAAATTAATATTGAAATCGGAGAAGATTAATTAATTGGGATTACTTCAATTATCTTTTTGTATTTTTTGGTATAATTTTCTTTTACCTTCTTTATTTTTATGTTTCAAATAAATAAGTAAATGTATTTGCTTTTGATTTTTTTTTTTTTAAAGAATGTAGATTTTTTTATACCCTAATTCTTCCAATTATGTTAAGTATTGATTACCAAATACCTTGTGGTCGAACGGTATAATTGTGCCTCTCTCAAATGAGAGGTCACAAGGTAACAAAATCAATAGTATTAAAAAATATTAAGTATTTATTATCTTTTATTATACGGAGTATTAAATCATGTCATCTTATTTCAACTACCTATGAATACAGTAAAATCATTAGTACATGGGGACACTTATTTAATGTATATTTTTCTTTTTAAGTTTGAAGTTTAAATTTAATGGTAATTCTCCTTCTTTTACCTTCTATAATTACTAGCAAAATAAAGTTATGAACTTATTTTGAATTAATTGGCCATTTGAGCTATGCACGAAAACTTATTATTTTTAGTATTAGGTGGCATGTGCAAACTTTGTGAACTTTCCTTATATACTAAAAAGAACTATACTAGGCTTACTAGCTATTTAAGAATATATGTAGGTAATTTTTTGAAGAGGTAATTCCACGGTCCTTTGTTTTTTATGACAATTTCAAATTTAGTTCTAGATTATCATTTTTGCCACTTAACACCCCATACTATTATTTTTTGGACACTTTTAGTCCTTTTTAAGACTTTTCTTATTTTTAGTAAGAGCATTTTTGTCTCTTCATATTTTTCTGTTATTTTGCAGGTTTCAACCGTTTTAATTGGTTTAGGATTTTAGGCTAATTCTATGTCGGTTCTAATTGCTAGCTAGGATTCAATGAAGACTCAAGTCATTCAACTTCATCTGCTTCACCGCTCCTTCACAGTTCACCAGGCGAAGAACGAGAGTACGCCGTATATTTCATCTCTGCAGCGAGGTTAACTTTTTATGCCAATGATTCTTATGCAATCAATGGATGATCCTTCGAAAACTTGTTAGGAATACGACAGTACTCTTGTTCTACGCATGATGAACCTATGAAGGAATAGTGAAGCAAATGAAGTTGAGTGACTTGAGTCTTCAATTGAATTCTAACAATTAGAGCCAACGTGGAATTAACTTAATGTTCTAAACCAATTAAACCAGTTGAAATTGGCAAAAAAAAAAAAAAAAAAAATGAAGAGACAAAAAATGCCCTTACTAAAAATAAGAAAAGTCATGAGAATGACTAAAAGTGTTCAAAAAATGATAGTCGATGGTAAATGACAAAAACGATAGTCTGGGACTAAATTTAAAATTGTCACAAAAGACAAAGAACCTATGGTGAAATTAACTCTTTTTTGAAACAAATATATATATATATATATATATATATATATATATATATATATATATATATAATCCTTACATAAATCCGTTGATATTTCATTGTTTTGTTGAAGTGAATAATGTTAGCTAGATAGGTTCGATAAATGTTTTAGCATATCTAAATCTCTTAATAATCTTATACTTATTTTATTTTATTAAATCTACATATGTGCTTTAAAAATAATACTTAAAAAAACTATTTTAAAAAAAACATTTCTTTATTAGAATTTACATTGCACCAATTATATATTTGATGAGTTCCGATCCCATATGAGGCTGTGTGAGACATGCAAATTCACCAATTTAACGCTGAATTTCATGAATGTTTTGGGAATTGAATATTAGTTTAAAGCTATTTATTAGTTAAACAAGTTAAACTCTATTATATATATTATATAGAGAGAGATCTTGGTAGGAAACTTGTTAACCTTTTATAGTTGTAAAACTGTGTATGCCCCACCAACTCTGGTGATGACATGACATATCGTGGTACTAGGATCCTGCAGGATATATGGGGTGGACCTTAACTTCTGCTAAACCTCGATCTACTATACATTTCTTCATTTCTTTTTTACTTTTTGCCTTTCCTCAAACAAACATTAATAGGGATATGGAAGTAATTGCAGATATAGGAAAAAGGGTGGTTTTAGTTCATAAATTATAATTGAATAATTTCAGTCCTTAGTTGTTTAATGTTGACATGTACATACAATTTTTAAAGTTTTAAAGTGTTGTGTGATTTTGGTCTTTTTAAAATAAATATAATAAGAAAATTAAAATTAAAAGAATTGTGAAAATGGCACACTCACCTAATTTATTTGATATTTTTGTAATATAATTAAAATCTCAAATGCTCGACTTCTAATAAAAATATCATTTAAACTGTTTATTTTTTTACTTTCTTATCGATGTGAGTCCAAATGAAACTCAACTCTAATAATTCTTCTTTAAAAGATGTTGTATTACCACCACTAGATGGCCATATATAGATGCCACCCATTGTTACTCCCCACAGCTTGAACTTTCATGCATGATAGTTAACAATGAATCACTCTCAACCTCCGGATTCCTCTACCGTACCATTCTTCCCCTCTCGTTTGAGCATCACAGCAGTAGCGAGTTTTGCATTTGCAAGTCAAAAGCACATAATACTCTGGTCGTAAATCGCAAGAACTATTCTCGATTTCGTTCATATTTATCCAACTTAAATTAAAAGTATTCGTACGACATTGTTGTCTTACTTCCACTTTGGAACCACAAAGTCCAACAACCATCTCTCCCAACATATTGCTAGTCCATAATGATGGTCCAAAACTAAGCAGTCAAACTTGTGGCAACTCTAATCTTATACTTCCTAGCTAGTCATCTTATACTTGGGTTGGGCTTTTTGTGCGCAGAAATGTATGATTTGGTGTTGAGTCTCATTACTAGATTGGCTAGATTTATCTTTTCATGAGCCTGAGACGGGTTCATGGGATTTAGGATACAGTCCGACGAAGTTGAGAAATCTGATTCATAAAAAAAAAATGATAAAAGCAAGAATTTAGGAATTAATAATTTCTTCTTTTCGATCACGTTCTTGGGTGAAGCTTAGTAGAATGTCAATATGTTATACCGGTTCTTCATCAACTGACTAGGTTGAGGAATGCCATTGAGACCCCTCATTTAAGCTCATGAAGCATATCTTTTAAGTTGATTAATTTCTCATATTATTGGATTTAGTAGAAAATTTTAGAGTTTTTGAATTACAATTTAATTGTTGAGGCCTTAAAATAAACATTTTTCATAACTAAGAAAGATTTAAAAAAAAAAAAAAAAAAAAAAAACACAACATGGTTAATATATAATTAGTCTATACATGCTCATGTTGAACAATTTGATACTAAAATTGTTATTTCATTTGATGAGTGACCAATTTTCCTTTGTCATGGTTCATTGGTTGATAAGTGAGGTTATGGGAATTTGACTTCGAGATGGTAATCAAAGTTTTACAACTTTTTTGCGTCATTCACAAAGACATTGAGGTTTTTGGTAAATAGTCGTTAGCTAATTGAGTTAGTGAGTTTAATTAATTGATAACATTAGTTGATTGTAACTTGGTGGTGTGATTGGGTGGAAGGGACTCATCCATCCTTAACCAAAGGTCAAGGGTTTGATCATTAGCTTTGGGAATGGAGAAACCTTAAATTTCCAAGTCAGCTGTTCCACGATCGAATTGAGCAGTTTTTTGAATGCTAAGCTAATTATGTTACCAAACAGGACGGTTGTCAGTGTTGAAGTTAAAATATTCACTACTACATATCACATCAATTTCACGAATAACAAATCATAATCATCTTATTAACAAATTAACAGATGGGTAACTATGTCTAGTGGATTGAAGTAGGTTTATTTGGATGCTTAATTAATTAGCTAGTTGATCAGGTAAAGAAGATTAGATCAATTCAAGAACAAATAGGTTATGATAATAAAGGTAATTGATTCTCTCGAGTATAATGAAATAACACCCTGGCCTGAAGATGGTTTTATAGTGAAATGATTCAACCATAAAATAAAGGTTATTTATGGCTATTGAAGAATGCTGTGGGTGCTGTGTTGAATGAAACATAGGATTTTATGGTTGAAAGTGAACAACCTTTGTTTTGTTTAACCTTACACCAAAACTCTTATAAAGAGTCACATTTATCCCACCAAAACTATAAAGTACTTATTGGCTACAATATACTTGGTTTAGATAAGTCTTTACACCTTCTAAATTTTAGAAGAATTAAAATGCTGGTGTCTACAAGGAGCCCACCATATTAGATGTAATTCCGACTGTCGTGGCTCGATCTTGTATTCTTCGGCCCCACAATCTATCAACCATGAAACAACTGAACTGTCTGTGCAGGCAACACTCAAGATTTCTACACATGATTATCTGATGCCATTTTGCAGTCTCATCAATCTGTCTATATATATACACTTTGATGAAAAGTGGAGACCATGGAATAACTATTGGATTCAATTTTAGATCCAAATTGTGTAAAGATGTTCTATATATCCTCCTAAGACGCTGCAAACTCATGCTCTGATCTAACATATGATTTTCTCCCATATTATGGATCTAATAAACAAAAGACCAGCCTAAATTAAACTGATGATGTTGTTTCATCCATATATAGAATCCCATGTACTTGGACCAGTCCTGTATGATTGTCTCTCTTTGTGTGTATTATTCCTGTGGTGATTTTTATGGATGTTTATATGTAGCTCTAACAAGACAATACAGCGGTACATGAACAATGCCAAGAATTTGGGACAGTACAAAAAATCAAGTGAAACAAGTTTGCAGGTGAACATACAATGCTTTTAATTCTTATTTTTCTGCAAAAATAGGAAGATTTTATGCTTTAAAGAGATTGTTATGATTAAGGAGTCTGTATGTAAACCTTGTTGACAACTGTACTGAACTGCTTACTGCTTTTTCTGCAGCACGTAAAAGAAGATGGTGTTGCTGCAATGAGTAAAAGGGTTGAGGTTCTTGAGCAGTCCAAAAGGTTTTCTGTTTGTTTTTTCTTTGATAAGTTTAATGTTTATGATGTTTTTATGCTTACTTTCATGTGTTTCCCACCAAGCAGTAAGCTTTAATTTATTCACAGAAAGCTTTTGGGAGAAGGCTTGGATTCCTGCTCCATTGATGATCTACACCAGATACAAGAACAGCTGGTCATAAGTTTAAGGAACATTAGGGAAAGAAAGGTGCTAACATATTATATCCTACACATTGATAGTTAATTTATATAAACATACTAACAATATATATTTTTTTAAATTTGATTTAGAGTTTATTATGTAAGCAACAAATTGATCGACTCAGAGAAAAGGTAAACCTCATCAGACACATATACATACATAAATATACTCATGGAGCTTATGTGTTGTGGGTGGATTATATTTTCTCATACGAGCAATTAATATGATGTTTCAGGAAAAAATATTGGAGGAAGAAAATGCTGAATTGAAAAAAAGGGTAAGAAAATGGTGAATTTTTTTGCAATTTGATTGATTTATTGGGTGATGAAAGTGTTGATTTTGTGCAATATAAATTGCAGCTCGCAGTATCTGAACCACAAAGGCTATACACCGATGTGGAGACACGCTTATTCATTGGGCAGCCGGAAACCAGGCCACCGGCGGGAGACCACAATAAATGATCGCCGATCCAATAAATTAAGCCAAGGAGATTGGGTCGCTAATAGTTACGATATATATTTAGTCTTTCAATCCAATTGTATAAATTTAATCCTAAATTTTTAACAAAACAGTGGATATATATAGCCGGTGCAATTGAGGTGACCTCGGGTCACAGAGAATAATGCACATCCGATCCGTAGCTAGTAGGAGTCACACACTAAGTACAAAATGAGTAATCTGCATATGAAGTAAATGGCAATTTGCATCTAATATACTTCAGACGCGTATGCAACTATGCAAACCTGAATAGGGCTTGAGATGTATGTAGGTAGTTCATGGTTGAGTCGAGTATATGATAGTTGGACTGTACTAATCAAAGTCTGGGATGTAGGAGATTTTATACACATATTTCATGATGTATATAAGTCTTGGATCGAAGTTCTATTATGCATACTTTCAAATTCTACTTCCTTACTTGTGCTCCATGAGGTGACAAACAAAGATTAGTTATTTTCATCATGTGATATATAAGTGTCTACTTTAAGAACATGTGAGATGGAGTATAAAATTGCAGTATACCAAGTACTTCCTGTATATCTTAAACGAAGACCATGCAAATGTACCTAAGTGGTCAAGAAAGTGTGAACCATTAAGTCCAGTGATTAGATCCAACCACTTTAATAAGCTAGAATTTATGAATTAAGTCTACACCGTAAATAATATAATTTAGTAATTGACCTTCTCATTTTCAATCGAGAAAATGAACTAAATAGAAAAGATGTAATTTCCTAACTTTCAGTCAAACAGAAAAATGTAATTTTTTTTTTATCTTCAGCTAAACACTTAAAAATTAAATTATTTTTCAAAAAAAATGAGTCATTTTCTCGAAATTATTTTTCGAAAAATATGTTTCAAGTTTCCAAATAGACCCTAAAATCAAGTATGATTATATTGCATTTTCTCCCATGGTTCAAAGAAATATGTAATTAATTATTATTTTTGTATGTATATTTTTTGTTTGTTTGTTAAAAGCAACAGGTTAAACTGCATTAAGGGGCCTTTGGCCCCTTCTCCCTACCAAAAAAAAAGTTAAACTGCATTAATGAAGAAATAACGGAATAGAATCCGGAGGGACCTAAAATCAAATATGATTATATTGCATTAATTATTATTTTTGTATGTATATGATTTAGAAGATATTTATATATTGTATAGTTTGTATTTCCATTATTATTATTACTATTATTATTTCGTTTGGTTTTGCTTATGTCCTACTCCAACCTAAATCTTGAACCAAACATGAGATATTTTTTGTGAGGCTGTACTATTCCATAATAATTTACGTGTACGATACTCAACTATCTTAGCTACTACAAACTCAATTATCAAGCCATCCTGACTTTAATTTCTTCTATAAACTCCCAAAAATTAATTATTTTAGTTTCGCGATCGATTTTAAGAATTTTGGTTAACAATTAATTTGATCTAAAAATTTATTTTATCAAATTAATTGCACATGCATGCATACACATATATAGAGGAAATACTTTTGTGGCTCTGTTTGGCAAACATAGCTGAAAAGCTATAAGTTAGGAGCTGAAAGTTAAAAAGGAGCTGAAAACTGAAAAGTTTTAAGCTTGGAGCTGTTAAGCTAGCTGTTATGATTGAAAGTGTTTGGTAAAATTAGCTTTTTGATAAACTGATAAATGTAAAAAGACTAAAAATGACATCTTCATAAAATTTAAATTAGTTTGTTTACATATTAAAATTTAACATTTTGTCTTTAAAAAAAATAACATTTTGAAATAAAACTATTAGCATAATCATGATCTAGTATCTTATAATGAAGTAACAATATTGTTGCAAATCTCATCATAATAATAATAATAATAATAATAATAATAATAATAATAATAATAATAATAATAATAATAATAATAATAATAATAATAATAATAATAATAATTGCGGTGAAAGTTGCGGATAAAGGAGAAGAGAAAAAGATTTTAATTGGAAAGGGTAAATTATGTCATTTCTTTAAAATAATAAGGATAAAGATGGAAAAAAAAGTTAGGAAGCTAGTAGCTTATTTTGGAACACTACCAAACAGAGCTTATAGCTTATTAGTAGCTTAAAATAAGCTCTGCCAAACAGAGCTATCGATGCCTCCTGTAGGACAATGAAATGCCCAATCTCAAGTAGTTTACCCCTTTTTTTACTAGGAAATACATTAATACACTCATATCTAAAAAAAAAAAAAAAAAAAAAAAAAAAAAAAACTCATTATCAGTCTTCTCATCTCTAAAGCACAACTTCAGCGGAGGACAATATAACTGGACATCAGGTTTACGATATGGTGAATTTTTCATTTCTCTAAGATATTTTAAAGATGTTTGTTCTTGAGAAGTTTGAGGAAGCGCGTCAGATTTCTAATAGGACGAAATTGGTTAGTTGTAAACTTGACACTTTTCTATAATCTCCTGATTCATACATTGGGGCATTAGGCAAGGCTCACCAAAATAAAAGAGATTAAATATGTATTTAAAGTTGGAATGCAGATGAATGGTGTCAAACCAAACACGTCAAGATATAAAACTACGCACATTAAGTTATAAAATCATGCACCTTAAGGTATAAAATAACGCACCTTAAGAAGAAAATAACGCACCTTAAGAAGGAAAACAACGCACCTTAAGAAGGAAAACAACGCACCATAAGAAGGAAAACCACTCATCTAAAGCTTTAGGCCAACGCACCATAAATTTCAACAACCGACGCACCTTAAACACACAGACCACGCACCTTGAGAAGAAAAATCACGCACCTTAAATTTGACCTAGATGCAAAAATACCAAATTGACACCGCGGTTTTTAATCCTTATTAAATATTAATCATGAACGTTGATCTTAGTAAGATCAATGGCTCTCATCTCACCCCATGTTCGCACCTGAGCACACCATTCGCATTTGATCCGTTATATATATATATATATATATATATATATATATATATATATATATATATATATATATATATATATATCATGGTTGCAATAGGCGTTAGGCGCTAGTCGGGCGGTAGACTAGCGCCTAGCGCCTAGACGGCCTAGGCGGGGCCTAAGCGGTCGCCTAGGCGGCTAACTGAAAAAATGAAAAACAGTGTACGTGTGTAGGTGCATATATGCCATATTATACATACATACATACATACATACATACATACATATATACATACACACACACACACACACACACATATATATATATATATGAAAAAAATTGGCAAGGTCGAGTCGGCCGGGTTAACTCGGCTAACTCGACAGAAATTGACGAATTAACTCGGCGTAATCGGCCGAGTTAGGCGCTAGGCGGCCAAATTAGGCGCTAGGCGGGCGCCTAGGCGGCCGGTCTCCTAAGCGGGAGGCCTAGGGGCGCCTAGCGCCTAGGCGCCGATTACTCGGTGCCTAGGCGGGATTTTTGCAACTGTGATATATATATATATATATATATATATATATATATATATATATATATATATATATATATATGATAGAATAATTACGGATGGATTCGGAGCGAACCAGACCCGAGACACCGAACCCAATCCGGACCCGGCCAAGCAAACCACGAGGGGTCGGCCACCCCGGGGTCAGCTACCCCTCGGTTGGCTACTTGGCCAAGCCCCGTGCTCGGCCAAAAGACGGGTCCTCGCGTGGAGCGAGTCTTGCGGCGGCAGTTGCGGTCCAGGCAGCTCCAACCGAGTTCTCCGGGGTTGTTGCGAAGACATGGCCTATAAAAGCACTCATTTGTGTCCTAATGAGACATCTTCTACCTATTATCTAAATTTGTCTTGTTATTACACGTCTCGTACCTCTGTAATAGCATTTTATACGCGATTAATACAATATTCGTCCCCATAACGTATATTCGTGCCTTATTATCGTTATATTACTATTTACACCGATCCAATCCTTATTTGTCATAATTCATTCATACATTCGGGTTATATAATTCGGACCCCGGGTTAATATAATCAATCAATATATATGTATGTATATATATATATATATATATATATATATATATATATATATAGACACACACACATAAGGTGACCTAAATATAAAACATGCTAACCTAAATTAGTCTACCGTAAAAGGCAACAATGCATGTGGATCAATGGAGTACAGTTAGTAAAGCATGATAAAGGCACATAACGTATTAACATATGATAGTATCTGATCTGTACAATTAACAAACATACCAAACTGGATATCATGGGAAGGATATAAAGACAGGCATAGCACCATTCATTCATGGCCAAAAACAAACTAAACAATTTAATGTCTGGTTCGACCCACCTATATGTCTTATCACTATATATCTTGTATTATTGCCACAATAATTATTTGCCTAACCCTTTGCCAATTGGCACACCTATTATGAGATGTTTGGTAAATGGCTGTTAGCCGATTGGATTAGTAGGTTTGATTAATTGATAAATTACTGATTGTAAAAAAGTATTTGGTAAATTAGCGGTTAGTTATTAGCTATTTACATATAAAATGACTTTCTCAAAAAGCTAATCGACAAAGCTACTTTAAACAACTTTTTGAACTTTAGCATTTTGGAGCAATAAGTTGTTGCAAAAAACTAATTAATCAAACACTCATATTGATTGTTTAATCAAGTCAAACAGCTAATAGTGTTCAAATAAGTCAAAATTGACTGATATGCTAACTATTTTACTAAACAGGACCTAATTCACCTTCATTTTTTTTAGTGACAAAAGAAATTCATAGTTACAGTCTGAGTATGTGTTAAATAAACTCTATTCTTATATAATAATTTTTAAATTACTTTAAAAAGATAAAATTCACTAAAATATTTTATATAACAAATTCGATTATGAAGATGTTAACAAGAATCATATTCGTGCAATAATAATAAGTAAATGTTCGAATTTTGACAGCAGCAGTGTGATGATTATGTTCAAAGTGGATATATTATATCCCTTATGCGAATCAATATTTAACCATGTCTGTTAAGTCATTGAAACACTGAGATTTACATCCTTCAAATGCTCTATCGAGTCGAATTATGAACCTTTAGATTGGGGATTAAACTTCTGGAAGAAGTAAAGAAGAAGCTACGTGGAGTAGGGTAAACAGTGCAAAACGTCAATTACGTATTGATACAGCAAGGAATCCGGAATCCACACGCGACTAAAACCGTCATTAACCATGCACTCTCCTAAAGTCGGCTAATTATTTTTTAAATTTATTATTATAGCGGCGCAGGAATTTCTATTTCTTTTTTTTTTTTTTCCCAATTATATAACGAATTTAGTCAATTTTTAGTAGTGAAACAAAATGTGTGACCAAATTTAGGTCGTGAATACTAACTTCCAACTCTACCCCTTCTACGACCCAAAGCAATATAATAAAGTCAAAAGTCGTTTTGAACGTGACAGTTATAGTTTAAGTTGTTAAATAAGTTGTTTTTTTTTGGGTATTTAATTAAGCTTTAACAAGTAAAAAAAAAGTGTTATTTAATATAATTATAATTATTATATTATTATTATACAAGAACATTTTAATCTTTATTTACTTATTTATTTATTCCCTTTAAATTTATAATAATTTTATTCTTTCTTACCAAATAATGTAAAATTCATAGTTTAATCATTTTTCACATAATTATACTTTTTTTTTCCCTTTAATTATCTCATTCTAACCAAGTGCCGGTTAGAGATTTTCATTTATTATTATTTATTAGCTGCTGATTTTATGGTGTTACAAATGTATTTTTAATAGTTTGCCATAGATAAAATTGTAAAATGGTCCCTAATTTTCAAGGTTCTTGAAAATCTAAACAGCTGCACTGTAACCCAATTTCTACATTTCTCTGTAATTATCTCTCACGCACCAGTTACACACACTAGTACACGTATGAAACACTGCCTTTAAAGTAACACCAACGTTAGATAATTTAAGCAAAGCAAACATACAATCCAAAGAAGCAACCATTTCCTAAAAAGGCAACCAATCTCCAGCAAACTACCTAACAGAGTCTTTTCTTATACTTTGACATTCAGAATTTCAGATTGCCTGCAATCTTGGAGTTGAACACAGAAGAGAGAGAGAGAGAGAGAGAGATTCAAGCTTCAGGGCAAGGAAGTTAGGAAGATATGGGGACTTTATCTGCCTCTCTTGTGCTTCCAGCAAAGCAAAAATCTGAGCTTTTCTACAGAACCAGGAAAAGATCCAGGAACAGGAAGCCCCAATCCGTTGTTCCTGTAAATCTCTCTCTTCTTTTCAGTTCTTGTGAAATTTCTTGGAGATAAATGGTTAAAGATTGGATCTTTTTTTTTTCTTTTCTTTACTTTTTCTTTTTGGTGGTTCTAATTGATGATTTTCCTGTTTGTTGGGTTGATGTTTAGATGGCCAGGTTATTTGGGCCATCCTTATTTGAGGCATCAAAGCTAAAGGTTCTATTTTTAGGAGTTGATGAAGAGAAGCACCCAGGAAAGCTTCCAAGAACTTACACACTTACACACAGTGATATCACCTCTAAGCTCACTCTGGCCATCTCTCAAACAATAAATAATTCCCAGGTATATAATAATACTATTGCCCAGACACTAAAAAAGGAATATATTCTCTCTCTCTCTCTCTCTTTCTCTCTCTTGATGTATCTTTCTTGATTTGTATTGAATCTGTAAACAGAGAGAATAAGATAAAATTTTGGGTTCTTCTAAGAAACAAATTAAATCTTTGGTTTGCAGTTACAAGGTTGGTATAATAGGCTGCAAAGAGATGAAGTAGTTGCAGAGTGGAAGAAGGTGAAGGGGAAAATGTCACTTCATGTTCATTGCCACATAAGTGGAGGCCATTTATTGTTAGATTTATTTGCTAGACTTAGGTACTACATCTTCTGCAAAGAACTTCCTGTGGTAAGTTGTGCATTAATTTTTTTTTGTTTTTTAGATTTCTTTTTTCTTGAATTAGAAAATAGAAATCTTTTGATTTGATCTGTTTTTGTTTTGGTTTTGGATGATGTGAAGGTTCTGGAGGCGTTTGTTCATGGAGATGAGAATTTGCTGAATAATTATCCAGAATTGCAGGAAGCTTCTGTCTGGGTTTACTTCCACTCAAACATTCCGGAATTCAACAAGGTAGAGTGCTGGGGCCCACTAAAGGAAGCGTCTTCCACCGGTGGTGGCGGCGGCGGGCCCCACTCCAGCAAGAAAAGCTTAGCAAGCAACCGGGACGTGCCACAGCCTTGCCCAGAATCTTGTGATTGTTGCTTCCCTCCAATGAGTTTGATTCCTTGGTCCTCATCCTCACACGACCTCTCCGGGCCCCCTCCCCCTCCGTCCACTCTCCCGGGAGTGGGTCTACCCCGCCAGCAATGAGATTCGGGGGGAAGGCGGAGATGGAGAAGTAAATCACAAGATGTGTTTCAATGATTTATGCCGCTAGTATACTGGTGGCTAAACTAAACTAAACTCCAGTAGGTGAATTATTACTTCATCTTGTGTAGTAAAAACACACACATATATATATATAGTTCAACATGTAAATAATACTATGCTGTAAATTTTAACCTTTTTTTTTTTTTTTTTTTTTTTAATGTGTGCTGTTTTGTGTTTGGAATTTATTCTTTGGACAAGACTGCTTTTCAATGGAATCTGGTTTACCAAGAACTTGTTATTATAAAATTATTACAATAGTATGGTTCAGCAAGTCATTAAGGATATAACTTACTTACAAAAGAATAGCACTCAACAGTGCTACATATTGATGATCCGTACAATACCAACTCTCTCTCTCTCTCTCTCTCTTTCAATTGCTATTTTACAGAATGTCAGGGAAAGGTTAATGAGGGTTGATGATGATAACTTCTCCCACTGTACAGTGTTGATGATGATCCAAAGGGTAGAGTCAAAAAAACAGTAGTATTTGGGAAGGTGACAGAGATGGTCACCTCTGAGGTTGAAGCCTTTGAATTGAGCTTCCCTTGTTTAAGTTACACCCTCCAGTTGAATAGAACAAAAGCTTTCGATTCTCTATAATGAAGCAAAAAGTGGGAAATTTTTTTGATGAAGATGTCACCGGATTTGAGTTCTGCCAAGACAAGATGATCCGATTTCACTCTCCGTGTTCTGCATCAAAAATTTGGTCCATGTGAGGTGCTGTGTCTTTAACATAGTAGTGAAATGTGAGTTTCTTGAGAAAGGGGATAATGTGACACATCAAAGATCACATTTTTATGTCTATAACATTTACCTGAGATTTAGGGGAAGGAAACACATTCCAGAAGCGGAGTGTCTCATCTCCTGCTCCAGTCACAATTGTCTGCACAATCACAAACGTATAAAGATAAAGAAAACTTCTTATGTAGAATGAGCGAGCTGAGAAGTGGAGTGATGGAAAAAATCAAGGAGCATGTTTGATTATATTACCTGACCATCAGGTGAGATGGCTAGGTACAGGACCCTATATGTGTGCCCCGTCAAGGTTGCTATCTGGATTTACAAGAGGGAAAAGGTAAAGAACAATTTGGTAAAAGAAACGCCTTTATGTAGGTTGCTATCTGGATTTACAAGAGGGAAAAGGTAAAGAACAATTTGGTAAAAGAAACGCCTTTATGTAGGTGGTAATCGAAGTCCACTGGACTTTTTAGGAAACACTACCTTTGACATTGTAGGATATCTCCAAACTATTATTTGGTTCTGAGAGTACCCATGTGTGCTGACCAATTCATTCACATTCTTAGACCATACAAGGTTGCAAACCTGCCAGATATAATAGCAAATACACCTATTAGTTAATCTACTAACCAGTCTCGGTGAATCTTAGCAAGCAAACAAGTCAAAAAGAACATCACACCAATTTCAGTAAATCATGGTAGCATACAACAAATTTAGAATGATTATGTTGCAATCTTGAGCATATTTTTTCGTATATTGTTGAATAATCATCTAACAAATTTAGAATGATTGTGTTGACGTGCACATGCATAACTATGCAAATATTCATGCACTTGGATCAACAATTATCGCTAGTTACTATTTCTTGTTCAATGTAGAAGATATCATTTGGTTATTGATAAATTTGTCATACAATCCCTCCAATTAGGAAGTTTGTGAATTTCCAACTAGGAGTATGATACCATGAATTTGATAGTTACTATTTAAGAAAATGGAGCCCAAGCATACTGTTTAATAAGTTACTAAACAATATGCATAAGCAAATTGTCGAAATATTTCCCACAATATTGATAAACCTAATTGATGATAAGCTTATCACCTGGCTACCAGTGTCCATGCAATTCAAATGAGTATTAGTGGCAGTATTCCAGAAACGAATGCATCGGTCAGCTGTGCCACCACCAGAAGCAAGAAGTCCATGAAGATGGGGTGACCATGCAATTGCTTTTACAGCAGCAGTGTGCTCACAATATTTCAGCACAGGTTGTGTTGAATGGTTGTTCCATACAAAAAGCTATCCAGGAAAAGATTCAATCAAGAGCCATTCTTTTTTATTTTTTATTTATTTTGAGGTAATTAAACATTAAACATAAAGCAAACATTAAGTGCATACTCTATTATCATTCCCACCAGATGCCAATTCACGGTTGTCATATGACCACTTCAGTCCACAGACCTAAAATCCAATAAATTTGATATCATGATGTTAAAAAATAACTTAGGAAAATTAATCTTCCAGATGGCAATAAAAATAGAAAGATGAATAGATCATATATTAAGAAAAGAGCTTGACCTCTGACTTGTGACCACTTAGCTTGCTGACGTAATCATCTTGAGCTCGTATATCACGTTGAAGAATGCTCTTGTCACGGCTTCCTGAAGACAACACAGAAGAACTCCAAGCTAGTGCCCCAACCCGTAATCGATGTCCCTCCATGGTTCTTATTCTCTTACACCGAGATGCATCCCATATCTAACCAGACAATATGCATAATGACTTAATAACATGCTAATGGACCTTTAATCTAAAGAAAGGGTGAATCTTTATGAATATTATGGTGTTAAAGGAGCACAATATTGTTGGTGTTTTCTTATGTAGACACATGCCACCCAAATAAATTAGTAAATAGGAGTAGAAAAAAATGTTCATGGTTATGACAATATATCCCCTATTAAGCTATAGGCCGAGGACCTCAATGAAAAGCATCTATATGACTATTAGAAAAATAAGATGTCAACACAAACAGGGTACACTAGAGAAGTTCTCTTAGAAAATCAGAAAGAAGAAAAGTGCAAGGACAAATAGACAGTGAAGTCCAAGGATACTCGGCTAATTCAATCGCTTAACTTATGCATTAAATCACTAAGAGAAGAATCCTCCTATGAAAAGCTTGATATTTAAACCTGAACTTTTCCGTTGCTAGTTCCGACTGCAAGATGTGTACCACGCTGTGCCCATCCAACCGAACTGACACTGTCATCAATTCCCAAATCGCACAGCTTTACTACCTGAATATATTGCACATTAGCAAAATCAATATAACTAAGTGAAATTCGGATTCCAACTGAAAGGGTGCAGCAGGAAACAAAGAACTCACTTTGCTACTCGAAGCATGCCATAAATATACACAATTTCCCAACCCAACAGCCAAAACATTGTGAGAAGACCAGTCCACAAGGTTTAGATAAAAATCATCTTGCAATGCAGGCGCATCCAATACCTAATCAAAGCCAAGCATTCAATTTCAGACCATAAATTTCCAAATTAGTACCACAGTAAAGAAACCCCAGATCAAAGACTTCACCTTGAAAGGAGATCTGGGCACCTTCCTGGGAGCCTTGACAGGGCTAGGACTAACACCGGGGAGCTGATCATCAAACCCAAAAGGGAACAAAGAATGCATAGACTTGCGGGTCTCAGTTTTGTAACGGAATATATTGCAATTGGGAGGATTACTGTGCAAATTACGGGCAGAGCTTTCCGGCGTCAAAGGAGGCAACACCGCCCCGGAATCAGGACCAAACAACGCCGCCCGCAAGAGCGTGGTGTAGGCATTGCTGGAATCTTCGGAGGAGGAATGCGGCGGCAGAGAGACATTGAAAAGCTCAAATTTTGAGGAAGATCTGCTGGGGATGAAACGGTCGCCGTAGATAGTCCGCGACGGTGAGGCGGAATTGATCCCGGAAACAACAAGATGGGTCCGCGATGGGGTCTTGGGATTGAAACTGTTGAGCTCAGTGGAAGAAGATGAAGGTTGGTGCGTGTCTATGGAGGGTGATGTGTGGTTGTCCATACCTAATCGAGCTTGCTTGGGCAGAGAGAGATGGAGAAAACCCTAGGACAGAGAAAGTGATGACGATTAATGGCTGAGAAATTAAGGAAAAAGGAATTGGAAAGAGGTTAGTTTGTTGCTGTTAATGTACAGTAAATCTCCCGGGAAATTCAATAACCGAAAGAAAAGCGTTGCGCGAAAACTTTGTGGGGTCCAATATGGATTTCGGGCCGGGCCCGTTTCAGCCCATCTTTCATCTTCTAAATGAAGTTGGATTGGGCTTGTGGGTAACCTTGTTTTCAATACTCTCGGCCTGCTCCTTTTATTTTATTTTATTTTTCAATGTCTTACTTTTGGATATTTTTAAGAAAAAAACGTTTTTTTTCTTCAAAATAATAATAATAATAATAATAATAAAGAAAGAAAACGGTTATACTAGCAGAGGCTAAGCCACTCTAATAATATCAACTTCAACTATGAGAAGTTGTTTTAATTCGGTCCTTTATATCCTCAAATAAATGATGATATTATTGCGAGCTTTTAATTTAGACTTTAGTCATTAAGTTGTGCTCGCAATAATTGTTTTTTTTTTTTTTTTTTTTGAGAATACAAATTATATTTCAGTGATGGATTTGGTAACAAACTCCTACCGTTAGGTACCTAATTAATATACTACCGTTAGGTACATAAGTTTGGGAAGTTTGGGAAGAATATACTATTTCTTTAAGAATGTAGAGATTAAATTTACCTAAATCTATATCAAAATCACAACTGGAAAAAATGGTTTCGAAGGTTATGGTAGGAAAAAAAAAAGATTTATTTAGGAAGTAACCTCAGCCAAATTGATTGGGCAGTTGATCGATTTAGTAATTATAAAATTTCAAGTTTTGACTTCCTAAAAAAAATTACTTATTGGAGCTGATTTACTTGAGGTCTGTGATATATATATATATATATATATATATATATATATATATATATATGGTCCATATAAACTTTTATTGACTTAAAAGTCTATATAAAAAATATTCATAAATTTTTATTAATTTTTATGAACTTTGTTTTTAAAGTCTAAAGTCATTAAAATTCTAAATTGAATACATCTTTACAAACTTTCAATGATTTCAATTCTTATTATACATATAATTTTCATATAAAAATGTTTTAAATACATCATAAAATTCTTCTTCTAGTTCTTCATCCACATCAACATTCTTACCGTTATTATTTCTATTCATAGTACGATGAGACATTATATGCTAATTACTTATATAGTATTGATGTGATAATAAATACACTTAGGTATACAATTAAGTTTATGTAGTGTTAATATGTGAGCTCGGGAGTAAATGATGGTGGATCAGAGGTTCGCGCGCTAATATGGGTTGGGTCCAAATCCAAAAGTCTCCCTCCACCAAGTAATAAATGCGTTATTTATAGAGGTCAGGAGGGAGCACATGCCATGATCCCGGCATGCTCGCCACGTGTTTTGCATGCAATCAGTGGGATCGGAGGCCGTGCAAATTGGTCCATGTGCTATGCTGGACAAGTCTAATTGACGTGATCGGTTATAGTCCCAAGATTCTTGTTTTCTGATGAGAAGGGTTATTTGCTCGAGATGTCAGGCTAAGACCCCAGTTGGGACCGAGCTCAAGACGTGCTACGTTATAGGCTTATAGCTCGCCTAATCACTTGCGGATCCGCTCTCCAGCTCGGGTTGGATCGGGCCGTCGTATAGGTCTTTCCAGGTCAGGAATTGTTCTTTACAAAAAGAGAATTATATACCGATCGGGTATACGGCTATACGCCTAGGGTATATTTCCCATTAGTATCAATAAACATCTACAAACAAAATTGTTTCATAGGAAAATTAATACTAATATTGAATACTCAAATTTATAGTAACAAGATTGTTCAAATAAAATATTTAAAAATATACTTACTAGTTGCATAAAAAAAAGTAAAATAAAAACTTTTAAAATATAATATCAATAATTTATATATATATATATATATATATATATATATATATATATATATATAAAATTATACCGGATGTATTGCTAGGCATCAAGCATTTATATGAATAGTATGAAACATATAGGAAAATTTGGCGATGACAGATGAAATGTTTTCTTTGCTTGTATATATATTTAGGGAGAAAAGTTGGTAGATAATGTTTAGAAGTTGGGGAAAAAAGTTGGTAGATAAAGTTTAGAAGTAAGGAGAAAAAAAGTTCATAGAGAAAGTTTAAAGTTTGGGGTCTGATGATAGATTTCGACTATTTATATTAGTAAAGAAAAAAAAGTGTATTATAAATTTAAAGACGATGGCCCTGTTTGGTAAAATGGCTATTAGCTGATAGCTGTTAGTTGTTAGCTGATTGTGTTAATTAGAGGGTATAAATAGTTGATAACATTAGCTGATTGTAGAAAAGTGTTTGGTAAATTAGCTGTTAGCTGATAGCTGTTTGGTATAATTTCTTTTCTCAAAAAGCTAATTGAAAAAGTTGTTTGGAGTAGCTTTTTGAATTTTAACCTTTTGGAGTTGCAAAAAGTTAATTAACCAAACATTTATATTGATATTTTAACTAAATCAAACAATTAATAATGGTCAAATAAGCCTAAATTGGCCTATAGGTCAATTTTTACCAAAAAGGGCCGATATCATTTTTTCACTAATTGATACTCTGTATAATATTACAAGAAAAATAGAGTTTAGCTAAAGAGAGAAAATTAAACATTAAATAGAGTTTAGCTAAGAGTTAGTAGAAAGAAAGTTTAGAAATCTTAGGATTGAGAGATGGATTTCAAATACTCCGTATATAATTTATATTTGAGAGTGAAAGCCTACAAAAGTCCTAAATTTAAAAAGTCAATAAAAGTTCATAACTTTTTTTTTTTAGTATCACTCAACTTTTAAAGATCAGACTCTTTAATTTAAAAGTATTAATTGTATATCATCTGATTTTTAAAAATTCTTTGAAAGTTTCAATTGAATACCACCCAACCTTTAAACAACTTTCTACAAGTTTTAATTGAATACTTCTAAACTACTTTTAAAGTTAATTAAATTCTTTAAAATTCTACGCTGGAAACGAAGAGGAGGCGTGGAAGGGGGTGACCGGCGGTCATTCCCCGACGTTTTTTTTAGTTTATTATTAAAAATTATTTAAAAGTGTCAATTCACCATCCATGTAAGAAGGCAACCCGATGAAATGAATGGTAACCTGCTATCATGTGAAATTGCATACATTTGAAGTGATTAGTGGTATAATTGCACTTTTTTTTTTGTTCAAGTGGTCTAATTGCACTTTTTTTTTTTTTTTTGTTCAAGTGGTCTAATTGCACTTTAATTTCAGATTACGTTCACTGACCATTGGACCTTATTCCTATATAAATATAACTGAGCAATGCCTCCTTACATGTGCGAGCCGATTACTTTTGATGAGTTCCAAGCAACACGTAGACCGTAGTCTCTTTTCATCAGGTAACGTGGAGATTTGAATCAATAATGTTTGACATGATGTTGACTCTAATACCAAATTAAAATATGTGTTTAATCTCAACTAAAAGCCCGATAGTTAAATTATACATTTATGTCTATATATTATATGCTATCATAAATCATAATGCAACTTGTAACTCATTTTACCTACAAGATAATGTATGTAAACTAATCATTCATTTTACAGTGCCTGTAGCGAACAACAAATCAATTAAGCACATAATATAATAATATAATATAAAAGATTTACGATATTATATATTCAACACTTCAATTCATATCAAATTATATGGTATATTTTAATTTATCTTAAAACCACCCAATTAGATCAAACAAAGTTGTAAACATCTCCCTACCATGGTGATATTACCGATTTACAGGAGTCCAATATACATATAAAAATAAATTGATGGGACAATCTTAGCCAAGTTAGTTATACTATTGATTTGATAATTACAAAATTATAAATTTGACTCTTAACTATTGCGACCTATTAGCCTTATATTAATTTGAGCCGATTAGTTATAAACAATTAATCTAAACTATTTTTTTTTGTGACCTTTTACCGATTAAAATTACAAAACAAGTATTAGTCAGCATATACGCACCTTCAGGTAGGTCACTCAGAAAAAAAAATAATAATAATTGATGGCTTTTCGGTAGTTGGACACCTCAAAGAAGTGAAAGAACAGACAACCTGCGGGGACCTCAGATCAAATTTGGTTATTGTCAAAATAGTTCAATGGCCTTGATCCGAATCCGTTAATTTTGTCCTTAAACAAAATAAAAACAAACTAGTCAATTTCCTTGTAATAATCAACAAATTTTAGGATTGAAAAAAGAGGGCAGGCTGTTTTGGCCTCGCCGATTTGCTGCATTCACGCTGTAGGAAGAAAAACCCCAGCTGGCTTTGATTTGTCGGTAAAAAGAGGGAAGAATATTCGATTATTTAAAATTGTGTTATACTGTTATTTGTGGTAACAACCTTAGATTAGTTTAGTTGGTCAGACAATTAACTTAGTAAGTATAAGATTCTAAGTTTAATTTGTTGGATAATCTTGTTGGTATAATTCAATAATAATCCTACAAAAATAAGGATTATTATTTTTCTGTAGAAAAGGGAAGGAAAGATGAAGAGATTAGCTCGTGTTTGGTGTAGGGTTTTTAGCAGGAGTCAAGTCATCACTCTTTCCTTAAAACCTTATATGATAGATATATATACCTCAGATATACGTACCCACACCTGCTCGGATCATATTCCAGATGTAGAGAGGATCATAGTTGTGTTGTTTGATTATTGTTTGTAAACATAGATTACTTTTTGTTCACGAACGAAGTGTGATCATGAAGAGTTTGGTTATTAAGTGTTCACGGATGTAACGAACATTTTTGCGAACATTAACGAACATGTTAAAAGAACGTGTTCATGAAGACAAACAAGTTTGTAAATGTTAACGAACACTAATGAACGCTTAACAAACGAACATGAACAAGAACAAGATTTTCAAAAACTTTAACAAACGAACACGAACACAAACATTCTAAAAGTATTAATAAACAAAAACACACAACCTTCGTTGTTCAATATTCGGTTCGTTAACAGCCCTAAGTACCACACGGCACACACACAGCAAATCAACAACTTTGGATTCTGGCAAATTCGATTGTCCATGGGATCATCGCATCGAATCCATTGTTTTGTCCTTAAACAAACGATCAATTTTCCTTGTAATAAATCGTTTTTAGGTTAAAATAGAAATAGATGCTGTTTAGGTGATTGTGCAGAAGGGAGAAGAATAACAGCAGGTTAGGAATAAAAAAACCAGAATTATTGTAACTCTTCTAGCATTTAGAAGAATATGTCACCCTTACGACGGTAATGGTTCAAGATGACAAGTTATATGATATGATGATTTCTATCATAAGGTGATTCAATAAATAAATCGTTTATGTCAACCTATGGTGGTCCAACTAGGCTAGGAAAATTAACTACCAAAATATGGCCATGCTTGTATTCGCAGTTATATATATACTATACTATACCTCGACTCTTAAGTATTTTTTTTAATAGGCGGAGAGTCATAGGCCACTGAATGTGAATATGTAATAATATTTTGAATGTTAAATATAGGAATATAATGTAATTAGCTAGAGTCTTGATCGATTTTAGGTATATAATTTATTGATAATTAGCTAGGAGTTATTTATAATATTTATATTATATAGTGTCATTCGTTTATTCAGTGTCTTCCTTCATCTTCTCTTGTCGTGTTTCTCTCAATCTTTCTTTTAATTTCTTTTTGGAAAAAGGGTCAAATAGACCCTCGAACTTTAACTTAAAAGTCAATTAGCCCCTTAAACTTTTTAAAGGTGCAATTACACCCCTCAACAATTCATTTAAGTACAATGAAACCCAAAAACAAATTAATGACCTGCTATCACAGGTCATTAGGGTTCAGGCCACCTTCCGGCGAATTTTCCGGTAAAAAAAAAAAGTGACCAGCGAAATTTCTGACAAAAAAGTGACCGGCGAAATTTTCGGCAAATCTGGGTCGGTTGCTGGTCACTTTTTTTTTGCCGAAAAATTCGCCGGAAGGTGACATGAATCCTAATGACCTGTGATAGCAGGTTATTAACTTGTTTTTGGGCTTCATTGCACCTAAATGAATTGTTGATGAGTGTAATTGCACATTTTAAAAGTTTAGGGGCCTAATTGACTTTTAAGCTAAAGTTCGAGGGCCTATTTGACCCTTTTCCCTTTCTTTTTTGATTTCAATCATAATCTCTGATGCATACCGAGTATAAAAATAGAGTCGAATCACCTAGCAAATAAATCCAGACGCGACCAACCGGTCGAGTCTTGACTCCCTAAGCTAAAAACCCAACACCCCTCCATAACCCCAAATAAATACCCATTACTTACCCTACTAATTACCCATAATAAATCTCATAAATACCCCATTACTACCCACTAACCACCAATAAATCACCCATTAAATATCCATAACCCCCACAATTGTCTACCCATAAATCCTAATAATTTCTCTCTTAAAATACCTATTAATTTCCTTACCCAACATCTACTCATCTGACTATTATAAAAGATACATATGAAAAACAAGAAGAAAGTGGGGGGCTTCACGAGAAAGCCCAGCATTTGAGAGAGAAAGAGATAGCTTCATTCTGATACAAAAATACCTACAATATAGTGAATTTCTGGTTTGACATTGCTCAAAAAAATCTGTAATTTTTTTTTTTTTTCAGTTTTCACGTAAAAATATCATGTCTATTCTTTCTTTTTCCTTGCCATTACTTCTATTTTGTCTACTCAAACCCGATTGTGTTGAACCACTGATAGACCGTTCGAGAGTCTGAAAACCAACAATCTCCCTTTCTAAAAGTTCGTTGTGACTCATGTTTGAGTTTATATTATCAACTAGTTTTACGCGCACATTGCACGAAGGATTTAATACCCAATGTTTATAATTAAATAAATATTTGAAAGTATATAAATGCAATTATATATGAGAAGTTCATACCTAAGTAATTTAATTTCAAATTTGTTTATTTATATATGTAACTCATAGTATATATGAATACAAGGTAATATAGGAGATTCATTATAATTGTTACTAAACTTTTTTTAAATAATAACCAAGCATATTTGTTGCAAAGGGCTCTAATATATTTAATGAATGAACATATATACAAGATCAATGAATGAATCAATAGCACAAGTCTTTTAGGTGTTTTGCTCAGTGTTCATTTAGTTCAACTATTATTGTTGAATGAATTATTATAAGGAATTTAGATTAAGTAATAAAAATTTAAAAATTATAATTGTAATGTAACCCAAAGATATTGGACGGTTGGTAAATATGATGTAATCAAAGATCAAAATGTTAAAGAAAGTGTTTGGTTATTTAACAGTTTGGAACAACAATTTGTTCTAAACCACTGGAAATATAAATACTGCAATTTACAATATTTTCACTTAGCGTTTTGGAGAATGATTCCCCAAAATACCTTTGTATTAAAAAAAAAAAAAAAGTTTACTATATAGCTGTTTCAACTCCTTGAATAACAAGAGACAGTTTAGCTGGCTCACTGCTTGCCCATCAACGGATGGGCAAGGCTCCTATGCCACTTTTCACCCGATGTCGGAAAAGTGACAAAACTAAGGGGAGCCGAACGTTCAGTTTCCCATATGTTTTTTTTTCTTTTATTAAATTATTTCACATGTTAATATATATATATATATATATATATATATATATATATATATATATAGTAGAAGTAGATAGTAGATATAATATAAACACTAGTGTAGAATCCGTATATATAATTGGAGAAGATAAATTAATGGCCGGGAAATGACTTTGTCCTAGAAAAGAATATTGAAATTGAAGAGTAGGATAAAGAAACCTTATGAACTCATATGATCGGATCGAAACTTGACTGAATTAATCTATTATATATATTCCATAAGATACAAATACTAATGCATTATGTAAATTTAAAAAACTCATTATACTATTCAAGCCTTATTAAATATAGAGTTACATATACACTCTACAATAATTATAGTGTGCAACTTTTGTTCAACTAACACTAACAAAAAATGTACCCAAATATTTTTTTTGAAAGGAAGATAAATATATTAAAAATCAATATCGGGTTCAAAACGCATTAACAATAAAAACGGAATGAACAAATAATCATTCTTTACATCCCAACAAAGAAACAACCTCCGATCCCTAACAACTAAATGTGGGCAGCATGATTCGTACACTATTTAGCAAAACATAAATCCACACTCATAAACAATGTAGACATTTCCTTAATATCATCAATAATTGCCCCAAACAACGATCACCTAACTCATCTCTCAACGCATAAAACACATGTTGAATTGGGAATCCATCTCCATCTCCACCTCCACCTTATCCACTTGTATCGCCTTCAACCAGCTAAGAGCCTCTTATCTCTCCCTAGCAACTAAATGAGTCGCTTAACTTGCAGACCGTTTAACAAAACATAAATTCACATTCACAAACGATGTAGAGATCAGATTTCATAATATCATCAATAATTTCCCAAATAATTTAATTAGACTAACTTATTAATTAGTACTAATTATTTAAGAGGCTATCAATGCAATTGATCACTACGTAGTGAAGGCTGTGAAGCCATTAGAAGTCTAACTTAACTCTTAGCTAGCTAGTTGAGCTACTTGAGACAATTTATGGTACGACACATGATTTTCAATAAAATTAGCATAATAATATGTACCTAAAATAAGCCACATGCATGCAATTATATATATTATATAAATCTTAAAAGTTATGGAACGTACATTACTTTATACATACCAATTATTCATATATTATATATTATATTTAAGAATATTATTTCTTTAAAAAAATAAAAAATACACAAGTGGTTCCTACGTCAAACATGTGATTCTTGCGCGATAAGATATTAAAGTGTCACCTTGCCTTTTTAGGAATACTATAAATGGATTACTATACACCAAATGCACGGATTTTGTCTTTGAAGATTGCTACTTTAAAATTTTTTTAAAAAAATACTACTTGAACTCCCGAACACGAACATGATAAATTTCAGCATAGACATAATACCCATTTTTCATATGATCTCAAGTTCTCAACTATAGTGGCATTTTGTCATTTAGTGTTTCACTACTAATTTGGTCTCTCAATTTCACCAAATTTTACCGTTACTCGCATGATATATGATGACATTTCAATCATTTTTATTGATTTAACTTGAAATGATCAGATTGATAGTCGATAATTGAAAATAAGACTATAAGAGTATAGATCGGAATTACACTATAATCTATACATATATGTAAATCTTTTGCCAAAAATGTTGCAATAATAGAGGAAACCATATCCACCTAATTCGATGGCACTGATCTAGGTGGGGTTTAATTTGTCTCGCTTGTGCAACGCCATACACACTTAAGGGCAACCAAACTCTTTTCACTTTGTTGGTTTATAGTACGTAGAATAAAAAGATATACCTATTTTATTTAATTATACACACATATATACGTACACATATATAATGAATAAATACATACACATATGTAATGAATAAATTACTGGGAAAAAAAAAAGGGCATCAGTACGTAGCAGTTGGTTTCTTCAATTCAGTCGATGGCAAGGTCCGGAAACAAATATATATACAAACGTGGGTTTCATTCGGTATTGCTTTGTCTTTTCCTAATTGACGTTTGGACCGAATAAATTTTAGTATTGTATAGAACGAAATTAACAAATACGTCCGAAAGAGGGGATCGAGTGAGTGGAGTATAATTCTCATATTATAATATTATAAATTCGATTCTTGTCAACAGTACCCTCTCAGAAGTCATAAATATGGAGGTTATTATTGAAGAAGATCGATGAAGCCAAAAATTGGGAGAAAAGGGGCTACAGACTATGACTCTGTTTGGCAAATCTAGCTGAAAAGCTATGAGTTCGAAGCTGAAAACTAAAGAGCGGTTAAGCTAGCTGTTATGATTGGAAGTGTTTGGTAAAATTAGCTTTTTGATAAGCTGATAAATATAAAAAGACTAAAAAGAACATCTTCATAAAATTTAAATTAATTTGTTTACATATTAAAATTTAACATTTTGTCTTTAAAAAAAATTAACATTTTAAAATAAAACTATTAGCATAATCATGATCTAGCATCTCAGAAGTAACAATATTGTTGCAAATCTCATAATAATAATAATAATAATAATAATAATAATAATAATAATAATAATAATAATATTTGGGGTGAAAGTTGCGGATAAAGGAGAAGAGAAAAGAGTTTTATTTGGGAAGAATAAATTATGTCATTTTTTTAAAATAATAAGGATAAAGATGGAAAAAAAAAGTTATGAAACTAGGAGCTTAATTCCTGAGGTGAGTTTTAAAATCTCCACTGACCTTTTAACGACTTATATAACCTTATGAAATAATATTCGCTCTAATGTTTGGATATTACGAATAGAATGATGCTTTAATAGCGAGGAGATGAGCATGCATGATGCATGAAGAAAACCAATATATGCATTGTATATTTGTATAGTAGCAGCTCAAGCAGAGTTAAAAAGAAAAAAAAAAAAAAAAAGAGTTAAGCTTTAGACTTGACTTGATTAGATTTTTGATATGATATTTATATGCTGCATTATATTCAATTTACAGAGTAGTATAAATTAATTAGTTAATTCATTAATTAATTAAAAGCAATACATACAAGCAATATATAAATAATACATATTTATATGCTGCATTCATAATTAGTTAGTACTGAAGTTGGTGATTTTATTTATTTATTTATTAAAATTGAGTACTACTATATTGCCATTGCATATATAATATCGAGTATGTTATGGAAGGGCAGTACAGATTGGTTAACGTAGTTATCAATTATATATGAAAGAAATCATAAAAACATGGTTCACCTCTTTCTTGTATAAATCAAGACTATGGTGTATATATATATATATATATATATATATATATATATATATATATATATATATATATATATATATATATAGGGGTGATCTGATCACATGTGGCCATGTTGTTAGATAGATCCAACGAATCACATTAATCAAGATTCTTCCAGTATTTTCACGCATGCACATTCTCCTACGCAGCGAATTGCAAGGGTAAATTCTTCATAAGGCACCGGAATAAGGGAAATCACATTGTTGTATGTTTTATTTGTGTAATTGGTGCATTATTAGCCTTAAACTCTGGTGTATTTGTAGATTTCCATTGGTGTCAAGTTCAGGTGCGACAACGCCTTCCCGTGTGGTCAGTGCGACCACACCAATTGTTATACAAATATACACAATCCATGTTATGAAATGCACAGCAAAGAACATACACAAATTAGGTACGCATCACCAAAAACGCGCCATTATATTACATATGAATAAATACACCATACAATGTTCGGGAATACACTATTGGTGTGTTTCACTGTGGTGTATTTTATTACACTATTGGTGCATGTTGTCAACACTGTTGGTGTATTCTGGAACCCGGCCGCTATAAATGGTCACTGTAATTACCATAACACCCCCCACGCGCGAAAATCCTCGAATCCTCATAATTAGCCACTGCCGTTAGATTAAACTGATTCAACGACACAGATACGACCACACCGCCACACCTAATGACACGACCACATATAAGCGCTCTTATATATATATATATATATATATATATATATATAGGTCGGTATTGGATCAAATGGAACAAGTTATTACGAGAAAAATAAGAACCAATCTCAGTCTTACATCTGAACAAATCGGACGGATCACATTAAGTTTTTATTTTTTTTTTAAAACACAATGATATTTTTGTAATTATAACCAACTTTATTATATAAATTAAACTTGAATACTAAAATCTGCAATTCTCAGATTTTTTTTTATTTTTCACATTTAGTATTAAATTATTAATATTTTGCATATTTATTATTAAAGATTGAACTCGAAAAAAATGTGAAAGCTAAGTGAATTACACTTACAATTTTGGTTTAGTGGTTCACTTTTTTACTGCCTAAGGTTTAGCATTTACACTTTAGATTTAAAATTTAACTTTTTTTTTGTTGATTTTATAAAATTTACCTAGTTTACATATTTAGTTGTTAAAGATTGCATATTTAAGTATTCATGTTTGCATAATTAAATTGGTAATAATTACGAAAATACCACCGTGTTTTTTTTATTCTTATCAGATCCATCGAATTTTTATAAACATAAGGCTAAAATTGGTTCTTATATCTCTCCTATGGTACTGTTCTCACAAGATTCTTAGCATATATATATATATATATATATATATATATATATGTATGTATGTATGTATGTATGTATGTATGTATGTATGTATGTATGTATGTATGTATGTATGTATGTATGTATGTATGTATGTATGTATGTATGTATGTATGTATGTATATAGTACACACATATTATTATGGTACATAAAGATACAAACGCCCACTTTGAGTTGGACCACAAGTAAAATTGTATCTTGGGTCGGTTTTTGAAATTTTGTGGCCCCGTTCTTATAAATAAATGAGGTCCTACTAAAAGTATAAGTGTAATATTTAAAATCAATATCGTAAAATATATGACTCTTCTTTTCAGATTGATTTTGTCATGCTCAATTAATTAGGTTTTAATTATTAAGAGAGTGAAGTGATTTTGGAAAAAACTAATGAGTTTTAGGATTAATTGTAGTTTTTTTTTTTTTTTTTTCTGAAGTAACTAGGTCAAAAATAAAATTAGTCCCTCTAAAAATTGAGGTCATGTACTATTGCCCTTCATGCACGTCCTAAAATCCGGTCATGATAGTATCCACTAGGTCTACTGCCTGGCTTCTTATTATTATAGGAGATGCCATTTAATTTTTATGAAACCCTTAAAAAATAATTCATATGTTTGATTTATTTTATGTGTCGAGTTTGATTAATGAGACTTTTAATAAGTGGTTCGAATTTTATGTATCTGATTTTGTTAAGGAGGTTTAATTCGGTTGATGAGACTTGAAAAATTATAGCTAGTAGTAAAGACACAATTTTTCCCCCTCCTAACACTTGGGTGCCTTAATTGGACAAATTCATGAACTTCTATACTATCACTTATTAGAATTAAGCGATGCACTACAAAAAAAATATAAATAGTAGCCAAATACCTAATGGTTTAGCGGCATAGCTTATGGACTCTCAAATAAGAGATCTTTGGTTCAAATCTCAGTGTTTTTGTACTCCAATACATTGAGAAATTAGTTGTTACTATAGAATAATAATAAACTCATATATGGATAATTGGCAATTAGCCCATTAGGGTAACTGTTCCAAATTTCGAATATCTCCAAAAAAAAACCCATAAATCAACACACATATTTAAATATAGTATATCTATGGTACGACCATCTCTTTCAACATTATTGTTTTAGCGATTGCACCATGGGCTCTCTTCTTCAGTGGTTGATCAATCATTGCTAATATTTTAAGTCCGCACATGGCGACGATAACATTTAGAATTGTTTAACAATGGTGGATCAAACCACAACGAGCTAATCTTATGTTTTACAATACTGTTTTGTTAACTTAACGCGTACTGTTTTCTGGAAATTAAACAATACAAAATTGTTTGACGTTGAAAGATGATTACATATTCTTTTCTTTTTTTCTGTACTGCCATGGAGTCACTGCCATAAATTATCATGCATGTATATATAATCCCCCACGGGGCTTCAAAAGAAAATAAGAATAAGAAGAATAAGAAGAAGAAGAATTAGTACAGTGTTGTTAAAAAGAGTATGGAACAAATTTCATCCACATTTCCATTTCAGGATGGACTGCTGCACTTTTCTCCCATTATTTCTGCACGGCAGCAAACCAAACCGCCGGTTTCCGACCACAACACTAATCCTCTGCTGGTTTTTGATCTTCTTAAGGGTGACGTGGCGTACGACGTTGCCCCGACCATGAAACCCAACGTCATACTACAACAACAACATCAGCAGCTGCAGCTGCAGCAGAAGAACCCTAATAATAATCCTCCTCACCAGCAGAGGAAGATTATACGCCGGGACGTTGAACGGCAACGGAGGAAGGAGATGGGTAGCCTTTACAAAAGCCTGGTTGGATTAATCCCTTATGAGTATATTAAGGTTAGTACATATACACTTCTGATATTCATTATATGCATTTCTATATATTCACATTATTCTTGTTACTATACACATATAATTGGATAGATTATTGATCAAGAATGCATCTTCAATGCATTTATTTCGAGATAATATAGGCTGAGACGCGCATTTTGACCCTCAATAGTCACTTCATACAAAAATGAAACTTGTAATGAATTTTATGGTTACCCTTAAACCTGAGGGGACATATTAAGCCCTAGTACACATTCTTCAATATACACGGTAGGAAATTATGGAATTTCCGACCACCTAGAAGTGATCTTAAATCAAGTTGAAAGTAAAAAGTGGTCGGAAATAGCAACAAAAGTTTTTCCGAATACCAAAAGTGGTCGGAACAAGGCTTTCGTAAGATCACTTTCAGGTGGTCGGAAATTTCATAATTTCCAGCCATGATAATTCACTTAACCATAATATTCCCTAGCTTTAAATGTGTACTCCATACATTTAAATGAGGTAAGTAATATAATGTCTCTTCTATACATTTATAAAACGAACTACTACACTATTGAAAGTTCTCAATAATTATAAAATTAACTTTGATCTTTTTTTTTTTTACTAAAATAACTATTGATGAACTCTATAGACGGCTGAAATTAATCCTTACTTTATTATGTGATCATGTCTATAATATATATGTAATTTAAAAATGAGAATAAATTAATAAATAGCATGCAGAAATGAAGCATTCAAGATGGAGAAAAATATGAAGGTTCCAAGGAAAACTGTTCCCAGAATTATTGAAACAAGACGATAGCAGATGACAGCTTAAGATGCTACACGTTTGTACGGCAGGACAAAAAATTTATACTATAACCATCATCATCCAGACAAGTAGACAACCAATGACTGAACGCACGTCTAATTCTTAAGCGATCATCATCATGCACGTGTTGTATTTGTTGAGTTGTGTCGACGCATATAGTATAGGAAAATACTGCCAACTTCAAAGTTTTATAACATCATGGAGTAAAATTGTGAGAATAGAGATTGAAAATTCATATAGTAAACTTTATAATATAAATATATAGGCTCTTTTAGTAAATGGCTGTTAGCTGTTAGCTGTTAGCTAATTGTGTTAATTAGAAGATATAACTAGTTGATAACATTAGCTGTTGCAGAAAAATGTTTGGTAAACTAGTTGTTAGCTTATAGCTGTTTGATATAATTTCTTTTTTGAAAAAGTTGCTTGGAGCAGCTTTTTGAATTTTAGCATTTTGAAGTTGCAAAAAGCTAATTAACCAAACACTTGTATTGATATTTTAACTAAATCAAACAAGTAATAGTAGTCAAATAAGCCAATATTGACCTATAGGCCAATTTTTTACCAAACAGGGCCATCGTTTAATTATCAATTTAAGCTTGTAGTTTAAAAAGACTTTAATTGACATGTCTAGCTTATAAGCTACCTTAAAACTGAAAGTTTAAAAGTTAGTAGTTAGTAGTTACTGGCATATTTTGAAACATTACTTAAGGTAGTATAAAACATCTCATAGCCTATTTGTAGTTTAAAATAATTTATAAGCTCTAACATAAACTCTACCAAACACAGCTAGAATAGCAATCATTACTGTGTTGATAATACTATCAAATAATGTATATTCAGTACATAAATAATGTAATTTTAGTATATTAAAAATGTACATTGTATTCAAGAAAATTACATTATTTGAGTTCGAAAAGTACATTATTTTGTATAATATATATTCAATATACAAATAATATACTTTTAGTATATTAAAAATATACTTTTTGTTATGGTTCAAATATAGCACTGCATGGACCATTGCCGCAGAATAGAGTTTGGGTAAGAAATATTCAAGTTTATACTAAGTTTAGGCCTTGAGATTCAAGAGATAATGTAACAATAGTAATGATATATAATTTCCTATTCAAATATCATAATCTTAACAAAAAATAATACATTAATACATCAAAATTGTTGAAATTATGAGTTTTATATATAACAATATCTTATTAGCTAGTTTTTTTTACGCTCAGGGAAAGCGTTCGACGTCGGACCGTCTGCAGGAGACGGTGAGGTACGTGAAAGATCTGAGGAAGAGGGTGGAGAAGCTGAGCGCGAAGAGAGATGAACTGAAAGGGGTAACGGAGCCGCCGGCAGATTCATCGTCAAATTCGCTACTCCGTCCGGCAGCAGTAGCGTCATCATCGAGCCTGATCAAGGGTCGGGATGAATGCAATGACGAACAGAGCAGAGTAACGGTGAAGCCTTGCAGGGCGGGAGTGGAGGTCACCGTTAACGTTGCCGCCCAGAAAATCAAAGGTGGCGGCGGCGTGTCCCTGTCGAAGATTCTTAAGGTGCTTGTCGGAGATGGGCTGTCCATTAACAACTGCTGTTCCATTAAAGTCAATGATAGGCTGCTTCAAACTATTGAGGCTGAGGTATGTATATATGTAACGCATGTAATACAATATTATAATTGGAAAAGCATTTTATATCAAATATAACTATATATGTATACGTTTAGATGATTTTGGTTCCGGTATGGATTGCATCATTAGGCATAAATGTACTACATAGTGTTAAAAAAATGTACCATAATGAAATGTCACGAAATGCAATCCACACGGACTGCACGGTTCACAGAACTTGACCCACTTTTAGATTATACCCGATATTTTTAACTTAACTATCAATACCAAATATAATCCAAAAGTATATATGTTTAGATCTGATTCAAAATAACGACATTAGTATTGATCAATACCTTAAAAGTTCTCATAAATATATAAAAGAAAGTTCTAAGGTGAATAAGAAATATTTTGAGTTTGTATAAGTACTGTAGAGACGCACAATTTGGTATAAACCCAAAGTCTTTCCTAAAATACTTTTGGCTTGTACCCGTATAAGAGTTAAATGTGTCTATAGTATCAAATTTGTTTTTTATTTTTTATATATATAAAATTGCAGGTTATTGGAGGGGGAAGCATTGATCCAACTCAGCTGGAGCGGAAGCTGTCCGTGTTATATTAGTATATAATCATGGGGGTTTTTAATTTAGAAATATTAATTAATGTTGTTGTGGTTGATTAATTATTATTAGTAGTATTATTACTATTACTATTTTTTAAAAGTTGCATTATCTTCATAGCTAGGGTTTTTTTTTTTGGGTAGGGAATGGAAGAGAAGTGCAAAGACAATAAATTGGAAAATTAAAAGCCTTAGCTTATAGCTAGAATTCATGTAATATACTTGTCCCAATCATTATATTGTATCATTATTTGAAGTTAAGTTAAATATAAATATAAGGTTTATTGCTAATTAAAAAAAAAAAAACTAATTTTTTAAATTCTTTAATAATTATGGCCTTCCATGTCTAGCATGGAATGAGACTGGCCCAAATGCGAGCCCCTAGTGACAGACCGACAATTATGTCATGGACCCAGGTCAAAATACACCATTTATATATTATGTTCACAATTTACACCTTCAACCTATTAAAAATGAACAGTTATCTGTAATACCAACATAATTTAATTTGCCAACAGGCCCAACATTGTTGGGTTGGGCAATACCTAGCCCATGCCATATTGGGTTCTTATTTCATCACTGATACATTTGAAATTTTAGAAACATATAAAATTTCATGCAAGTAAAAGAAGGAAAAATGTTACGAACACAGCCATTTCCAGGCCTTCCACAGTAGCTTTCCTTCTCCTTCATTCGAACATGACTACCACAGGACTCCTAACAACGTTGTTGGCAGAAACCCAGGAAATAGCTCCTTGAACAAAAGGGACATTATTGATTTCTCCAGACGACCGGCTAAACCTTACTTTATATGATGTTTCTTGGTTTGTTGCAGTAAACACCATTGTTTCAGGCTCGACCACAATATCAACTCCGGCAACATTTTCAATCCTCAGACTGTAACTGGAGTTCGCCTCTCCAACATTCTTCACTGTTCTTGTATATGTCTGAGAAGCCGTTCCAAGTTTAATGGAAAACGAAGGATAATTGAGTTGGGCTTCAGGGATGCTTGAAACCTCAGAGCACTTGAATTTATACTGCAGAATTTGTCCCATTTCTCTGTCTGTGTAGTTCAGGCCACATAAATATGGAATGTAATCGTCAGGATGAATGTCGTAGACCAGCCCTGGATTACTCGCTCTCGCCGGATTCACATGGCCGGCGCCGATGGCGAAAGCGTCCGCCGGAAGTAATCTCTCGTCGACAATGTCTCCGCCTTCCAAGTTCGCCTGATCGGCTGTGGTCATGATGGCGGATTTAATGGCGGCCGGAGACCAATCAGGGTGCGCGCTTTTCAGCAAGGCGGCGATGCCGCTAAGGTGAGGGCACGACATTGAGGTGCCGGAGATGATGTTGAATGTGGATTTCGTGTTCGTTATGTTTTCGACGGAGAATGGCCAGGCGGCGAGGATGTTTACTCCGGGGCCGATAATGTCGGGTTTCAGAATCCCAGGGCTCGCGTAGCTTGGCCCTCGGGAGGAGAAAGATGACACCGCCGGTGCGTTCTTAACTCCGATCGATGTTCCTTTGAACACGACCGTTGCTGTCGGGGAAGACGAGGAATTTATGTAAGTTTTGATTTTTACTCCGTCGATGTAGTTCAGTTCTGTCGCCGGGAGAACATGAGTGTCGGCTATGATAGTGTATCCATCTTCTTCCTCGTTGACAATAATCATGGCGGCGCCGCCTGCCGCTTTCACGGTTGCGCCCTTGTCGATTCTGCGGACGCCGCCGTTCTTGTCGCATAGGACAACTTTTCCTCGTACGTCTGTGTTGTTTAATGTTCCTTCTCCGCAATATCCGGCATCTTCGTCTTGTAATCCAGGGTATATTAATGGCAGTTGTCTGGAGGGGAAGCCATGGATTTGGAAAGCGGATTGGCCTTCAAATTCTTGGCCGTTTCCCAGCACGGCCGTGGCCCTTAACGTTCTGTCGATGGAAGCGGCGCCGACGGTGAGAATCCAGGGAGCTTCATTTGACAGGCTGGTGTTATCCGGGCCGGAGTTTCCGGCTGAGCAACTGACGAAAATGCCCTTCTGCATCGCGGAAAACGCGCCCAGCGCCGTGCTGTCGTCGTAGAAGTCGGAGGATTCTCCTCCGAGGGACAGGGAGAGGACATCAACGCCGTCTTCGACGGCGGCGTCCATGGCTGCCAGAATGTCGGATTCGTCACAGTCGTCCGTGCATACCTTGTAGATTGCTAAGTGAGCAAGCGGCGCCATTCCCGCCGCCGTGCCCTTAGCGTTATCATAGACTGCCGCACCCTTCACAAAGTTTCCGGCGGCCGTGCTGGCCGTGTGAGTTCCATGGCCTTCTGCATCAATCGGAGGCTCAGACGCCTCTTCCCTCACGAAATTCCTCGCACCAATCAGCTTTCTGTTACACGTAGTACCATTCAACTCGCATTTCCCCTTCCATTTCGCCGGCGGCGCCGGCATACCTGTAAGAATTTTCCATTACTACAATATATTATATATTAATTAACTGGTTGGAATGCCCGCTTAACTTAATGGTTCAGAGTAGGCAGTATTTGAAGAGACCAAAGTTCTAATTTGGCGACAGTTTAAATATTATGTTTAAAGTGGACAGATCCTTTGTGTACAGTAACATTTGATTCTGTCTACTGGACCATTGAATCACCCTGACTTATATGGATATATATTTATATTTAATAATACCTTCATCATTGAAAGATGGATGATCAGGGGTGATCCCCGTGTCCAACATTCCGATGATCACCCCCTTCCCAAAGTTTGATTCCGGCCAAAACCCATAATTCTGGTAAAGCCCCAAGAAGTTTGGAGTGTGAGTTGTATGCAAACTGTAAACCTTCTGACGCCTCGCCGAGACAAACCCATCTTTCTTGCTCAGTTCTTCCACCATTTCTACCGACAATTTCGCTGCAAAACCAGAAGCTACATGGCGATACGAGTAAACTATGCTCGGAGAATCCTCGAGACTTGCCGCCGTGTTAGTTTCCGGCAGAAACGATCGGTAATAGGTTTCCAGATCTTCTGGCTCAGCATCACTATTCTGGGCAACAGCTTTGCTTACATGAACAATATAAATATCCATGCCGCCATTGTTTTCTGCAATGGTTGAATGAAAGATGGAGACAAAGGCTATACAAAGAATCGACGACAACGTCGCCATGTTTGTGCCCTTCATGGCTAAAAACACTAAACAATGTTGAATTTTGGATGATCGGAAACCGAAAGAATAACGTATATATTATATAGAGCTGTATTGATCGAATTGAAGTGAAAGATTCCGGCCATGGTATCTATCCTGCCGGCTTTATATATGTTTGGCATTATATTGGCTTACAGACAGCCGGCTGACAATAGGATGAAATTTTGAGGAAACCATAACGTTGTAAGTATCGCCAGTGATGATACTAATTAACCTAAGCGACAACATTAAGTTGTGTGTATTTAAACTAAAGTATTTACATTGGGCGATTGGTTGATGTGACCTAAAGGAACCTCGGTTCAACTCTAATTCTGAAAATCTGCCTACCTGAATTGAAGTCTTGAAGGAGATATATGAGATTTACTATGTCCACTCTCCATCAAATTTTACTCACTTAGTTAATAGTTATATTCAGAGTTAATACCACAAATGTTCATATGACTATAGGGGTAATACTCATTTTAGTTTTCCACTTTCAATTCGACCAAAAACATACCTAAACTTTCATTTTTGACCACAAATAGTCATCCCCTATCATTTCTATTAAATGGATGTTAAATCTAAAGTTAATATCGTCAAATCTAAAAATTTAAATGTTCATCAGCAGAATGAAACCAAATACTCTTCATTGAGTTTATTCTTCCCTAATTCTCCTCCACGGCTTCAACACCCAAAATTTGGGGAGAGAAAATGTTAAATACCCTTCATTCTTCCCCAATTTTTCTTCTATTTGGAGAGAGAAAATGCAATACCTTCATTATTCCCCAACTTGCCTCCATAGCTTCAACACCCAGAATTTAGAGAGAGAAAATGCTAAATACCCTTTATTCTTCTCCAATTTTCCTTCATAGTTTCAACACCTAGAATGTGGAGAGAGAAAATGCAATACCGCCCCTTCATTCTTCTTCAATTCTCCTAAGCAGCTTCAACACTCTAAATTTGGAGAGAGAAAATGATGCATAACATCCTCTTTTTTTTTTTTTTTTTTTTTTCATTTTTTTCGTGCATCCATTTATTATTTGTATTATGGTCATGAGATTACTGAATTATAAGTAGCTTATGGCCTTTCACCCTGCCTGTTTAATTGTTAGTTACAGATGGATTCTGAATCTGTACATTTAGGCTCTGTTTGGCAAACCTAGCTGAAAAGCTATAAGCTAGGAGCTGATAGCTGAAAAGGAGCTGAAAGCTGAAAAGCTATAAGCTCGGAGCTGAAAATTGAAGAGCTGTTAAGCTAGCTGTTATGATTGAAAGTGTTTGGTAAAATTAGCTTTTTGATAAGCTGATAAATGTAAAAAGACTAAAAAGGACATCTTCATAAACTTTAAATTAGTTTGTTTACATATTAAAATTTAACATTTCGTCTTCCAAAAAAAGTAAACACTTTTTAAAATAAAACTATTAGCATGATCATGATCTAGCATCCCATAATGAAGTAGCAATATTGTTGCGAATCTCCTTCATCTCCATAGAAGTGTGACTTAAATTTTCGTTGATGGAGATATTACTACTTGAATTTGAGATATTAGAGGTGTGACTTAAATTTTCGTTGGCGGCTCTTGTTCAATTTGAGAATGAAGCCATATTGCTAATTTAATAATAATAATAATAATAATAATAATAATAATAATAATAATAAGCTAAAGTTTCAACATAATTGTTTAGCAGGAAACATGACTAAGGAAGGGATTGACGTGAAAGTTGAGATAGGGGAAGAGAAAGGGTTTTAATTCATAAGGTTAAAATATGTCATTACTTTAAAATAATAAGGGTAAAGATGGAAAAAAAGTTAGGAAGCTAGGAGCTTATTTTGAAACGCTATCTAAAGTAGCGTTCCAAAATAAGCTCTTATTTTAAGCTAGGAGCTTATTTTGGGAACATTACCAAACAGAGCTTATAGCTTATTAGTAGCTTAAAATAAGCTATAAGCTCCTAGCTTAGCGTTGCCAAACAGAGCCTTAATGTTTTCTTTGACCAAAATTTTATTATGAGAGGAACATGATAGTATCTTTTATTTTGCAAATGCCTTTCATTTTTTTTTTTTCTCAAGAGTTTTTGCTCATTCGAACTTGATAATTTGTATTTGAGTTGTTTGTAATTTCAGCTTATGGTATCACAAATTTTTCATTTAGAGAGGCGCTCCTAGGTTGTTCCGCTTTCACTATCAGGCGCCCAAAAATCGGCCAGGCGCCTAGGTGGCGAAATCGGTCTAGTCGGCCAACTCGGTTGATTTCTTCCGATTTTGACAGGGTTCGTCCAATATTGTCTGGTCCAACTGTTCGTAGACTAGTTTGATACTTTGAATCTTTGGATGATTTTATATTTGAGTATTTTTATTTTTTAATATTATTTTGATGTTATGACTTATAAATTATCATTATTTCATTTATTTTGGGTATGTTATTTGATTGAATGTTGAAAATAGCCTCATTAAAATTGTCAAATTGCAAGTCTCCCACTATTTTTTTGGTGCCCGCCTAGGCGCTAGGCGCTGCCCGGGCACCCGACTAGCTACTACTGCAACCATGTGGACATAAATTAGGGACGATATAACTTTGATTGGGAATTATTATGTTTCTATGTGGTTTAATGATACCCGGGTTGGACTTCCATTTGAAAGGTTGTAAGTTCGAGCCTTAGTGGAGGTGGATACTACATTGTAATAAAGTCAGTATCATTCAAAAAAGAAAAGGAATAATAATCAGTAATACTTATTAAGGAATAACAATCAGTAATATTTTTATTTACCATTTTCAGTCAATTAGAGATCATTCTCCATTTTATTTTCTATAATAATCGGTAATACTTATTAAGAAATAATAATAATCATTCAATTAGGAAATAATAATCTATATCTATACTATTATTAAAAACAAAATCATCATTTATTGCATTCTCGCCCAAACACTTCCGCCCAAATAATAGAAAAGAAATAATAATAAGTAATACTTATTAAGTAATTTCTGTTTCCTAATTTTATATAATAATTAGTGATACTTATTAAGGAATAATAATAATTCCAATTAGAGAATAATAATTATCACTCAATAGAAAATGATTAATAATCAGTAATACTTATTAAAAGAATAAATCAATAATTTTTTCCATTTCCCTTTTCAGTCAATTAGGATTTTTCTCCGTTTCATTTTCTATAATAATCCGTAATACTTATTAAAGAATAATAATAATCAATCAATTAGGAAATAATAATCTATATTCTATACTATTATTAAAAATAAAATCATACTTTATTGCCTCCCCGCCCAAACACTTCTGTCCAAACAATAGAAAATAAATAATAATAAGTAATACTTATTAAGTAATTTCCGTTTCCTTTTATATAATAATCAGTAATACTTATTAAGGAATAATAATAATCATTCAATTAGGCCGGGAATAATAATACTTATTAAGGAATAATAATAATTATGCAATAGAAAGGAATAATAATCAGTAATACTTATTAAAAAAAATAATCAATAATATTTTCCTTTTCCATTTTCAGTCAATTAGGGATCTTTCTCTGTTTCATTTTCTATAATAATCGGTAATACTTATTAAGGAATAATAATAATTAGTCAATTAGGGAATAATAATCTATATTGTATATTATTATTAAAAACAAAATCCTCCTTTATTGCATTCCCACACAAATAATAGAAAATAAATAATAATAAGTAATACTATATTACTGAAAATATTGATGGATTAATTTAATCTTTGAATTATAGTGATTTCTTTTTTCTATATGCCAAAACGAAAATAAAATAAAATATATTGTCCATATTATACAAATTATAACAAAGAAAATCCATTATGGAATTACATTTAAGAGAAGAAATTCCTATTACATGAAAAGTGAAAAGGACATTATGGCAATTAATACTCAAATTTTTAATCATTTTCCGGATTGTAGCGGTTTGATTTTTGATAGGTAATAATTAATGAGATCAATAATCCTTTATATAATAAAGCTATATGGTTTGAGAAATATTTAATGTTACAATTAATGCAACAACATCCTTTACTATTAAAAAAAAAAAAAGCACAACATTTAAAAAATAAAATAGATATATATTATATAATCATATAAAAAATATACTTTTGAAAAATAAAATAGCTATATATTGTATAATCATATAAAAAATGTGTTCAATTAGAGTTTAAATTTACACCTACAAAATTTGAAATTTGCTTTCCAAATGTAATTATCTTAGTTATTATTCGTATTGTGAAAATTATAATATAGATGAAATACAATTAAGAATAAATCAATGTAGTTATGTAAATTCTCTCTATAAATTTATTTGAATATGCACATAATTAGAGATTTATATTAATCATACAAAATTTTAATTTTAATTTTAATTGTAATTTTGTATTCTATAAAAATAATAAATACTTGACCAATAGAAACTCAAAAATATTATTATATTAAATAATTTAAAATATTTTAGTTTTTTTATTTTTTATTTATATTTATAATAACATAATTTTTTCCCGTGCATCACGCGAGTGAATTACTAGTTTTATTAAAATGATGCTAAGTTTGAGCGAGAAAAATTGGCCAAACACTTTTGTTATTATATATATATATATATATATATATATATATATATACTTCCCGGCCAATTGCTTTCACTTACTCCCTCTCTACCTCTTACAACTACATTGACCTAGCTAGCTTAATTCCTTCACTCAACTCTCTACCTCTTCTTCTTGATTCCTTCTAAGTTGTAATTATGGATTTTGTGTCAAGGCCGTTGGTTCTGCTATCCCTACTACTTTTATGCTCTAAGTTCAGCGCTGACGCCCAAGATATTACGGTGAATCCTACTGAGCTTCGTCACAAGGGAGCCGGTATGTAAGAGATAGATCATATATATATATATATATATATATAGATAGAGAGAGAGAGAGGACCACGGTTCCAGTTCGAACCGTAGGTTTGAACCGGAATCGTGACTGTGCAAACCGGAACCGTCCGTACGGTTCCGGTTCCGGTTCTTAACCAGTTAAGGTTTGTAAAATCTTGGAACCGCCAAACCAAAAAAAAATAAATATTATAGTGTTATTTTTAATTTTTTTTTAAATAATTCCGGTTAGAACCGCCGGTTCTAACCGGAACTGCCGGTTCTGAACCGGAACCGGAACCTTACTATAAGGTTCCGGTTTCGGTTTCGCCATCCACGGAACCAGAACCGGCGGTTCCGAACCGGAACCGGAACCGTGGTCCGTGGTCACCCCTATATATATATATATATATATATATATATATATATATATATATATATATATATATAGTTTGTCATTTCATTTTTATTTTGAAAAATATAATAATGTTTATATATTCTAACTTGGTATACACACATGTAGTGTGCTTGTCTGGGATCCCAGCAGCGTACTACATTGCTCCGGGATTTGATGAAGGGGTTGACAATTGGGTGGTTTTCCTTCCGGTAAATAAGTAAATTCACATATTATTTATATTTATATATTTATATATATATATATATATATATATATATATATATTTTATACAACAATAATAATACTTAAGTAAATGTATGTAATTTGGATGATATGATTTTAGGGTGGAGGGTGGTGTTATACTTTGGATGAATGTGTGAACTATATAAAAACAAATTTGTATAACCAAACTGCCGGCCTTCAAAATTTTACTGGTATATTGAGCAACGACAAGACCCAAAATCCAGGTTGCAATTTTATATATTTGTATATATTTTCAATTAGTTAGTTATACTTCATTTTTATTTATATATAACTAACACATAAATGTCTTAGATTTTTTCAATTGGAATAAAGTAATGATAAGGTATTGTGATGGTTCGTCTTTTACTGGGAACTCAAAGAAAATATATAATGTAAGTAAATTGAAATTTTATACTTTTTTGATTGGATTAAAATATATTATTTCTTATCAATTTTTTGTTTACATTAATATGTAGGGTACTAAACTGTATTTTAAAGGAGCTAGGATTTTTGAATCCACTTTGAAAGTGCTGTTGAAAAAGGGAATGAAGTCCGCAAAGAATGTACGAATTTCATTTTTGATAATTTAATTACACTACAATTCTTTACTTAACTATTTTTATTTATTTTTTTAATTAAGGAAACACATTATTAATTATATTATCCTCGGTTTGTAATATTTATAAAATTGTAGGCTCTTTTAGTTGGGGAATCAGCAGGAGGAGTGGCTGCCATGTTGCATTGTGACAGTTTTCGACAAAAATTTTCAAACTCCACTCATGTCAAATGTCTTTCAGATGCTGGATATTTTTTTGCTGCGTAAGTTTAATTTTTACTTTTGTACTATTTTAAATTAATTTATTTTAGATTTATCATTTTACTTACCGATTTAAGTTTTGTTATGATTGTAAAAATTTTATCTAGAAAAAAGCACAACTTTTGGAGTAAAAGTCTCTTTGTGTCCATTTTCGAAGGAGTGGTGAATTTACATGTATAGCCTTACACACTCTTTAATATAATATTTAAGTTAAATTATTATTAATTAACGGGTGTGTTTGTGTGGATTAGAGACCAACTAAGATGTTGCCCAAATCTTGCACCTCCAAATTCACTCCTACAATGGTAATTAAGCTGCAAATTATATCACCGACTAGAATCCATTATACACATTATATGATAAATTGATTATATATATAATTCTATATAATTGCTTATAACTTATATATTTGGTTTTTGCAGTGCTATTTCGCACAAAATGTACAACATGATATTAAAACTCCAATTTTCTTCATCATGTCGGAATTTGATTCTGTTGAGGTTTTAATTTTAATTTGTCTTTTTTATATATCATTTATTGAATTTAAAAAATAATACTTCGCATGAAATAGTTATACCATGGACCCGCTCTAAAATACACAATTTACATACTGAATGTTCATAATTTACATATTGAATGTTATATTTATTTCCAAATATTGTTAAGGCTTATTGTATATACTATTATCTAATTCAGATTGCGTTTACAACTGACAAATCATACGATGATTGCATGAAATACAAAACTTGCACATCTGATCAAATTAATGTTATGCAAGGTTAGCGTTGCATTATAATCATTACAATTATTTTCCGTAATTGCAACCAAAATTTACTTTAAAAATATTTCATTTTGCATTACACAAAACTTCGTTTATTTATTAAAAAAAATGAATTTTTACATTTAATTTGTTGTGTTATTTCAGATTTACGATTGGAGTTGTTGAATATATTGCCAGAACAAGACAATCGATCATCGAGAGGATTCTTGATCTTATCTACCTATGCCCATGGCCATGCACTATATTCTCATTGGTATGAACCTGCGGCTGGGACTAACAAGGTACACATGAAAATACATTAATTTTATTATAATTAACAATAAATACAATATCTATTAGTACAAGTTCGAACTTCATAAATAAAATGAATAAAATAAATAAATGATGTTAATGTGATGAAAATGGCAAATTCTTTTATAGTGTCAACTAATATTTGTTGTTGTTTCTTTCTTCTTCTTCTTCTTTTTTTTTAACAGACAATGGCAAATTTTTTTGGAGATTGGTATTTTGACAGAAAAGTTGTGCAGATCATCCAGAAATGTAGCGATCCCTATGTTTGTAAATAAAATGATGAAGTGTTGTGATGTTGTGTGATGAATGGTTGATAATAGATGTTATATGTGTCTTTAAAGTTTGAATGTATTATTTGTAATTGTTTATCCCAAATTATTTTATGCTTTTTGGTCTTTTCTTTTCTCCTTATCTCTATTTTTTTGTTTTTTTTTTTTGTTTTTTTGTTTTTTTGTTTTTTTTGTTTTTGTGTGCCTTTTGTCCACATTCATTAAATGATTAGAGTACTACTTAAACAATAAATCAATTATTAAGTATAGAAATGAGAATTGAGAAACAAAACGATTAATAATAAATAAGAAAATAAAAAGATTTTTTTTAAAAAAAAAAAAAAAAAAGAGAAATGAATATGATACACCAGATCCACGGGATGAGTTAACGACAAATGGGTTACCACGTTCTATTCGGATCAAGAAACTGAGTCATGAATAGAAGGACAATAATTTTGTTTACAAATAAGAAAGGCATGAGAATAATTCATGAAGTTAAAGAATATTTGTTTACCTTGTTTATGCAGTTTACGTCTTTGGTAGAATATTTGTATAAGAGCTATGACGGGTTAAAGCATTGAGCAGACAATAAGAATTATCTCTTCTTCCACCTTCTGTTAGTTCCCTTCTCATTTTTCTTTCTGTACTTTCTCATTTTCTTCATTCTTGGAGCCTGCACTCGTTCGAAGTAGTGTCCAAAACTGATACACAACGTATCAATTGTTGCTTTCATTGGTTCGTTCTCACTTTTCCATACATGTCTACCAACCAAGATAATCCCGCTAATGAAGTTTTGTTAGCTGCACTCCAACAAACAGTAAAGCAACAGGTTGATATCCTCACCGTCCAAATTCAAACCTTACAAGGAAAATATGTTTCACAGGCACTAGCAATCGACACAGTACATCAACAGATCAATCAACTACAATCGCATGTCAAAGGAAAATCTGTTGAAGGCCATGAGGGGAATTCTTATGGATTGTTACCAACACCAATAGTTCATACCCTTTTTCACGCTAAACGGGAATAGGAGACTCATATATATAAATAATGTACTTTTAGTATATTAAAAATGTATTTTTTATTTATAGTGTGTAAAAATGTGGGGACCATGGTTTATGGAATAATGATAGTTCAAATTGAACATCACCGTCAATCGTTATACCTTGGACCCGTGTCCAGCATGCTTGCTGGACACGGGTAACAGTGCCGTTAGGCACTGTTATCTCCTTTGTTTTTTTTTTAAAAAATTTCAGATCACTTTGTTATAGAAGTATATGTTCATAATTTTATTACTATATGTTAATAACTATACATTCATAACTCCATAACTATACGTTCATAACTCTATAACTGTACATTCATAACTCTATAACTGTACATTCATAACGTCATAACTGTACATTCATAACTCCATAATTGTACATTCATAATTTTCGAAGCTCTATGTTCACAATTTTAGAGCTCTATGTTCATAATTTTATCACTATATGTTCATAATTGTAAGTTCATAATGTTAGAGCTCTTTGTTCATAATTCGATCAATAACTGTACATTCATAATTCCATAACTGTAGATTCATAATCTCATAACTGTAGATTCATAACTCCATAACTGTAGATTCATAACTCTATAACTGTACATTCATAATCTTCGAAGCTCTATATTCACAATTTTAAAGCTCCATGGTCATAATTTTATCACTATATATGTTCATAATTGTAAGTTCATAATGTTAGAGCTCTGTGTTCATAATTTCATAATTGCATAACTGTACATTCATAACGGCATAACTGTACATTCATAATCAAAAAAAAAAAATAACACCATTAACGGCAAAACGCGCGCAAAATTTTTTTTTTTTAACTAAATGACGCGTTTTTTTTAAAAAACGATGTCGTTTTGGGCCCGTGTCCAGGGCATAATTTGCCCATCACCGTTTAGCAAGCAACTTAATCACAAACATAATCCCATTAATATAAATGACTGGAGAAACGGCCCACAGTGAAGCCCAATAATAGCCCACAAAAGTTGCCCCGATTCACACTCGAACATTTTAACTGAAAAACGAATAAACTACCCGCTTAGCGGCATCCGATGAATCCAGAAGCCTTCAGCTGAACCCCCCCAAAAAAAAAATGTCATTTTTGAGGTCAGTGGCGACTGCAAAAACAACTGCGATAATAGCAGCGATACCAACGGCAGCTGCCATTGCAGCTTCTTCTTCCTCTTCTTCCAAGCCATCTACTTACTCTCTGCGTCTCTCCAAGAACCCCAGTTTCTGGTCGGTTTCTTGTTCCAACCCAATTCTCAGACCCGCCGGACTTGCTTTTGCGAAATCCTACCACCCTCCTTCGGCTGTTCAGATGGAGGCGCCTTCTTCCGATCAACACTTATCCTCCCTTCAGGTACTGTGATTTTTACTACTCCCTGCCTAATACTTCTCTTCCACCAAAAATCTGATTTTTATATTATTTATTTCTTTGTTTTTTTTTTTTTTTTTTTCCATTTGTAGGACGGCGCCGCCTTGCCGGAATTGCTGGTAAGTATAATCCGTAATGGTTTACTTGAAAAATCTGTATATATTGAAAGAGGAGGTAAATTTATAGTAAAAAACAAATCTTTACAGGCCTTTAGTTATAAATGTGATGATTTGTCGCCTTTGAAGCATAATGCAGAAGACTAGATCAAATTTGACTGCATTTCTTGTAAACAACCCATATTCAGTACATTAAGACATTGTTTTGCCTAAGTTGTTTTTGTTATTCTTGGAGTATTTTGCAATGTTATTGCACATGTACATATGTAATACTATGTATCTTCTTTAGATACTGTATGAAGCTTTTCATTTTAAGGTTAGTATAAAGGATGTTCAGGTTATGTTTTAGGGTATTGCTTTGTTGATTTTAGGATTCTTAATTTGATGATTTGTTGATGACAGACAGAGTTTATGGTGGAAATGTCTTGTGAAGGCTGTGTTAAGTCTGTCAAGAGTAAATTGCAGGCAATTGAAGGTGAGTGATATTCTTGTTCAGAATTTTTTATTGCAGTAAATTCATTTTTGGTCGGCTTTCTGTTTCAGGGGTGAAGAATGTGGATGTGGATCTGAGTAATCAAGTTGTGAAAGTTCTTGGGTCGTTGCCTGTGAAGACTTTAACTGAAGCTTTGGAGCAAACTGGTCGAAAGGCTCGACTGATTGGACAAGGAGTTCCAGAAGGTTTGCAAACCTTAACCTTAACCTTAACCTGTTTTTATTTGTTTAGTAAAACACTTTTTCTCGTTCCTCTATTATCTGCTTCGCGTCATCATCACCTTATGATCTTTGACGATGTTGAGCAGATTTTCTTATTTCTGCTGCCGTAGCTGAATTCAAAGGACCAGATATTTTTGGAGTCGTTCGTTTTGCCCAGGTGACTATGGAGATGGCTAGAATCGAAGCTAACTTCACTGGACTCTCACCTGGAAGGCACGGTTGGTCAATCAATCAATATGGCGATCTGACACGAGGCGCAGCCAGCACTGGCAACGTGTACAATCCAACTCCCGAGACTGAAAACCAGGTGCCCTTTCCATCCCGAGACTCTTTGGAATGAAACATTGGCAAAGTTTTATGTTCAAATGCTGCAAGTCCATTGGTTAATGCTTATTGATATTTCACTATTTCAGCCACTTGGCGACCTGGGAACACTAGATGTCGATGAAAAAGGTGAAGCATTCTTTTCTGGAGTTAAAGAAAAGCTAAGAATCGTGGATCTCATCGGGCGAGCAATAGTTGTGTATGAAACCGAAGATAAATCAGATCGAGGCATTAAAGCAGCAGTGATAGCTAGAAGTGCTGGAGTTGGTGAGAACTACAAGAAACTCTGCACCTGTGATGGAGTTACTATCTGGGAAGCAAATGCCAAAATCTAAATGTGTATAGTTTCTTGATTTCTGTTGGATTTGTCATACATTTGCAAGCTTGAACACAAACCCAGAAAGTAAAGAAGACAAGATTTACGAGATTCAACACATCCACATAAATGAAACTGTTCTTTTATTAATTGTAATGGTAATAACTAGATTCCTATGACCAACATTAGGTCTACGATGCATAAACGAGGAATCATTCAGGTTCTCGAAGATGGCAGCAGACCGTCCCTTTTGGCCATCTCATAAAGGGCAATAGCAGTTAGCGTTTTTGCATCAGCTGTAGAGCGCCAAAGCTTCTCATATGGAACTACATGAACCTTAATTAGCTCGCCATGATCTCGAAGACCTGTTTCTTTCCCTTGTAGCTGTCTAATTTTCTCTATACTCACATTCCCTCTGTACAGAAACAGACTAATCTCCTCGTCACAGCCTCCCTAGCATGAAAAAACCATAATAAAAACACAATTTTTAAGGAGAATAAAGATGGAGTAATCTACAGATTCAAAGCCATAAAGTACTATGATTTCTCTTCTCATATGTGAGATGTCAAAAACCATAAGAAACAAACGATTTTTGGAAAAGGGAAACGCATACAGGAGAAGGGAAGACTCTGCAGCCAGTAGAAGGGTCCAGAAGCGCTGTAAGGTCAATCATGTCTTGCGCATTTAAATGTATTCCGGTCTCTTCTTCAACCTGCCAGATATTTATATATATTATATATATAAGATGCATATATCTCTGTGTGTGTGTTTCATGTGTGCACGAGAGAGAGAGAGAGAGACCTCTCGAACTGCTGTTCCCGCAAAGTCACCATTGTCATCATCTAACATCCCGGCTGGCAATTCCAATATAAGCCTCCCAACAGGGACCCTGACCTTTTACACATTTGAACTCAATTTAGAGTTTATAAATATCATAAGCTAACAGCTATTCGAGAAAAAAGAAATGGAAAACGGATATCCTGCAAGGATATATCAATAGTAAATAGAGATAGCGACATGGAAAAATTACCTGCTCCGTGAGCACAGCATAATTCTCACCCTCCGACTCCAAAATGATTAGCACTGCAACAGCTGGTCCTCGTGCAAAGACAATACCAGGAACCTAAGCATTTTATATCTAAAAACATAATAAGTCTCAAACAAAGTTATATCCTTAATTTATGCTCACTACACTGCAACAGAAACATGTTAACAATAATTGAAAGGCAATGAGAAGTCTCGTCACATACCTTTTGTCCCGTCTCCTTATCAATAATATCCGCTTTGAACTTGAGAAACCCAACACGTTTGCCAAACATATCTACACCCTTCTCCGGCAAGGTGGATTATATGAAAGAAAGAGAATATACTAATTAGTTCTGGAACCCCAAACACGACAACTTGGAATAGATTAACAATCTAGTTACCTATTCACATGAACTTCTTAGTCCTACATTAATCATTTCAAAAAAAACATTGCTAAACCTGAATCAGCACTTGTGTCAAAGACATTGACCCATTAGCCAGCAGGCCTGTTTCAGTTTGTATATTTTTCAGCCACTGCTTGAATAGAGAGGACTCAATAGCATTCCTGCAAACATCAAACAACTCCACTTGATTCCAAAGTCGAGCACAAAAAGGGCAATTCCAATCAAGTTGATTAGGTTATTGACTTAGTAACTACAAGGTTCGACTCCAAGCACAAAAAGATCTAATTTTGTCTACCACCAGCATTCAACTCCTTATACCCAAATATAGGGAATCATAGAAAAAGCTCTTTCTACACAAGCCCATATAAACATGGAAGAATTATTACCAAAGATTACAAATTTATCCAATTTAGTACAATACATTGAAATGGGCATTCTTAATTAGCCATACAATAGCAAATATACACCAAAAATAAGCATATATATGACACACCCATTAATTCATCTCATCAACATATATAAATGTAATGAAAACAATAAAAGGGAGAAAATTCTTGCTTGAATTGGGTGTCGGAGAGGCCAGGAGCAGCGACAACGGAGACGGGTTGACCGAGTTGACTCGGGAGACTGAGGGTGTGGATGAGGTGAGTGGGCGACTCGGTCGCCATCTTCACGGAGAAATTTCTGGGAGTTCTGTGAATCAGTAGAGTGGGGGCAAATTTCTTGAGCTGCCTCGAAAACGTTATGGACATCGAAGAAGAGACAGTGGCGCGTGACTGAAGAAGCGTCATCGGTTTATATATTTTAGTACAAGTGTGATTCTTGTCGCAGGTAGAACTGTAATGTTGAATTGAAGGAAAATTTCAATTTGCACCTCGAGGTTTCTTTTAATTTCAATTTTGCCCACATAATTTGTTGTAATTTTTTTTTTGTATCAGTCAATTTGGTCCATCAATTTAATTCAACTCTGATGATCCATATTGGGCCGTTGGGCTGATTAGCTTGACGACAGCACAGCACCACGTGTCTAAATTAATGGGCTTTTTCATGTTTATCCTGTTTGGGAAATCATGAATGACACCCATGTAACTGAATATGTTCCCAAATAATACTTTAATCAACCACTTGCAATTACGTCCTTAGGCGTCGATTAATCATTGTTTAAGCGGAATTTTTGTAACACTGTTATGAATGTTATTTTGTCAAGATTCACAAAATGTCCATACACCAATCTCTTTAATGTATCTTTAACCCTCATTCATTAAACTCTTGATCAACCTAATATCATACTGTGTGTTATTTTGTGTCATTTAATGTTTTATATTCAATGATACTCATAACTATTTAATTAGGTAAAAACTTATCACATGCTACAAATAGCATTACTTAATTTATACTTAGTGTACTCTTCAAAATTGTTAATTAATAAATAATAAATAGTTGTAAAATATATCCTACAAATGAAAAATTCTTTACCTCAGAACTTTTACATCTCAATATGACATGATTACAGATGAATGAATCATAATAACTTAACTGTCCATTAGATAAAAGAACCAGTGTCTATATTCACAAAAAGTCATTCCCATATTGTTGAGGATGAAATTTTCACATTACAATTCTCAAAACTTGTTCTTGCATTCTTATGTATAATTTAAAAATTGTAAAATATCTACTATAGAAGAAGTCATAACTAACATTTTCAAAATTTCAATGACAATATATAAAACAGCTTGTGAGCCAAGCCCTAAAATTTTGGATGGAATTTAGGAAAATGGGAATTCAGACACATCCGCCATTGGGTCCCACTCTTACAGCTCACATGCTTTTCCAGCATGTGGTACAGTGACCCCACACTCTCCAAATCCACCCAATACCTTACCGACACTCTCCCAAATCTAGATCTCCACCGTCCGACGCCATCATCGACCTGCCATTAATCACTCCCCTTTATAACTGCTCCCTCTCAAGATCTCTGTGTTCTTTGCAGAACGTTAAAGATTCAATCTTTATTATTATTATTTTTGGTTTTGCATTCTTGATTGTTCTGCGTGGTGGTCAGCAATGGTGGAGGCGCAGACATGGACTACCCGGAGGATGAGTAATCCGAGGTTGGAGTCGAATGAGCAGGTTTTGGACATGCCCATCACTCCCACTGCTGAGGTGAGGCAGCAGCAGTACGGGAACGGCTTCGGGTTCGGTCTGGGGACCTTAATCTCCCCGAACATTCTCACCGCCGTCATCATTGCTTCCTGGTACTGCTCCAACATCGGTGTGCTGTTGCTCAACAAGTATCTCCTCAGCTTCTACGGCTACCGGTACCCGATTTTCTTGACTATGTTGCATATGTTGTCCTGCGCCGCCTACAGTGTGGTCGCCATAAAGTGGCTAGAAGTGGTGCCTTTCCAGCATATCCTTAGCCGGAAACAGTTCTTCAAGATTCTTGCTTTGAGTGCCATTTTTTGTTTCTCCGTTGTTTGTGGGAATACTTCTTTGAGGTACCTCCCGGTGTCATTCAACCAAGCAATCGGCGCCACCACGCCGTTTTTCACTGCGATTTTCGCTTTTGTGATTACTTGCAAGAAGGAGTCTGCGGAGGTTTATTTGGCTCTGGTCCCAGTGGTTTTAGGCATTGTTTTGGCTAGCAATAGTGAGCCCTTATTTCATCTCTTTGGGTTCTTGATGTGCATCGGCTCCACTGCTGGGAGGGCCTTGAAATCTGTGGTTCAGGGTTTGTTGCTGACTTCTGAGGCAGAGAAATTGCACTCCATGAACCTTTTACTCTACATGGCTCCAATGGCAGCTCTCATTTTGCTGCCCTTTACACTCTACATTGAGGGCAATGTTTTGGGGGTGACAGTGGAGAAGGCGAAGGGAGATGGGTTCATGGTTTTCTTGTTAATTGGGAACGCAACCGTGGCGTATTTAGTTAACTTGACAAATTTCTTGGTCACAAAACACACAAGTGCCTTAACACTGCAGGTTTTGGGCAATGCCAAGGCTGCAGTGGCTGCAGTGGTGTCCGTTTTGATCTTCAGGAACCCGGTGACAGTGATGGGGATAACCGGATTCGCGGTCACAATTATGGGCGTCGTGCTTTACAGTGAGGCAAAGAAGAGATCCAAAGCCACAGCTCATTGATAATGCATCTGGTCAGGCTCTTTTGCTTTAATCTTTTTGCATTCCTTTAGAATTTATTCTGGAATCAAAGGCATATATAGTGATTGAATGATTATCCCATTGTAAATGAAAGATGGGGTATGGTGGGAGAAAAGAAAAAGGTTTCATGGGGGGTTTGCTTTTTTCTACATACATAACTGTTCTTGATTATTGGGGATTGTTTAGGAGAATAAAGCTGTCTCTTTTACTTTCCCCTCTCTGTAATTCTATATACTCCTTTGATTGATGCTGCAATTAGAACAATGGAAGACTGATACTTCGATATTATTATATTTTGAAGCAATTTTTTTGAGGAGCAGAATTGTCCTCCTTCCTATCTAGCACTGCAATTTCATTCATTTTTGCATCATATATTTGTCTAATTGTGAAAATTCAAGACTATATGAACACCTTCATTGAACAACAAGCTAGTAATTGAGGTAGTTTAATCTGTAGATCGAGCATACATGCCATAATGTTTATGGCTTCTGCGAGTTATCCTTCTTTAGACGACTAGAAGTGGGAGAGGAAGGAAGGAAAGGGCATACCTTAGATAAATAGGGCACTCTCATCGTGTTTAAAATTAGATTCGGATACTGAAACACGAAAGGAAATTAATGTATTTGGAGTTAAGTTGCCTGGTTGGATTCTTTTTGCCTAATGGATACTAAAACATTATTGCAGTACCTATTCTAGGTTGTGGGGCAAGAATATATGGTTGGATAGTGTTGTGGCAATTTAGTAAACAACTTCATGGGTTGGGACTCTTGAGTATAAATTGAATGTAGCAGATCAGATGTTGCTTTCTTGAAAGGGAAATGGAGTGGAGGGTAAGGTGGAATGATTCAACCAACCACTTGCATGCTTCACAAAGAAAACCCAACCCTTCAATAGCAAAGGTGTTTGGTCTTTCTTCCAACCGCCTTGGTAACTGTATCTTCTCGCTCTCGAGACATGATTCAACTGGTTGGTCTACTGTAAGGTTGAAAAATCGAATCTTGGAGGTAACCCTAGTTAAGTTGGTTATACTGTTATTTTGGTAACCACAAGATTTCCATTTCGAATCTTAGTAAAAACGCCTACTGAGTCGGTCAGCTATATGCAATCTAGGGTTAAAAATGGACTCTTATATTTATGTATCAAGGTCACTTTCTAGCTTCTTAATAGGTTGTTTTCAAATACACGATTGTGGGCAGATGATGTTCCATTGTTCCTAAATCATTTGAATTCCCCCTAGCTAGCTTGCTGCTGCAATAAATGAATTGGTTGGTTCGGCAGTTGATTGTGTAACTATGATTTCAACTAATTATTGAATCCTTTGCTTATCTTTAAAGATTCTTTTGTAAGTCCCCATTTATTAATACGTACAAGATAATCTTGATAACTATATAAGATTTGACTTAAATGCATTATATAAGATTTGACAGTTTAGATTGCAGGGAGTCTTTAACTTAAATGCGAATTTAACTTAAAATTATTAAGAAGAAATTAACAGATCTTGAGGATTAAGCCATGTTGCTGCAAATCAACAGCAATATAGAGAAAGTATTGAAATAAAGAAACGAAATTAATGTGGTAAACTTAATTAATTAAGCCATGTTACAATCTTAAACATGCATGGCGCCATGCATGCAATTCACAATGGTCGTCAACCCCACAGATGTACCATTTTCTTCCGGACGTTGCCATTACTTATCTAACAAGTGGTATTAGAGTTATAGTAAAAGCTGTGCAAGTAATTTTGGACGAAGGCCCGTGAAAGATCAAGTCAAGCAATTGCACCTTATTGTCTCTTGAAAATGAACTTACAAAACCATAAATCCATAAGTGAAGAAGATCATAACCAAAATGTGAACTTGTGAAGCATGCATCCAATTGTGAACTGTTCACCATTTTTGAACTCTATATTCACAATTACAGAACTCTATGTTCATAATTATAGAATTCTATATATGTTCGTAATTAAAGAACTCGATCTGTGTTCACAATTTTTGAACTCTATATTCACAACGTCTGGCTGAGTTGTTTTGACAATTTTTTTAAAAAAAATTCTGATTGATGTAGGAAAACGGTGCCACTAACGGCACCGTTACTCCAAAATTGTCAAACGGCCTTGTATTAGAACCGTGTCCACATGGTTCCACGACATAACAATTGGATTCAAATTCAATCTTCAACCCCTAATAGTTGTGTTCTTTGTAAGCCACAAAATCCTCCACTTTTCCTTCACGAGAAACCACCCTCCATGCACCTACCTTTTTATGCAATCAAAAGTTGTGGGTTGCAGACTTCCCTCCATGCATCTCCATTGCAATCAACCACCACCACCTCGCCAGCTTGCTTCTTTATTTCTGCGCCCGTGACGAGACCATGCAAGATCATTCACACCATGCATATATATATAAACCCCAAAACCCCATGGATTCAGCCTCTCTATCTCTCTCTTGGACTACAATCTCATCAAGATGAATGCACGACCATCTTCTCCGGATTCTCTGAAAACCCATTTTGTCGACATCCATGAAGTCCTGCACGAAGAGGAGGAGAAGGAAGAAGAAGAAGAAGAAGAAAGCTCAAGAAAAACAATGGCGGGTGATGACAGAACCGCGGCCAAGCGTTTCAACAGGCAAATGAAACTCAGGGAAGCAAGGAGAAACAGTAGGGGTGGTTTCAGCAGGCAAGTTTCACTGGAGACTGGCTTCTCTGTGCTTAATGGCGAATCGTCGAAACACAGAAATGATAGGAAAGTTCTCTCAAGAAGTGGGCAAAGTTTCAGTGGATTTGGAGTGGGTGCAGAAGCAGCAAGGAAAGGGGATTTCAGTATCTTCAAAACCAAATCAAATCTTGTCAGACAAAACTCCAAGCTGCCTCTCAAAAAAGAAAGTGGGATTGATCATCAGAAGAGTAATCTCAATGCAGAGCTTGATGATAATGTCAACGACAGTGTTCCTGCTGGTAGATACTTTGATGCTCTTAGAGGCCCTGAACTCGATCAAGTCAAGGTATATTTGTTGAGCATATAACAATTAATATGCAATCCAACTATTAGCTTAGGCTTTTAGTTGAGATGGAGCACATGCTTCAATTATATTATCAAAATGATGTCTTTGCAGGATACTGAAGATATACTTCTGCCCAAAGATGAGAAGTGGCCATTTCTACTGAGATTCCCAATAGGATGCTTTGGAATCTGTTTAGGTCTTAGCAGTCAAGCAATCCTTTGGAGATCCTTGGCTACTAGTCCTGCTACAAAGTTCCTTCACATCTCACCCTTCATAAATTTTGCTCTCTGGGTATTAGCCCTATGCATCCTTCTGGCTGTGTTCTTCACCTACACATCCAAATGCATACTCTACTTTGAAGCTGTGAAGAGAGAATACTTTCATCCCGTAAGGGTAAACTTCTTCTTCGCCCCGTGGGTTGTCTGCATGTTCTTAGCCATAGCCACACCCCCTGCAATTGCACCAGGAGACACTCTCCACCCTGCGATCTGGTGCGTCTTCATGGCGCCCGTTTTCTTCCTCAACCTCAAGATATACGGGCAGTGGCTCTCGGGAGGGAAGCGGCGCCTCTCCAAAGTGGCCAACCCGTCTTCCCATCTGTCTGTGATTGGGAACTTTGTTGGGGCTATTCTTGCAGCCAAGGTGGGGTGGATGGAGGCTGGCAAGTTCTTATGGGCTATTGGCTTTGCACATTATCTCGTCGTGTTTGTAACGCTCTACCAACGATTGCCCACGAGCGAGGCGCTGCCTAAGGAGCTTCACCCGGTTTATTCCATGTTCATTGCAACTCCAGCAGCAGCCAGCATTGCTTGGGGAGCCATTTATGGTGAATTTGATGGCCTGGCCAGAACCTGCTACTTCATAGCTTTGTTCCTCTACTTATCTCTTGTTGTGCGCATCAACTTCTTCAGAGGTTTCAGGTTAGCTAGCTAACAAGCTCTGATACCATGTTATAAACTAAGATTGGACTAGGGTCACTCAACTGGGGCTATAATGCACATAGGCCAAAACCAATTAGCTAGTCTAACTCATAGCCTTATGAACCCATATGTTCTCTCTTATTTTATCAATGTGGACACTCTTAACACTTTCCAATAACACAATCTATGCATTCATTCTGGTTACAGATTCTCAGTGGCATGGTGGTCATACACATTTCCCATGACAACAGCATCAATAGCAACAATAAAGTATGCAGAACAAGCTCCTTCTGTGATAAGCAAGGGTCTGGCTGTGACACTTTCTTTCATGTCATCTACAATGGTCTTCCTCCTCTTCATCTCAACCCTTCTCCACGCTTTCGTCTGGTGCACTCTCTTCCCCAACGACTATGCAATCGCCATCACGAAGAAGCGACTTGCTAAGGAGAAGAAACCAGCAAAGAAGAGCTATGATATTCGACGCTGGACAAAGCAGACCCCTTTAGCATTTGTGTCAACTATGAGGAAGCATAATTCAGCAGACAAGGTTTCTGATGGAGATAAATGAGTAGAACACAAAAACATTTCAGTAGTGTTTAGGTTTCGAGACAGTTTAGTCTCTGAATCATAGTTTCCTAAGATGTCTGTCTGTCAGGTGTGTGTTAGCCATATTATCATGCAATAGTATTTTCATTTCTTCATTCATCTAGCTAGTTACAAGAGAATTAAAGAATGGCACTTTTGCAGAATTTCAAAGAACAAAGTGATAAATAAATAAATCCAAAACATGATATCTTAACTATGATTCTGAGCCATTTCTGATGGATTCAAGAACCTGAACTACTTCAGCCATGTTTGGTCTCCTTGAAGGCACTTCACAAGTACAAATCAAGCCCAACTTCATTACCTGAATCAACTCGTTTTCTACAAAACCTCGTAGACCTCTATCAAAACAGGCCGAAGCAGCGCCTCTCTCTATCAACCGCCTAACGTATTCACACAAGACCACCACCTCGTTCACGACTGGACTCTCGACTGGCTTCCTCCCTGTAACCAGCTCTAATAGGATCACCCCGAAGCTATAAACATCACACTTATCGCTGAATCTCAGACTCTGAGCTAACTCGGGTGCAACATAACCAACCGCGTTGTGAAATTTGGTAGGGCTGTAGTTATCGAGCAAGGGGAGTAATTTAACCAAACCGTAATCAGACAACTTAGCCTCGTAGTTTCTGCCCAGGAGTACGTTAGTGGACTTGACGTTAAGATGAAGCACTTGAGGCTTGCAGTCATGGTGAAGGTAAGCTAAGGCTCGGGCTGTCCCCAATGCTATCTGAAACCTCCTCGGCCAACTCAATTCGGGATTGTAGTTAACTCGGTGCAAATTCTCGTACAGGTTACCATTCGGGGCGAATTCGGATAGTATTAACTGCATACTGGAGGACCAGTAGTAACCTTGGATAGCAATCAGATTAGGGTGTCCCAGGTTTCCTAACTGTCCAATTTCGTGCTCGAACACTTCTTGGTTTCTGGGATTTCTCGAGGTCTTTAATCTTTTAACAGCCATGGAAACTCCACCTTCGAAGCTAGTTCTGTACACCGTTCCAATCGATCCTCCACCAATCACACGTTCCTTATCGAGCAACGCCTTCCCGGACTTCCAATCCTCGTGCTTCGAAGGCAGACTTGTGCTGAAGAGAACCAGCTTTCCAATAACGACATTCGAATCAGTTGAAGCAAGCGAGGTGGTCTCAACAATCATCGCCTCCTCTCTTCTCCTCCTCCTCCTCCTCCTCGCCTTCGTGTTGACTATGGCGACTATAATAAGACCCGAGAGGATTAGAGCTGCAGCAACAATGGCAACAATGGCTGAAGCACTCAACTTAGGCTTTCTAGCAAAGCAGGAGTCTAGTGGAGAACCACAGAGATGACTATTATGAAAGAAAGCTGAGGGTCCAAATTGTTGGAGGCTTTCAATTGAAGGGATCTCTCCAGATAAGCTGTTGTAAGAAACATTAAAATGGTTTAGGCTTTTCAAGTTCACCAAACTAAAAGGAATCGACCCGGATAGCCGATTTTCTGACAAATCCAAAGAATGTAAGTTAGACAGATTTCCAATAGATGTTGGAATGTTCCCAGTAAGCTGGTTTTGATGCAGGTCAAGATTTACAAGGTATGATATGTTGTATAACTTCTGTGGAATCTCTCCCTGTAAAAAATTTTCTGAAATGTCCCTGCAGAAACAGTTTAAACTTTAGAGTTTATCTTCAAGTTCAACACATTTATTATAAAAATAAAAAATCAAGATGGGATTCAATTAACTCACATATCAAGAAGGAATCTGCAGTTGCTTAACTCCTCTGGGATTTCACCACTAAGCCTGAGATTATGCAAATCCAGAACTTGAAGCCACTCAATGCTTCCCAGCTCTGCTGGGATTGTTCCTGTGATCAAATTATTCGCCAACCGGAAAACCAGAAGTCCTTTCAGATCCACAAGCTCAAGGGGTATAGTTCCACTAAGTTTGTTATACCCTACATCCAAATATTTCAGGGCACTGCATTTCGAAATCTGCGATGGAATTTCCCCGTAAAAACCATTCCTGGAAACATCCAGGAACTCCAATCTCTGACTACAAGTCCCAATATTCAGAGCCTCGGGTTGAAAGCTGTTGCTTGAGATATTGAAATAAATTAGATTTTCCAATGAAAGAACTCCAAATGGGGCAACACCAGTAAACATATTGCTGCCAAGATCCAAAAACTGCAATCTTTGACAAGAAGAAAGCTGTTCTTGAACACTTCCTGCTAGCATGTTTCTCCTCAAGGATAAGTATACTAACCTAGGAATATCACATATTTGCGAAATGAAACTGCCAGTAAGACTGTTAAAAGAAAAATCCAAACCTTCTAGGCTCTGACAGTTCTCAATGGATGCAGGAATTGCACCGGAAAGATTATTGTGTGACAGCGAAATGAACCTTGTTTTGTTGCAGAAATCGAACAGAGCAGAAGGGATCTTCCCAGTGAACCCGTTTCTTGACAAATCGAGAAACCTTATGTTTGGTAAATCCCCAATGAATTCTGGGATTGACCCAGATAAAGCATTGGAGCTCAAATTCATCTTCCATAAAGAACTGATCTCTCCATAAGCACTCGGTATGTTGCCCGTGAATCGATTACCATACAAGGTAAGCGTGCGCAAGGATTTCAATCCCGACAACGCAGCAGAAAGCTCTCCCCCGAGGCTAGTGTTCCATAGCACAATCTTCACCACATTGCCATCTGAATTGCAGAACACACCACTATAGTCTTGACAGGGGCTTTTACTGGGATCCCAGGACCTCAAACTATTATAAGGGTCAATGGAAATGTTACCCTTGAACTGAAGCAAGATCTCCTTTTCAGTAATTGGATACACCTTATCAAACTGAAACAAGCAAAAACACCAAAAGACAACAAGGAAATAAGCATGTGTACCTATTCTTTTCATATCTACTTGCTGGATCCAATCTTGAAATTAAACCCCTTGATCTCTGACTATTCTGCACACAGTCTATGTTCTTGAAACCAATCAACCTTGGTTATCAGAACCCCAAGGCTCTGATATTGACTAAACAGCAACATTCTCAATGCAAACATGATTACTATAAACAATGCAGCAAAAAAGTCATGAAATTCAAGTGCATTTATTGGCCTTCCTGAAATTCTAGCCTGGGTTACAATAAAGTACAAAACTTTGGGCAGTTTGTGTAGTGGGTGTGCCTCAAAATCAAGACCCAATATTCAAGAACCCTAAAATTTATATTTTTTAACAATTCAAGAAAGTGGGCACCGAGAGAGAGAAAGAGAGTTAGGCTGGCTGGCAAAAATGTGCAGGAAAGATGAAATGAAAGTGACAGAATTGCCTGGCATTTTGCTGGAAACGAAAATCACAGTCTGCAAATTGAATACTATACTACCAGCAGAGACTGCTTATTGGGTTTCTAGTAGTCTTCTTGACAGCTCCTTCCACGTGGTTGTTTTATGTTTCTATCCACTCTGATCGTTAAATTTCATGTCTACTCAATCTAACTTCCAACCAATAACGTACGACTTGTCATTTAATACCACTCCTGTGTAACTATTGGTTTCCTTCACCCATCAGTCTTCAAGATCAAAACTTTTCAATCTCCATGTTCTTCATTTAATGATAACAACACAAGAGATTTGAAGTAAGAAACTTAAGAAGCCATTCTGTCTGCTACTGTGTATACATATTTTTAAGGTGTGGGTCGGTTTTCATACAGAGCCATAAGCATATCTTCCCTCCACCAACTCAGCACCACATCAAATTCCCTCGCCCCTAGGGCCCCACATCCCAAACCAAACAACCACATATCCCACATATTCATTCAGTTTTTGTTTTTGTTTTAGTACTATTCACTCTGTTACAATGCAGACATACAGTATCTGTTCATAACTACTTTCTCAACTTACTGAAGCACAAAGAGTCAATACCGCCTCCACCGAGACTCGAACCACAACCTCCCATATAGGTGAGCAACTACTACTATCATTCAGTCGGAAACCACAACTACTATCCGAGAGTGTACACTAGGTAAACTCTACCTTGAAAGGTTACTAGTTTCAAAGAAAATGGAAAAAAAAAAAAAAAAAGGATTAATTTGGAATAGTGGAGTGATGAATCTACAAAATGAATATAAAAATAGAGGGAAATGTCATTAATGGATGGAGCAATCACATGGAACAGAATACAACATAGTTTTCAAGAATGAGAAGCAAATGCTGTCTTGTTGTATACATACACCTTTGTATATTGCCTACAATATAAGTTAGTCTATGTTAGTCTCCTCCTCCCACTTCAGTTCCTTCTTACCCACTTCCAACTTCAATTCATGTCTTGAACAAAGCACTAAATATAACCCTGCTCAAGAGATTGGTAAACCCACAGCAGAAGTTTATTGTAGTAACAGCTCCTCTCTCTGCAGTTGATTCAGTCGCCTTTTCGCATACACTGTTATTAGTACTGTAGTTGCCATCGTGAGACAAAAACCTAAGACGGTGCAAAGAATCTGTACAGCTGATAGAGAGCTCCCGTCCTGTGATGCATTTGCCAGTGTCTTTATCACAATGCCACTGAAAATGAAGAAGAAGAAGATAGATTATTAGTTTGAAGATAAAAGTATTAATCGGGAAATGCTAAAGTCAATTGTGCTATAATCCAGTGTGATTAGTTGTGCCACCAAATAAGATGGGCCTCAGCTATGCTTTCTTGTGTCTTCTTCAATAAAACAATGGATTTCAAAATTTACGTTCTTTTCCAAGGCAAAGAAGTTGGTACAAACAAGGTTAGGTATTTCTCATTACACGACACCCATGTATAATGTATATGAGTTGTTGAGTATATCCATGACTCGGAAACTGTTGGGGGGCGGAGGGTTGGGAGATAAAGAGAGAGAGAGATCTTACGTGTAAATTGCAACGAATATCTCTGGCACCATGCCAATCAATGAACCCAACAAATAAGGAACATACTTGACTCCTGTAGCCATTGCACTGTAATTATATATTATGTAAGGAAAAGGAGAAATTCTAATCAATGTCACAGCTCGAAACTGATTAAACCAATTCCCTTCACCAGCTAGTCTAATGATAGAAGCATTCTTAGGATATCTGTCTAGCCAATCCTGAAAATGAAAACAGTCAATATTTCAATTCAAGAATGCAATCCAAATGAGGCCAACAACTGCCACGAACAATTAAAGAAACGCAATTGCTTACTTGTATTTTGTTTTGAAAAAGATAGCCTATGAAATATGGAAGCGATACACCAATAGCTGCACCTCCAATGATTAGTAGAAATCCATAACCATATCCGAAAGTCATCCCTGCCACCCACATGGAGGGAGTAGAAGGCAAAAACAATGTGGGGAAAAACGCCACAGAAGCAAAGACTAAAACTGCAAGAACTGGCCTACTGAAAGTTTTTGTCTCCCAATTTATTATAGGTATGATTTCCTGTGAAAGGCAAAGAGCTTGGCGTATAAGCATCAGATCACTCACAACCAATGATGAAAAAGTCCGATAACCTTCCAGATTGTTCAGTAAGATGTAAGCACAAATATCATAGCATCAAATGGAATGATACTAGAAGAATCACCCACTTAATTGCAACGATTGCTCAAATGGACCACAAACCTGTTAGTTTTAACCACGCCCATACACTTCCATTGGAGATTTTAGCGAGCAGCAAAGGAGCTTATAGAGTATAGCTTTGGAGATCAGGCATGATATCAATAAATAAACTAAACTAAGGTTGGGGTTCCTATGCAATCAAGTTCTAGTCACAAAATTGTTTGAGTATGAAAATATAAGGAACAGATCTTTAAGTCCATTGATTACAAATTTATCTACTGGTCCTTAATTATGGAAAATTTAAGAAAAATCTCAGTTAAGGTTATGCCAAACTTCAAAGTTCGAATATGTGGAAATGTCAGCACTAAAATTGCAGAAGAACAATTATTTTCCTTAAAAGAAACAATCTTTAGTATGAAATCTGACCTTATCCATGAAGAATGGGGCGACCCATTTGAGTAAAACAGCAGCCAAAGCCCCAAGAAAGACAGTGACGAGTGCCAGCTTAGCCCACCACCACACCGACCACCACCACCGCCCACCGCCCTCACAGCCCACCATCACCGCCTCTGAAGAGGAAGACGACGCACCCTCAGCGCTTTCCTCCTCCAATTCATAGCCTTTCAATTTCACATAACAGTGACCATTGCTATCCCCCTCGCCCCTCTTCAACACCTCACCAGCACCAAACGCCATCCTCTCCGTATCAAACCCAAGGATTCACGCTACCAACCATAAAATTACAATCAGAACTTAACATTCAACAATGGGTCGGACAGATATTTTCCCTGTATCTATAGGCTGAACAAACCCTAAAAAGCAAGCAAGATCAAATATTACACAAATCAGTTGCGTATACATCAAGACATTGATATATACGTATCAAAGATCTAAGCTTTTTTGCATTGTTGAGGAGAAAAGAAGTGATTGCTTAGGTCTGTGAGTGTGTGCTTTATTCTTGGCTCTGTGCTGCTCTGATTTCTTAAGGAGAAAAGGAATGGCGGATGAAGAGGAGCAGTCTACAATCCAATAATACTAGATACGTATTATATTAATTAATGTATTTATTTTGTAATAATAGTGTTTGTATTTTAAATTGGGAATTTCTCAAAATATATTTATAATTTTTTCTTTATGTAACATGGGGACTTCTCCTGTCACCTAACCTAGTAGGAGTACTAGTTTTGTCCAAGTACATTTAAAGCCGGTCAATATTTTGAACTGAGTAAATACCAATTTTAGTTTCAAGTATTAACAAAATGATAGTTTTGGTTCACATGTTTCATTTCTATTAATTTTCATCCACAATTATTATTTTAGTGTCAATTTTTGTCCACAATTATTATTTTAGTGTCAAAATTCATCATGTCGGTCACTCCTCCGTTTAAGACATGTTGAAATAAGAAATTATTAAAGTTATTTTCGTCATTTTCAAATTAAGATCCCAATTTGAGCATAAATAAAGAGATTTAAGCTCTAAGATTGATCCCAATTCGTAGTTCTCCTCATCAAATTAAGGTAGGATGAGGATGAGAACTGCGAATTGAGATTGATCTTACGGCTTAAATTCCTTTATTCATGCTCAAATTGGGATCTTAAGTTAAAAATGACGAAAATATCCTTAAAATTTTAAATTTTGACATATCTTAAAAGGTGAAGTGACCGGTATGATGAATTTTGGTACTAAAACAATAATCGTTGATGAAAATTGGTACTAAAACAATAATCACATATACAAATTGGTAGGAATTAAACATGTGGATTGAATTTATCGTTTTGCTAATACTCATAGGATTAAAATTGATATTTGCTCACTCAAATTTATAAAGAGGTAAATCAAGTCAATTCTTTTTTAATGTCTAAAGAAGTTATTTTTCTTATGCGCTTGTGACATTGAACCCTCATATTGTTGTTGGAAGCCAATATGATTTTACATTCATTAGATGAATGCATTGGGAGCAACATGCATTGCATTTTATCTATAGAAAATGATATACTCCGTATATTTTTATTTATCGTTAATAACATTTCCTTATATTTACATATTGAATGTTATTTTTTATCATTATAAATTACTCACTCCGTTATATTTTGTTTGTTTAGTTTAATTAATGTGACTTGACTAAAGTTATTTTTAATTCATCTTTTCATAATACTAGTATTTGCCTCGTGCGATGCACGGGATGTAAATTAAAACGTATTAATTTTGTGGTTGTTATATTATAAATTGTGTGAAATAATGCGGTTATAATTTATAACATATAAATGAAATATGTGTGGGAATTCAACAAAAATAATATGTAAATGGTATATTACAAATAGTTGCAATTAATGTTATAGTATTAAAAAAAGAAAACTTATCAAAATTACAAATTATTAAAAACATCATGATATACAACATTAGTAATGTATCTAATTACATGATTTCAATAAATATTAGAACGAACTTAATTTTGTATACAATATTACTTATAAAATATAATGTTATAAGGATTTTAAGTACATAATTAAACAATTGAATGTTTATTATATAATTTATTAATTTATTATTTGGAACTACATCCGTTGATCCTTATGTAAATAAATACTATGTATACATATAATTTAACTATATATATAATTTTTTTTACCATATTTCGAAGTTGGGTAACTATATATATACATAAAATATACGGAGTATAATATTATATATTATATATTACATATAATACATACATATATTGTGGTTAGTAGGAGTTGGGCTGCGATTCTAGAAACCACGTCACCTCTGCTCTCATTCTTCTCATTTCTACTTGCAAGCAAGTTGATTTCTCAAACACATTTATGTGTCGGAGAAGTGCTATTCGAAGCTCTGTCGCGCAAGAAATTGATATTCCATTTCTTCGATTTTGAACACCGATCGTTGTTCATATAGATTTAAGGAGAAATTTCTGGGCGATTCAAGGTGTTTCAAAATAGTTTCGATTATGGGATTCATCTTTCAACTCGAAATTAACATTGTCTGGTATTTGCTTATTCTATTTCAGCTTAACACGTTCATTTTTGTAGAGATTTAATTCACAAAACAATGAGTAAGTCTGGTATTTGTAAGCTTTTATATAGTTTCGTGATGCCTAACAGTCAGTAAACATGTTATAGAACTCAGATTTATATTGTTATATACAGTAACAGTAATCTAAAAGACTAAGTTTAGACTTTAGATGACTATAGTTTTAATGGTTATTACTTGTTTTAAGTTTAGGCTTGAATTAAAAAATATTACTTGTAGACAAAAAGAGTTGCTCACCATTCATAACAACACTGTGTTTCAAGTGGATCTTGGAATACACCGAATAATCTCCTATGATTTGACATATTACCAAATGTATTTTTTGATGACGATCCAGCATTTTCATTACATATTACAACTTCATTTTCTCCATGTAATACCATGAACTGCAAAAATAAACATTTATTATAGTAATTTATGATATATTATTATTATTTAATTATTTAACAATAGTCATTATAATACTCCAAAAACTAAGAATATTAAGAAAAGCGTATGTAATTAAATTCATATAATCTCATATTCATATAAACGAAACGAAGAGTGACATTAAAACAATGAGCATATATACACTAAAAAACACCCTAAAATAACAAACTCATTTTAAAACAATGAGCATATATACATTAAAACAATGAGCATATATACATTCTAAAATAATGTCACTAAGTAGAATCTTATACATATTAGATTAAGAATTATGAAATAATAATATTACTAAATAATGTTAGTAAATGTTCCCTTCATTTTTTATATAAATAGATAAATAATAATATTGTGTATATAATATAATTCAAGATAATAGATAATAGATAAGTGGATTTTATGCTAAACCTGACTATGGTTGCCTAATATGCGTTGTTGACCTCACTGTCTGATTAGAGACCTACCTCTCTCTCTCTCTCTCTCTCGCTATCCCAGCCTTAAGAATCACCGGTGATCTCCAATTTCGACCGGTGATTCTTAAGCATCTCTCACTCTCTGTGTTCTCACTCTCAAATTCTACACCATAGCACTGTGAAGAAACACTATATCTCTCTATAGAAAGCTTAGAGATCCGAGAGGCAATCTGGAATTCTGAGTGTATGTTTTCTAATTTCTGGTAATTTCACAACATTTTAGAGTTTATTTCATTTCAGAAAAAGCATTTGTTAGGTTCTTGATTTCATGTTTTGTTGGGATTCGCTATAAACACCTTCACAATGAAGATTACAGAGTGTTGAACACAAATCTGCGACATGCAATCATCTCATATTGCAAAATGAAGCAGAGTTTAGGGTTACAGAGAATCGTTTCGATTAGGTCTGATTGTGGACCGAGATCTATCAACAAAACACCGATAACATCAGTAGACTGATTGTGGACCGAGATCTATCAACAAAACATCGATAACATCAGTAGAAGAGGCAATCGTCGATTTGATCTCAAATCGGAATACTTTTTGAGCTAAGTATTCAAACTACTATTGATTTTTGTGTTCTATATCTATTTTTATTGATTGCGCCGATTATTATCGTATTTAAATCCAAACATAGGGCTTAGGGTTAGTGTTAATATCATTTTTCTTATTGTTATTGCAGATTAATTAATTGGGAGGAGACTGTTCTTTGCACACAGGATGTGGTCAGACTCGTAGAAATACATTTGATTTACAGATAAGTTGTTTCTAATCCTAAAAGCCTAGGTTTAGCTATCATATGAATTATTATATGCATAAAGTTAACTGTAATCAATGTAGTTAAGTGTTTAGTTTCGGGAAATACCTTGTTTTGATGACCATGCTTCCTCTTTGCTCCAATGGTGCATGAAGATGTGATCTTCCTCATGGTTTGTGGTTTTGGTAGGATGAGTTCTTTGTCTTAAGAAGAATCAGAAGAATAGTGGTAAATTCAATAATGTTGTGAAGGTTGTCTTATTTATTGAGTCATTTCTTTGGCTTGTCTTGAAAAAAACATCTAATTGACTTAATTATTCATGTTTTCAAGCACATAGAGAAGCTGAAAAGTTTATGTGTGCTGTTAACCTTTCCCATTATTTAACCACAAAATATCTTGTGGTTAATCATAAATAGTTGACACCTAGCATAGATTGTAATATATACATTTTTCTGATTTTTCTGATTAATATGTTTTTATATATTTTGGGAGTGAACATTCTGGTATACCTTAAATCTATGGGCCACATACTTTGCCTAACAAATCTGTTTGATATTACAGGAACAACTATAACGCACGGGAAAGCTCTGTTAGTGTAAGTTGGTTAGTTAATTGAATTTTAATTAAGTTGAAATTAACATTGGCATACATAAGCTTTTTTAGGCAGTGTCTAACTTAGTATAATGGATTCGTGCAGGAAAATTTGTGTATTTCAAAATTGGAAGTTCAGCACTGATAGAATTATGTTAATGTGAACTCATTGACATCATATTACATTGTAAGTATTTCCCTATATGCTCACTTGGACTTTGCAGTTGAATCCCATGATTGTCTAATAATTCTTTCGATTAAGCTTGAGTCACTGTTTAGCTTGTGCCTGCTTGATAAATTGTCTAAGAGGAATACATTATGGTATGTCCTACATTATTCTATACAAAAGTAGAAACTACCAATTAGCATATGATTATTAGTTTGGAGTCTATTGGTTTAACTGTATATATTTAACTTATAAATTGTAATAACATTAAAATGTTATTATTTTGAACATTATGGTATGTCCTACATTATTCTATACAAAAGTAGAAACTACCAATTAGCATATGATTATTAGTTTGGAGTCTATTGGTTTAACTGTATATATTTAACTTATAAATTGTAATAACATTAAAATGTTAACATTTTGAATAAGTCAGGTATTATTTTGAATAAATCAGGTATCCATAGTGGTACACAAATCAGTATACACACTTGGAAACATATACTCAGAGGATTCAAACAATCTGTCTTACCAGATGGAAAACTACATGCTTGTAGTGTAGGCAATTAAGGTATCTATTTCATCTGAGAATTAAAAACTTATTTCTTTCATATAGATTTAATATTTTTTTAAACTATAAGAGTATGTTTGGATTATTATGCAATGGTTTGTTTATAAATTGATGTGATGTGTTCTATTTTTCTGTGATAAGGGAATTACCCTTCAAAATTTACATACATGTGTAATGTGTTCTACATGTTTTAAGTATTATTTATATTCTGCAATGTCCTACAATATTAGTTGTTCTTAGAGGATTAGATGGCCAATATCTATATATATGTGTCACTTGTTTTACATGTTAAAGTTTTTAAAATATCAATTATATTTTATTATGTACTTCAACATTAGATGTTCTAAGGGTACACATTTGAAAAAAATAGTAAACATGCATCATGTGTTTTACATTTATATACAATTAAAATTATTTTTTAGACTGAAACAACTTTTAGAAAAGCTATTTAACATTTAAAAGAAACAAAAAGTATGTTTAGATATCCTACACTCTTGTATAGTATAGAGAAAAACTAAAATCTTTTATATCTTTTAACAAAAGTATCACACTGATTACATGCCCTACACTCATCTATAGAGAAAAAAATGCAATATGTTCTATCTTTTTACAAAATTATCACACTGATTACATGCCATACACTCATCCATAGAGAAAAAAATACAATCTTTTCTTATCTTCGTTCATTACAAATGTTGATTTGTGCTGTGTGATTACTTGTGATATTTGAAGGTGAAATCCCTGAAACAAAAGCAGAAAAAAGAATATAAAGTTAGGGAAATCTGAAACTCTAATTTACTACATTATAGGAAATGGACTACAGTATAGGAAATGGTTTATTCCAACAGTTTGCAATGTTCCTAACATTGGTCAGTTTGCAATGTTCATAACATTGGTGAGGGACTAACATACAGTCATATGGAATAGGGCTAGTGATAACCAAGAATACTGCCAACACATTGTCCCTGCAAATAAGAAATAATTTGCAGCTTTGCAGCTGCTATATCCAATAATAAGTACTTTGATTTACTACAGAATAGGCAAATGATGATTTTAGTTGTCGGATGCTTCAACTGAAAACAAAAGTAGAAACTAAAGTAGAAACTGTGATATTTGAGCTATTTGACTATTCACATTTTTATTGAATGCCTAATAACAAAAGTTGAAACTGTGATATTTGAGCTAGCTAAATGTGACACACTTTTGTCTGTGTATGTTGTTTATACTAAAATCTTATTCACTTTTTTTTTTTTCAAAAAAATGGAAGATACTGACATTTCCTTCAAAATATAATGATATGTATATTTTGCAAGAAAAAAATAATGTACCTCATGTGGTTAGAATGTGTTGACCTGTTTATTCTTTTTGTTGGGTTAAAAATTAAATTACTTCAATCTGCTTCTTTTATATCTACCTGCAAAACACTCAAAAAGCAATAAAATGCACCAAAACAATATTCCTGATATCACCTACTTCACCTACTTTTGCAGTGTAGATAATTGAAAATCATCATTTTAAAAATTATTTTTTCAGAATCAATATGACCTGCAAAAACACTTAAAAATGCAGAATATTACTTATAATGTAGCCTTTCATATAGGAGCAAATAATTAGCTGCTTTATAACTCCTAATAGATAATAGGTCATATAATATTTAAATGAAAGGTTAATAGTATTACCATAGGAGATAATATTACCTAAGAAGGGAAAAAAGGAAGCTTTAATCTACAATCTGGTGCTCTATCCTGCAATTTGTATTATATGTGTACATGCAATTGTATTTAAAGCATCTGCATGATCTTGATTCTTCAATGTGGAATGTGTCATCAGATTATAGTGGATAGAAAAAAAATAAATAAAGATTGAATTTACCTCCTCATTATGCAATAAGCATTCTTTACTACTCATTTCGCATCCTCTAACATCTAATCAAAACCTTCCCATCTTCTTTTGGTGTGCAGTGGACTGCTTTGCTTCACAGAAACATATTGAGACGGCAAATTTCTTTCTACAGAACTTTACTTCTTCGCAGTATGAAGTGATTGATACCACTTTACCTGATTCGACCTCTTTATATAGAGGTTGAATTTATTCAGGATTTTTATAGAACAATGAAGAGGCAAGCTTTGGAACAATCACTTTTTGAAACAATAAGACCTTTCATAAAGGATGTCTTCTATTAGGTTTCAATCACTTCAAATTTGTAATAAAGTATGCAACGCTTCGATTTTCCAGATTTATTTCTATTTTTTTTTTTTGAAATTCCTTGGTAACCGATTCCTTTTACACGGTATTTTACGCAAAAGCATTAAATATTTGACTTTGCTCTAAACCACGCCGTTAGATTTGGGCGGGATTTTTTTGCTCATATTGTTTTGCTTTAATATAGATAGAGATAGAGATTAAGCTAAGTATTAATATATAAAATTTATATATTTATAAACTAAATAAAATTACTATTAAACAAAAAAAAAAGTAAAATTTAAAATAATTAAAAATTAATTTGACTAAAAAATATTAAACGGGACATAAAAATGGACAGAAAAAGTATTTATTAATAACGATTAATAGAGCTATAGAGCACTCTTACTAACCTTTGTTTTTTTTTTGAAAACCGCACTCTTACTAACCTAATAACATAGATATTGAACTCGTGAGTAATCTTTAAACGCACTTAAACAATAAATCAATCACCAAAGTCAAACATCATCGACTCATCACCACTCACTATAAATATGACCTTCTATTCAAAATCAAATATTTTTATTATTGATTATCAATGTAAGAATCTATAATCAACCCCACCCCTAAATATCAAATTGCAAAAACATTAGGTGCGAGCATAGGTGGTTAATGGTTTAATGCATTGCCTAAAGAGGAAATTCCAATTTTGGTCATATGACTATAGGTGTCTTGTTAATTTCACTCCCTGACTTTTAAAAGTGTCAATTTAGTACCTTAACTATGCAATTTTTGTCAATTTTGATCACTCCAGTCAAATTTCCGACCAAATTTTAATTGTTAAAAGAATGAGGGTATTCTGGTCATTTCACGTCTCTTTTCTTCTTCCCAGGCGAGTCCATCCCTTCCTCTCCCGTTTCTAGCGAATGCAATGAACTAAGATGATGCGAAAAGGAGGCTTGATGATATTAAAGATAGGGTTTACAGGGAGAAAGAACGTCGAAAACGGGAGAGAAAGTGATGGACTCGCCAGAGAAGAAGAAAAGAGGCTTGAAATAACCAAAATATCCTCATTATTTTAACTATTAAAATTTTTCGGCGAAATTTGGTCAGAGTGACCAAAATTGACAAAAATTACATAGTTATAGTACTAAGGGTGTGTTTGGTTCGCACATAAGAATTGGAATCGGAATGAGTATCAAATACTTGGTAATGGTAATGAGTTTTGGTGAAAGTATTTAACATGTTTGGTAGTAGGGTGGAATGAGAATGATTACTAATAGTAGTGGTTAAGAATGAATAAGGGAATGAAACCCTTATTGTATTTGGGTATGAGTTTTTCAATTGATGGGGTATTCGAAACCCATAGTGGTGTTCTAAAAATCTATTAACCAAACAACAACAATCACTTTCATACACATTCCTATGGGCAAAACCCACCAACCAAACACACCCTAAATTGATACTTTTTAAAATCGAGGCTGAAATTAACAACACCCCTATAGTTGACCAAAATTGAAATTTCCTCATTGCCTAAATTAGTACTCCGTACTTAGATTTTCAATTGGTTGTTCCGCCCACTACTTTCTTTTTCCAGAAAGTCAGAAGTAGGAGAATTCAAAGATCCAGCGGTGGTGCCGGAACCTCATTAAAAAATTCCCCTTTGTGATTTCTTCAAGTGCTCCAAGAATCAAGATACGAGTAATAGTCAACAAGTGCTTCATTCTGCCCAGTAGTTCAGTTCCAGAGCGTATTCAGTTAATTGCACTGAGGAAATCAGCAAAAAAAGATGAGTCCTTGCGTCAAGCTCCTTCAACCCCAGCTTAATCAGGGCTTCAAAATCCATCACCCTTCACTCCCCAAACCCCTCCCTTGCATTAATCTTGAATTTCATTACCCATTTCTTTCTCTTCCCAGAAAATCCTTCAACTCTTCAGGTTTCTCTCCCTTGCTCTCTATATCTACATTTGTGCAAACATTGATTTTCTGTGTACTTGATTGATGCAGAACAAGAATAGTTAGGATATCCATTAAGCTTTCCCAGTGCTTAAAGTTTGAAGCTTTTCTCTTTTCAGTTTATGTTGTATACATTAATTATTGTTTTATACTTTTATGTAAATATGCCATCTTTGCTCCTTTGTGGATGATTTCAGCTAGGAGTTCAAGATTACCTGTTAGCAGATGTGTATCAGAGAATCTCTCAGATTCAATTAGGCCGGAATCGTTGTCTAATTATGCAGCTGAATCATCTGAGGTCTTCTTTCTAATGCTTTTATCTATAGTTTACTGAAAATACTCTGCCTGTTTGTGTGTTCATTATTATTTATTGCCTTGAGCAAAGAGATGCATAGGACCAGTGTGAAAAGCTACTAGTTATTTGGAAGCCCCATCTTTAGAAATAAATTGGAATGAAAAAGTCCTGGAGGACAACAGAAATCGACTAACAAAAGATCCCATTTTGACATGAAAAAAGAAGAGATGAAAAGTTTCTTGTGTGCTTTGTTTAAGGAAACGTCTTTTGGGTTTTAGACTATTTTTAATGTTTGTTTTGGAGATGATTAGAGGGAGTGAAGATTGTGATTTGGTGTAGCAGTCTTTAACCCTGTCCCCCCTTACTGTTGAACAGTAAGAAAGTTAAGTTTTAATCTAATTTTTGCAAATCCCCCACTCCAAATTTGCTAAAAGATTGATAAAAAACGAGTAAAAAACATCATATTAGACGATGATATGGCTCTGTGCGCATGATCTTTTATGAGAAATCTAAAGTGTAGAGTATTTGTGGATTGTAGTTCTGTATCCAGATCAATATATGAATAAAACATTGAGAGAGGTTTAATTTCTTTAAAAAATTTGAGGTTTTTCAGATTTTTAAGCCAAAGGAGAATTCTTTCCTGACGGTCTTGAGGGGTGCTAACGCCATCCTGCCACATGTCGTTCTTGGTAGTACAATTTTGGCTCTCGTCTATCCGCCTTCTTTCACGTGGTTTACTAGCAGGTCTGCATACCATTTCTCAGATCTTATGAAATGCCGTAGAAAAAGAGTAATTTGAAGTTTGTTTCATATGCACTTAATCATTCTAAACTGCAACAGAAAAAGAGTAATTTGAAGTTGAGTCGTGAAGGAGAGAAGCGTAATTTCTTGATCGTGTTTTGGCTCTACCATTTCCAGGTATTATGCCCCTGCATTGGGGTTTTTGATGTTTGCGGTTGGAGTCAATTCAAGTGAAAAGGATTTCCTGGAAGCATTCAACAGACCCGGGGCAATTTTAGCTGGTTATATTGGCCAATTTGTTGTGAAGCCCCTACTTGGCTATCTATTTGGTACAATTGCAATAGCGGCATTTGGTCTGCCGACTTCCTTAGGTAAAAATCCCGATTGATTTACTAGAAAAGAAATATGGTATTTTTTGTTGAGCATATAACCATTAATGTGCACTCCAACTATCAGCTTAGGCTTTTAGTTGAGATGGATCACATGTTTCAATTTTTTGACTAACTTCTGTGCACTCCAACTATCAGCTTAGGCTTCTGTGCACTCCAACTATCAGCTTAGGCTTTTAGTTGAGATGGATCACATGTTTCAATTTTTTGACTAACTTCTGTAAGCATACGTATCAGCTGCGGGGATTATGTTGACTTCATGTGTCAGTGGTGCACAGCTCTCCAACTATGCCACTTTTCTAACCGATCCACCGATGGCTCCTCTTAGTATCGTGATGACATCGTTATCTACGGCTACTGCAGCCCTTGTCACGCCATTCCTATCGTTATTGTTGATCGGGAAAAGATTGCCGGTTGACGTAATAGGAATGATTTCCAATATTATTCAGATCGTAGTTGTACCCGTTGCTGCTGGCTTGCTTCTGAATAGGTAATGATCGAGATCATGTTCCTACGTAAGATTGGGATAGGGTCACTCAATTGGCTATAATAACCACACTAAAAGATTGAATCCAACCAATTAGCTAGTCTATCTCATGGCCTTATAAACCCATATGTTCTCTCTTATTTTATCAATGTGAGACTCTTAACAGGTTTGTATCGATAGATTCTTTCCCCAGGTTTGTAACGCCATTAGGCCGTTTTTGCCCCCCTTATCGGTGTTTGTGACTTCTCTCTGCGTTGGAGCTCCACTTGCAATCAACATACAGTCCGTTGTATCCCCGTCTGGATTATCAGTTTTATTGCTTGTGATCGCATTTCATTTGTCAGCGTTTATTTCCGGTTACACCCTTGCCGGTGCCGCCTTCCGTGATGCTCCAGATGTGAAACCTCTGCAGAGAACACTGTCCTACGAAACAGGTCATTTGATAACACGCTAAATTGTATGGCTGTTTATGTGAAATATTTTAGCGGGTCGTAATTGATGCCCCGCTCTGCATTGATGTTACAGGGATGCAGAGCAGTCTTCTGGCCCTTGCGCTCGCAAATAAGTTTTTCCAAGATCCTCTCGTTGGTGTACCCCCGGCTATTTCTGTAAGCATAGACGCAAACTGTTTCTGGCTTCATGATCTTGTCGTACTCTTATATAAACATCGGTTTCGTCTCCATTTTGCAGGTTGTGATAATGTCGCTAATGGGCTTCTCTCTTGTAATGTTTTGGAACAAGAACAAAAGCACTAATGTTTGACAACATTAGCTTCTCTCTTGTAATGTTTTGGAACAAGAACAAAAGCACTAATGTTTGACAACTTCATATATAGTGATTTGATCAATCCTTCTTGACCATTAGTCTTATATTAAGGCATTTTTGAGATTGTAAAATGTTTTAGAGGAGAACTGCATGAACCCAACATACTAATTGCTGTATAGAGTGAGTTGATCAATCTAGCTTTTTTACCATTTAGTCTTTCATTTTTCACTCGCTTGTCTCGATCGTTTTATTTGTCATATTTACTATTCAATGGTCAATCTGTATAACCGAAACATATACATTAAATAGGGTATCTTTTTGTTTAGTAGCCATATGCATGTTAGCAGGATTTTAATTATCCGTTAATGTTATGCGACGAAAATATATACTTGAAATACAAAGAATTTTTACAATGAAAGGTAAACTAATCTAGGTTTCTTAGAAATGTGTGAAATACAAAGAATTTTTACGACAAAAGGTAAACTAATAAATGTTTCTTAGAGATGTGTGATTATCAAGTAAATCGTTTAAAAACTTTGAGCGTAATCCCCACATGGCTGCTACCGAGCCTTTCCTCCTAAACTAGCAAGATGGTTTACCGCTTTACTTTGTGCATGTAAACAAATTTAATATACTCCGTAGTATTTTTTTTGGTTTTCATTCAAAGAAATTATAATGTGATATTTAAATAAATAAATTTCATCCACTATTACCGAATTGAATTGCAAAGGTTTAAGTCAAATTAATTAATCAAACTAAACACATATAACAAAACAGATTGACTAATTATTAGCAGGAATTACAGAGGTAATATATTGTAGTGACTAGTGATGAACAAATTAATATAGCAAGATATATATATATATGGTACGAGGTAGTACGAGAAGGTTGTTTACTGTTTTTATGAATGATGGAGTAGAAGATTCATGGGAGTGGAGACAGCAGCGCAGCAGGAGGTAAGGGGACACAGGAGAATCTGTGTTGAAACTGAGACAATAAAGCAAGATTCTCTTGATGCAGCAAGCTGGCTTTCTTCCTCAGATTCTCGTTCTCTTCTAGTATACTCATGTTTTCCATGTACAGCTTCAAGTTTCTCACTTCCATGTCCTCCTCCTCTTCTCTTCTCTTCCTCCTGTCAATCAATTATATATAATCATATCACATTTCTCACCATAAATATGTAAAATAGATACATAAATTTACAGTATGGTACTATACCTTTTAAGGCGATAAAGCTGGAGTCTTGAACGCTTTGGGCGACGTTTATGCATGGAAATACTGCAGATGATCCACTCTGAAGAACCCACACACATTCTTAATTAGCTTTCTGCTTCTTTCTAGCTTGAAGGTGGAAGGAAGAAAGAAAATGGTGGAAGTGAGATCACACAAGACCATATATAAATAGTTGGGGTTGCATGTGTACAGTACAGTGGTGCTTTTGGGTGGCTGCACTTTAGAAATTTAAGAGAGATAATGCCCAAACGGATAGTTCAGTTATTTTTGGATGACAGATTATAAGCAAGATACAGCAAGATTAAGTCCGGGTAGCCTCACCTTTTTGTTGGGGTCGCTTCTTGTAAACACTGAGTTATCGTGATTTATAGGATCTTTGGGATTACAAACTTCGTTTTTTATAGACAAAAATTTGAAGAGAGAGAGTGGTTGAGATTGTCAAGAATGGCAATGATGGGGAAGAGGGTTAATGATTACATAGATAGCAGGAGGGATGTGTATTGTATCCATATATGAATTCAATGCAAGAAAATTTCAAAAGGCTATGAAGAAGCTAATTAAGTGCATGTCCCTCTCTGATATATATGCCTACTGCTTCTCTTATATATATTATGATTATGATTAGCTCAACTTACTTTTTGTAATCAATGCTATTAATTTCTATCAATTCATTTGGCCATTCTGTCCCTATATGCATAAAAGATGAGTGCATATAATTTAATGATAACAATCTGACTAGCTGCAAAACCCTTACATATCTCACTTTATATATATATATATATATATATATATATATATATATATATATATATATATATACATGGGGCAGAAGTATCAAATAGCTCAATCTACTATTATATTCTCTTAGCATTTTATTCAGGTTTTCATCAGGTAATCATTCCATAATGCTGGCATGGAATTTAAATAAAAATAATTTGATAACTTGTTTCATTATTGATTCATTCGGACCCAAAGAAAACTGCTACTCTCTCCCTCCTCATCCTCACCACCATCATCGTGGCTGCCGATCTGAAAACTGAGACCAATATCAAGTTTATCAAGTGCATACTTTTGAATAGTAATTGTGAGTTTCCTTCGTCATTAAAAAAGATAATTAAGACGAATTAAGATCAAGGAGAAATGAGATTAGGATTGGTGCAGTTTATACAAGCTAGAATTATGAGGTGAGGAATTGAAGGTAGGCATGAGTTAGAGTTATGATTGTTGTGTACCTGTGACCAATTCCCTGTTGGTAATTGAGTGCCTCTTTTTTGGATTTGTCTATCTGCAATTCATGACTAATAAGAAAATTTTAAAAAACATGATGTATATATGCTGCTATACTCCGATCCAATTCTGATAGCTTTGCTGCAGGATATACTTTATCATTTAATTTGTACATCTTGGCATGGCTCTTTATTTATATGAATATAATTTATGAGTTACGTTGTTGAATTGATTAATACAAGACAATAAAATTTATTGTGTAATGAGATGTTATTTAATTTATCAGCTTCAAATAATCAATGATCAATATTCATAAATTCTTCATTCTCTTATATAATAATAAAAACATATTCTTAATGACATATCACAAGAGTCAATACAGTCCTCATTGGGAAACAAACTCATGACCTCTCATTTAAAAGAGTCAATCCATACCACTAGACTACAAGATCATTGACAATTTATTTACTTTCTTAATTTGAACAAATCTATTATAAACAATCTAAATTAGTTTATTTCTTTGTAAATAATTTTTTACGAGTTAACCAAATGTACAAAATGATTTTCATTCAGAATACACATTTAAATACTGATTGTTAACTCAAAGATAGTGTACGTCCTTTTCTCTCAATCTTAGATTCTTAGCTCGTCGTCTTCACCACGTCCGCCATTCCATGTGGACCATTAGAAATCTTTATCCGCAGCAGGTTCCATGGCTTTTTTTTGAGGGGACGATGATGACACTTAAAATTATTTTACACTTCCAAGAGTACGTATATTATAATATTCCATTTATATATCTCATTATATTTTGTTTGAACGCAAGCATGTTAGAGTCAAATTTTAGGTGGAGTGCATGTTTAAACTCTTCTCTACAAAGTCTTTAGATATTTGATGGCATACAACATGCATTATATTCTAGTGTATATATACTCTATAAAATATTGACATTTCACTATCACAAGATGAGCATATATGCTAGTAATTAATTACCCTAGCTAAGATATTGGGTTTGTGATGAAATAATCAAAATGCGGTGATAGATAAAGAATTCTGAGTTAGACTTTAATTATGTTGTATAAAAGTCAAAATTTGCAAGTGATTTGAATCTGGATTGACCTGCAGATACAATCTCACATTTGTTGTGTGGAGTGATACTTAAGTTGGGGTCAAACATCTCATCATGATGAGTTAGTTTTTGGGGTAGAGTTAGGGTTTTAACTTGAGTGTTTTATCATTTTGTGTTCTCGTTGAGAGGTCCGTGCGTAGTGCGAAAGGATTACTTGGAGGAGGACTACTTATTGCTTGATAAGGTTCAAATGAAACCAATTAAGAAAAGTCTGGAGTGAGAGCTATTTAGAGGCGGGATCGTTCATTCGTGACCCAAATAATGGAGAATTAAGTAGTTAGGTGTGTAGACAACTAATAATGTAATTTTGAAGCGTGGCACAGCCACTCAACTCAAACCTTCACTTATTCTTTCTTTTAATTACTACGGCAACTATACCACCACCATCGTGTATGTATGGCAGAATGGACCATATATATACCTAAGTTTTCAGACTTCCATTTGCTATAGTCAACCAGGGCATCAAACTTTCCCCTTGCCATCTCCTCTCAATTGTACTCTACATATGATATAATATAATATAATAAATATCATTTTTCTTCGTGTCAAGTAGCTCACATGCACAAACAATCATGCACCCCCATTCCAATTAATCTTTTAATTTTTTTTTAAAAAAAACTCGTAAGTCGTCAAAGGACTACAATGATGTAAATCAGCCTAGGTTGATATAATTAGCACTCAAATCAAGAAGGTCAATAGACATCTCCATAGAGAGTTGAACTTGAAACTTGTGGTTACCAACGCAAGACAATTGCCTAATTAACTCAATCAATTAGGGTTGTCTCCAATTCCAATCCTTTGATTTAAGGGAGAGCCCACAACTACTACTCAAAGGCCAGGTGTACTCTGAGTGAATTGAAGTCCGCCTTGTAATCTAGCTAGCCGGCAAAGGACTGATAAGGTAAACTAGTCTAAGTCGCCCCCAGCTCAAGCCAAGAACAAAGGCCAATAGGCAGTTCCATTGAGAATCAAACTTAATTGGAACCTTGTGATTGCCAAGCTAACTTAAAACTTAGTTACCAATCAAGCCAGGCCAACTCCGCTATGGTTACTTCCATTTCCAATCCTTTGTCGAGCTAATCACTTAGCTATGATATATAGATTTTCCTATTACACCACGAAGCGTTATCTACGAGCCGACACTTAAATGTAATATAGCACCAAGTCTAAAATAAAATTATTTTCAAAAAATAAAAAATAAAAAATCTAGAATAGAATTATCTCGAAATCAGCGCAGCGCAACATAGGGAATGGTTTAGTTTGGAAGTATGTGTGAATATGGTGAAGGACAATCAAGTGCTCTCTGGGTGATAGAGTATACACTGGGCATAGCCATATATGTAGCAGCTGATGCCATTTCTGATAATCTGCTTTCTTTCTTGCCCTTAGCTTGTCGTTCTTTGTCAGCATTAATAATCACTAGCTATGATGATAACAATATAATGTCAAATATGATATTGGAGGTCTATGTATATATGATGATTTATATTCAACTTGTAAATTATGAGAATAAAATTATTATGGTTCTTGATATACATGCACTAGCTACTTGCTGGGTTAGTTCTATATGTACATAATTGTGTTATACGCAATTCACCTACCCCACCACTTTTGGTGTAAGGGAGTTTTGCACGTATATGTATAACCATGGTGCAAGTATATTACATTGGGCTATATATTGACTCTGTTTGGCAAACCTAACTGAAAAGCTATAAGCTAGGAGCTGAAAGCTTAAAAAGAGCTGAAAGTTGAAAAGCTATAAGCTCGGAGTTGGAAACTGAAGAGCTGTTAAGCTAGCTGTTATGATTGAAAGTGTTTGGTAAAATTAGCTTTTTGATAAGTTAATAAAGGTAAAAAGACTAAGAATGACATCTTCATAAAATTTAAATTAGTTTGTTTACATATTAAAATTTAACATTTTGTCTTTAAAAAAAGTTAACATTTTGAAATAAAACTATTAGCATAATCATGATCTAGCATCTCATAATGAAGTAGCAACATTGTTGCAAATCTCATAATAATAATAATTGTTGGTTTTAGGGTTTTTGGGCCCAGAGAGTTCCAACACAACCTTGGTTGGTGGATTCACCTCTCAAAAATAGAAAGGAAAAGATAGCTCTTGTAAGTGTGTATATTCTCTTGGCCTCAACTTGCCGTCCCTTTTAGATTCTTAAGGAGTCCTTTTTATAGTGGGCCTCTTCAGATTTATTCAAAACATACATTTAAAGTCATAAAGTGGTCTATTAACTCTAAGGGCCGTTGGGCTGTTGTTACTGGGCTTCCAACGACTTGCTGACCGAGCTCCTTAAATGACCCTTTTAATGCTCCAACAGCTATCCCCGTGCCGTCTGCCTACCCGTGCCGAGCTTGCACTCGCGCCGAGCCCGGACTCGAACCGACTTCTGTTTCTGGGCTATTTTCCCTTCTGAATTTGACCTTCTTTTCTCTTGGGCCTCTCTCCTCTTGGATTTCTTTTTTCTTTTTTTTTTTTTTTTTAAAAAGTGGTTGTGTTACTTGTGTACCAGGTTGAAAACGACATTTGATAGATTAATAGTTGTGCCGTGTGGAGACCGGAGAGTCATTGTGTTTGTGTATCCGCTCTCAAAGGCAGCGGCTCATGAATCAGGTGGGTGCTCTACCTCACTCGTGACCACTCTTCCTTACCGTGTGCTCCGCCGTCACCCCGTACAAAAAACCGCGGCTGCCGTGGAAAAACATAACCAATTGATTTTTAAAAGAAAAGTCTCTTACTATATTATATATACACACACTTAAAGGTTCAATCTTTAAAACATAATAATTCAAATTTCTACTAATCTCCACTTTCCTTCTTTAATTTCTGAGGGATCAAATCGTTTGATTCAATTAATTCAGCATGGGTTCAGATGGGAACAAGATGAAGAGCGGCGGCACGGGATTCCCGCCGCCCCAGACCGCTCTCTGCGCCAACGGCTGCGGCTTCTTCGGCACGGCGGCGACCATGGGGCTGTGCACCAGGTGCTTCCGGGAACTCCGCATGAAGGAGCGGCGGCAAGAGGATCTGGCCAAAGCTGCGGTGGAGCAGCTGGCGCTGTACTCGAGACTTCAACCCGATTCACCGCCGTCGAGTACGTCTGCATCGGTTGTCACGGCGGAGCAAAGCGGGAGGCAGGCGGCGCCGCCGAATAGGTGTGACGCCTGCAAGAAGAAGGTGAGAGTGATGGGTTTCGAGTGCAGATGCGGGCGCACATTTTGTGGGATCCATAGGTACCCGGAGAAGCATGATTGCACGTTTGACTTCAAAGCCCAAGGAAGAGACGCCATAGCCAAAGCTAATCCTATGGTTAAGGCAGACAAAATACAAAGGTTCTAAAATTCCAATATCGTATCAAAATTCAATCATATTAGGATAATGTTTTCTTGATACGAGAACGAATCAGATCCCGACCATACCATATTACCATTTGCAAGTCGAATGATGTTTTCGACTAGTTGCCTAAAGTCCTAAACTATAGTTTACATTGAATTGTCCTAGTCAAGATGGAGGAGCTAGAAGAATGAAAGAGCATGTAATTAATTATTCAAAAAAAAAAAAAAAAAAAAAGAGCATGTAAGAATAAACAAGACAATATTTTATGCGCTAAAGAGTTATATAAAATGGTCTTAAATCAACAATATAACAACAATGCCCATCAAGAATCAATTTTTATATATGTCTTGTCTAAAACTCAACTGGTTAACTAACGTAAAATAATAATTTAGATGTATGAATTTGACTTTATTATAGATATTAGTATACAAGCACTTAAAAGCTTATAGGTCAATTGAGACATATTCTACGATTTATCTCCTCCACCCGTCTTCTAGGCAGGAGAGGTGAGGAGCCATCAAATTTGGGATTCAAACTTGTGGAGAATCAATTTATCGCCAACGCCATGAGAGTCTCAGTATTGCAAAATAGGAAGCACAACAACATGCACTGAGACATACTAGGCTATGTGCTTCGTATCTATTGATTGTAACTAAATGACAAATATACTAAAGTGTATAAATAGAAGGTTTGAACTATTTGTTAGAAGTTATTACAACTATATAATACTAAAAAGACTCTTTGTTCGTATGCTCGATATAAAATTATACCATCTTATTTTATCATCCATTTAATTAATCCGTGCTTAATTTTAGCATTCTATATTCAAATCGCTTGCAAATTAAATCATAACATTTGAGACCCAAAAATCTTCACCAACTCGCCATAAAGTGGGATGCTTGAACAAAGTCTTTAGTGTATATATATAAAGAAAGTAGTGGGCATTCAAATGATTAAGAGTTTAAATCAAACAATGAAAGTTGATTTCATCTTAAACATAACAAGTCCTCTTGGCGCCTTCCAAGTCCAACCTTTTACTACTTTTGTGGGTGGAATGGGCCAACCATCACTTCTAACTTTTTGCACTTTCAGCGACAGACTCAATGTCCCTTGAGCCTTTTTTCTTTTCATTAGATCACGAAGGAAATCTGGAACCATTACTCGATAATATACACTTAAATTGTATTAGATATTATCTGTAACGAGCTCAACCAAAAAAATATTGACAAAAATTGAACTTATAATTTTCTGGTATAAGAATCATACTCAGATTACTCAACCACCCTTTCGAATTGAAGAAAGCCGGCCCCTTCAACATTTCATTCATCATTATCTGGAATTTTGGGTTTTGTTTGAATGTGGAGTTTCTTACAAGTGCACGAGATCTTGCTTGCTTCCTTCTTAAAGAAAACAACTTTCTTTTGTGGGAAATTATTGAGATTGGTACATACTGACAGAATGCATGTGAACTTCATTAATGATGTTATAGGCTTCGTGTAATTTGGTCTAAGGTTTCTTTCAAATCATGCAACATGTAATTATTGACAAAATTATAGATTCAATCCGGATCATTGTTCCTTAATTTTATTCTTATGATTAACTGAGATATTCACGCGGGCAATATGCGACTCATTACATATATCCTTTTCTGGACACTTTATTTCAAATCCCAATTCATTCATTTCATTATGAAAATTTGAAAGAAAATAGCCACGGGGTAGATGCAAATAAAATGAAAATAGGGGGAATTTGTGTAATTAAACAAATCTGGGTAGTTCGAGTTACTACCAACTGTAATTCAAATTCACAGGAACGTTACCGGCTTAACCGCTTGAGTACAACATTATTATCGGAATAATTAACATTAACAGCAAACGTGATCCAGATTATGCGCCCTACTCGAGTTGACTCAGAATTCATATTTACCAAAAAAACCTCAACCGCAATTTAAATTTGTGCTTTGAATGAAATCTGCCAAAAATAATCATGAGGTAAAATAATCTATATTGCTATAGTTAACAAACCAATAAGATCAATAGGTATTCTCATTTCTCACACATAGTCTTAGTATATAATTTAATTAGTGGATTAATAAAAAAAATTATTAATTTTGCTTTAATTGCATCTGTGTATAAACACTTTCGAAAACGAAAGACCGTTGGGATACAACCTAACTCTCCAAACAGTGAAGTCCTTGAGATTATAGTTATTTGTTTTGGGTAAACTCATTACTATCTTTAGTAGGGGCAGGAAAAAAAGTATTCAGCCATATAATCGAGATTTGTAGTCAAATTGACTAAATCTTTTTTATTATTCGTTATTAAGATAAAAAAATAAAATTACTCCAGTAATTTTTTCATTTTTTTTCAATTGGTTATCAATATTAGTTGTTTTAATTTTTTTTTTTCACTTTTCAATTGGTTATAGTTTATTAGATTATTAAAGGTAAATCGGTCGAAATGGACAATTGCACATGTCTAAATTCTTTAGGGATTATTTCGAAAAAAAAAAATAAAAAATTCTTTAGGGATCTTTTGGTAATTTCAACTAAACACTAACTAAAAACTAATTAAGGCGCAAGGAAAAAATGAAATCCATGGCGATGACCCACCAGGCCACCACTACATCTTCATGACCCGAATTAACTCCCCCATACCCCCACTCGCTCTGTTTCTCCGAGTCACGACTCGCCCCACTCTTTATCCCACACTCTAAACTGGTAAAGAAACAACGGCTGAGCTCACCGGCAGGGGAAGAGATGCGAAAATGGCCACGACGAGTTTCAGAAACGGCTCTGTTTCCAAAGGAGCTCCCAAGATGGATACCAACAGGTCATTGTCCTTGAATTTTGCTCCAAAGCCGTCGTCTTTCAAACCCAAGAGCTCGCCTCCTGCTCCGGGCTCAGGTCCCCGGCGCAACAGCACCGGCTCAGCTGCAACGCCCGGAAAGGACGATGCCGGAGGTAAGTACCTCCTAATCCTGCCTCACTACCCTTCAAACCCACTGCCTTTGATTGTATCTAGCAATTGTAAATTTGTAATGCATGAAATTCGAAAATGGTTGTGATTCTTTTAGTGTGGTGGTATTGTAAAGATTGAAGCTTTACCTGATTTTAACCAAATTCCTAGAAAGTTTTATTCTTTGATTTCAGTTGAGGTTTATACATGTGTAGTGTTTATTGGATGACAGTTTCAGGGCGTGTTCGAGTTGCAGTGAGATTACGGCCTCGAAATGCAGAGGAGATGGAGGCTGATGCTGATTTTGCTGATTGTGTTGAACTGCAGCCAGAGGTTCCCCAGCTATACTTAATTTTTCTTTTTCTGAGACAAAATTCAGTTAGTTTTAACTAATTTTGCCTCTTTCAGCTCAAACGGTTGAAACTTCGGAGGAACAACTGGGATACAGACACATATGAATTCGATGAAGTGCTTACAGAGTTTGCTTCACAAAAGCGAGTTTATGAAGTTGTGGCTAAGCCTGTTGTTGAGGTGCTGTGATTTAAGTTTTTTGCATCTTGTCTTGTGTATATATATAAGCCAGCTACAATATTGGAATGCGTAATTTGCATGTGTTGTGGATAAAGAATTGACCTTTCCATTTGTCTGTATTGCCAGTTTGTTTCTTTGCTTCAAGAACTGTGTAGGTTTCATTTAGGCTGAATACAAATCTACTTTGTATTTCTGTATTACTTTGGCAGAGTGTCTTGGAGGGTTATAATGGAACAATCATGGCGTATGGGCAAACAGGGACTGGAAAAACTTACACTCTGGGGCGTCTAGGAGAAGAAAATGCAGCTGATCGTGGGATCATGGTGCGAGCAATGGAGGATATTCTGGCTGAGTTATCATCACAGAACGAAGCTGTTTCTGTTTCTATATCTTACTTGCAGGTTCTTGTCTCTCACCGTAGAATAATCAAGAAACATTTATTTATATTTTGAATCACTGCGTCGAATTCTTATATTCTTTGTAATAGAATTTGGTTTACAACTTATGGAATGCAGCTGTATATGGAGACCGTACAAGATCTCCTTGATCCATCTAATGACAATATATCCATAGTTGAAGATCCTAAAACGGGAGATGTTTCACTACCTGGGGCGACTACTATAGAAATCAGAGACCAAATGAGCTTTGTGGAGCTACTTCGACTAGGTGAAGCTCATAGATTCGCTGCTAATACTAAATTGAACACAGAATCTTCCCGCAGTCATGCTATACTGATGGTAAATGAAATGAAATTAACATTTTTTATAAACTAATGTCTTCTTCTTCCCCCCATCCCCTCCCAAAAAGAATGGTTTCTTTGACCCTGCAATCCTGCATATATGTTCATAAGCTTTCTCAAAACTTATGTGGCAGTAATCCATTCTTGTTTCAGGTAAACGTTAAAAGGCATGTCAAGGGTAGAGGTTCGACTATTTACAGTGAAAATGGTACGTCTCACTTGGCTAAAACATCAAAGGCACCCATTGTTCGTAGAAGCAAGCTAGTTGTTGTGGATCTTGCTGGTTCTGAGCGCATTGACAAGTCAGGTGAGAATTTGCAGAGTCCCTTTGTAACAAATATCAATCATTCATTGATTTCATTCCTTTTCATGCATGTTTAACATTTTATATATGTCTCAGGAAGTGAGGCACACACATTAGAGGAAGCGAAGTCTATCAATCTATCTTTGAGCGCATTAGGGAAGTGCATTAATGCATTGGCAGAAAACAGTGCTCATGTTCCAGTACGTGATTCGAAGCTCACAAGACTTCTTCGAGATTCATTTGGTGGTATGTCTTAGCAGACAGATAAATAAAGCATAGCCTTTTCATATGTTCAACGATTTAACAGTTTTCGTACCTAATTCTTGTTTCACATGTCAGACATTATCGTTGTTTGAAGGTGCAGTATCTTAGTTCAATGTTTTACGCTGTGTGATATTTCCATTGCAGGCACTGCACGAACTTCGTTAGTTATTACCATTGGCCCTTCTCCACGTCACAGGGGAGAGACAGCAAGTACCATATCATTTGGACAAAGGGTAAACTTATGACCTGTCTCCTCAATTTTCTCGGGGAGAGATCAACAAATAACCATAACATTCTTGTGGACTCGAATTGGATGATACAATATTATTGGACCGTTGGTAATTGGGTGGATATTATCTTTTTGTGCTGGTGCAGGCTATGAAGGTAGAGAATATGTTGAAAATCAAAGAAGAATTTGACTACAAAGGTTTGTCCAGAAGACTTGACATTCAATTGGACAAACTAATTGCCGAACATGAAAGGCAACAGAAATCATTTCAAGACGAAATAGAGAGGATTGCTCAAGAAGCTCAGAGCCGAATCATTGAGGCAGAAAGAAATTATGCCGACTTATTGGAGGTAATCAAATATTGCTGTATATGAGATATGAAGACAACATTTTCGAAGAAATTGTATAAAATCATCTGTGGATATGATTTGTTATGTGCATACTACAGAACGAGAGAATGGTGTACCAAAAAGAGTATGCTGATGCAATAAAGAAGCTAGAAGAGCAGTGGGCCGTAAATCAAGAAAGGCATGGAAAGATTGTCCATGATGACAGTTGCAACAAGTTTTCCAGCAGAGAGGTAACTTCTGATCGATGGGTTTGCTGGTTTCGATTTGTTTGCTAATATTACTTTCCCGTAATGGCCTGATGTGTTTATTTTCTTGCTGTTCTTTATGTTTAGCCTACTATTTGTTCTGCTTCTGAGGATGCTACCGAGATTAAAAAGTTGCTTCAACAAGAAACCCTTTTACGTAAAGCTGCAGAAGAAGAAATTATCGATCTTAAAAATCAAGTAGCACAATGGAAAAGGTCAGAGGTATGATGTCTCCCAACCATTATCCTCTTTTTAGTTTTTATGAATCGAGGGTTTAATAAGGATATTTTCATGGTACTAGGCAGCTGGAAATTCTGAGATCTTAAAGCTTCGCAAGATGCTGGAAGATGAGGCACAGCAAAAAGCAAGGCTCGAGGAAGAAATATCAATATTACAAAATCGTCTATTGCAATTAAGTTTTGAAGCTGATAAAGTATGTCATTGTGGTCCATTTCATATGAAAATGAATTGAGGGATATATGAAAATAATCTGGAGAAAGATTAAAACTTTGAATTCTGTGTGTTCCTGTAGACAACTAGGGACCTCGATAGAGGGACTACGACACTGCCCAGCAGTCTAGATTCTCCACACCGTCCATTTATACATCAACAGATGAGAGATTCCGGAGATGAAGAGAAGGCCTCAATGGCAAACCTCTTTGAACAAGTGGGACTGCAGAAGATATTGTCGCTACTTGAAGCAGAAGACCCCGATGTTCGTATCCATGCTGTAAAAGTCGTGGCAAATCTAGCTGCAGAAGGTAATAAATTTTACATGTAATATCCTCTAGTCTTTTCGAACGAAAACAAAAATGAAACGGAAGTACTTTTTGTTATCTTGTTCTCAGAGGCGAATCAGGAAAAAATCGTTAAAGCTGGTGGTCTTACGTCGTTGTTGACAATACTTAGAAGCTCAAACGATGATACTATCCTCAGGGTTGCCGCTGGTGCAATTGCAAATCTTGCCATGAACGGTGAGCTTTACATTACATTCCAGTATAGATATAGCCTGGCTTTGTTGAGCATATAGCCATTAATGTGTAATCCAACTATCAGTTTAAGCTTTTAGTTGAGATGGAGCACATGCTTCAATTTGGTATCAGAGCCAGACCAAAGGTCATGGGTTTGAATCTCAGCGCCACCCATAAGCGACTCCACCCATTAATGTGTAAACCAACTATCAGCTTAATCTTTTAATTGAGATGGAGTACATGCTTCAGTTGGCTTAAATTCAAAATGTCTGCTATTTAACTTCGTATCTCGTTGTGAACAGAGACCAATCAGGAGCTTATAATGTCTCAGGGAGGCATAAGCTTGTTGTCGCTGACAGCAATGAATGCTGAAGATCCTCAAACTCTTCGAATGGTTGCAGGAGCTATTGCCAATCTCTGTGGCAATGGTATTCTCACATTTAAACTAATTCCCGTTCTTCTTCTTTTTCTCGATCTCACTGTGCATTAACGTGGGAATGGATATATAATACGGTTTGCAGATAAGTTACAAGCAAGGCTAAGCGGTGAAGGGGGTATCAAGGCACTGTTGGGAATGGTGAGGTGCAGGCATCCTGACGTTCTTGCTCAAGTTGCTCGTGGAATTGCTAACTTTGCTAAATGCGAATCCCGAGCACACACTCAAGGTGAGTTGTGGCTCATATATGCTCGTTTCAGTATATCTATAAGTATTGCTGATCGTGATATATATATATATACTTTGACAGGAACAAAGATGGGGAAGTCTCTTCTAATTGAAAATGGAGCAACGACATGGATAATTCAGAACGCGAACAATGAAGCATCACCGATTAGGCGCCATACCGAACTAGCACTTTGCCATTTAGCGAAACTAGGTATGCACTACGTACTTCTTATTCTATGCTTAAACTAAAGGCCATCCCAACAAGGGTATTTTAGTCCCCGACTGCCATAATATGCATAAACTGTTAAAAATAAATTTCAGAGGTGAATGCGAAGGATTTGATCAATGGGGGCGCCTTATGGGAGCTAGTACGTATTGCACGGGATTGTTCACGAGATGATATCAGGACTCTTGCACACCAGACATTAACATCAAGCCCAAGCTTCCAAGCGGAAATGAAACGAATGAGGATAGATTATTCTTGAATAATGTCAAGAACCTCGACATAGTTAGCCTGATGATTTTGTAGCAAGAATTATTGGTCAATCAATTTTTTTTGGGTTGAGTAGAGTGACAGTGAGACATGAATACCCAGCACATTCTTGGGTTAACTAGCTTGGTAAGTTAGACCACTGTAAATGATTCCAATTTGTTTGCCTATACATTCATTGATTGCAGAAATTTCTATGTAAAATCCGTGGTAGCATTTTCAAGAATTACTTGGTTTTATTATTATAAGGGAAGTCTATCTTAGTAATTAGTATCAATGTCTTTTGCATCAGGTACTATGTTATAGTCATATATGCTTTTGAACTATATTAGGTATCATACCAAACTCATTTTTTAATGTGGTGATAAGTATGTTGACATTAATCATTTAATCATGTTCTTTTATGGTAAGTCACAACGTCATGTCTTGAATCGAGTAGAGACTAAACTTGATCAATTTGGCGCCCAACATAAACAAATGACAGCCACGAACAGTTACAATGTAAGAACGAGGAGGATTTGTGTAACGTAACGCAAGATTTCTGGGAGCTGCCGGCCATACTTTGAGACTTGAGAGTGACTCTTCACAAATAAAGCCATGGCTCTAGAAATCTAGGATAGGTGGTCGGATAAATGATTAAATAATTTAGGACCACTGTGCAATAATCTCCGGCACTGTAGAATGGGCCAATGTCGTAGCCCCTGTCTTACCCTATCCATACATCCAAAATTTAATTGCATGTGTATGTACTTATGTGATAGAATAGTATAGAAATGCTATGTACATTCATCATCACCCTACCATGCCAAACATGGAATCATGGATACCTTAATCACCCCAAACTCCCAACTGAAAAAGGGGGATGCTTTGGCTACAACCCATTCATTGCACCCCTAAAATTGACATTAGTTTGGACATTACGGTGTTTGGTAAATAGCTGTTAATTGATAATTAGCTGATTAGGTTAGTAGGTTTGACTAGTTATAGCATTAGCGGATTATAGAAGAGTATTTGGTAAATTAGCTGATAGCTAATTACATGCAAAATGACTTTCTTAAAAAGCTGATCGAAAAAGTTACTTTGAGTAGCTTTTTTACTTTTAACATTTTGAAACAATAAGTTGTTACAAAACCACTCATATTGATGGTTTAACCTAAGTCAAACAGTTAATAGTAGTCAAATGAATCAAAATTGGCTGGTAAGCTAATTATGTTAGCAAATAGGGCCATTGAATTCGAAATATGATATAATATATAACAATCTTTGATTTACGGGAAAGTCTGCACAATTACATGAAGATGCGCTCTATGTAAAACTTCCCTATGACTCTAAGTAGGAAAAAATCACAATGAGTTAACTTAGCCTAGGTTATCCAAAGCTAATTGGCTCAAACAAAAAAAGTCAGTAGACACATACGAAGAGTTGAAGGTTAATCTAGAGATCATATTGAGGGAGATGGGATAAGCTTGGATCACACTTATAAATATTAGATGGTAAGATTTTGAGCAACTTCTTTAGTTCCTAATATATAATTAACCGTCTTAATATAAACTTAGACCACTTGTATTATTAGGCTAGTTATAAGATTTTGAAAAATCCCTTAACTTATTTAGTTCTTAATATAATATATTCAGATCGATAATATAACAAGATTTTGAACAATTACTCAACGTCTTTAGTTCTTGATATAATATACCAATATGAACCATAGGAAGAGTTGAAGATTAATTTGGAGATGATATCGAGGAGAGGGAAAGAGAAAGAGAGTGGATAAGCTTGGATGACATTACCACAAATACATGGGATGTTTCATAAAAAGCAAACAAATGTGGGAATAAGGTGTATGTAAACTGTGAAAGGGTTTATATATGCTTTGGTGGAAGGAATCTGAGCTGTGTTTCAAGAAACCTCTCCAAAATATTCAATTCATTTATTCTCCAAAAATTCACAATCAAAATCGAGTTGTTATTAGACCCCACAAATTCAAAGAGTACGTTGTCGAAGATGAAACGAGGTGTGACGACAGTTGAGATTGTCGGGCCTAAAAATAGCATTTGTAGTGTCACCCACGGCCCTCCTTAATGGCACAAAACCCTCATTTCCTAGATTTCGGAAAATGAACAAAATAGGTGGTCTCTGGTCTCTTGTCTGCTCACTCCAGACTGTATAACGCTAAACGTTACTTTGCTTTGCCTTGAAAAGGAACTATTTGCAGTGGCTGTGCACGTGTATCCAGATGTGACTCTATGTCTCTATTCTCTCCCCCCTCTCTCTCTCTTCATAGATAGATGATAAACCCTAAATCCTAGGCAAATATAATTCTTCCCAAAAATTTAAAAAAAAAAAAGGTGATCAGATCAGTGGAAACCATGAGTGCCCATACCTCTTTTTCTTTTTGATTTAGATCATCACCCTCAGTTTCCCACCAACCCATTCTAACACTATTAATGAAAACCTGGCTCGGAAAGTCGGAAGGTGAACACATGGTTAACCAATGTAAAAAAGTTAATAACTTTATCTCATTAGTAACAACAGAGTAACGTTTAAATCCGTGATTAATTCACCTACTAAGACCTTAAGCAAGAACGGTGGGGAGGATGTAGTTCTAATCCTAGGATTAACGAAGACTTGCATGGGCATAAATCAATTTAAATCCAAGTATTAATGAAGACGTGCCGAGACAGAACTTAATTTAAACTGATCGACCAATTTAAAGAAGTTAATAGTCTTATTTTACTGACATTCACAAATTAAAGCATAAGATTTAGCAACTTAGTTCTTCTATTGAGACTCTAGGAGGACCTTGGGGACTGGGACAACCCTGATTATAGTAGTAATGAAGACTTGTTTTAAAGGGGTGAAGTTTAGGAACAATGACTCGGGATCGATTCTTGTCAGCGGCAGATACTCTGTCGGGCCGGGAACAATGAAGACTTGTTACATGGGGCTATCTAGCACTAATTAAGCAGCCTAAGCTGACTATGTTGTACTAATAATATACCCCTAACATCAAGAAAAAGAAAACATTGTAAAATAATGGCAATAACTCTAATTTTAAAAAAAATCATGATTGTCCTATAATAATGTGTGTTACAGTTTTGCTCAATCACTAAAAAAGGGGAAACGTTTCACTGAAAATCATGAAACCTCAGACTTATGACTTCTGTTGTTGTACCATGAAACCTCACTCTCATGCGTTGGCTACTACATACCATGGATTTATACAATCTTCATGGAATTACAAGCATGCAGCATATCATCAAACTCTCAAAATCCATGATAAATTAAAGAGAAAAGAATGTGAAAATGTAAGATTTAAACTTGAAATGGTAAAAAGAAAAAGAAACTGTTTTTTAACCTAAATATTTGCGAACATACAATGTTTGATATGATATGATAATGAAACAAGTGATTGCGTTCGAGAAAATTAAAAGTAGTTTAGTTTACCATTGTTCTTGATATGATATGATATGATATGATCTTGTTCTCCTCTACGAGACTGGTTAAAATGGAGGTCGGCCGGTGGCCCAGAATCCCTGATCATTTGGAAGCTGAATTGAGTTGAGAAGATTTGGTGGCATCCCATGAAACATCGACGGGTCCGCTAATATTTGTTGTTGTTGCGGCGGCGGTTGTTGTTGTTGTTGTTGTTGTCCTCCTCCGCCTACGCCGCCGGGGGAATCCATTCCTCCGCCGCCTTGGAGAGGAAGCGCATTGCCTTCGTCTTCGTCTAACGGCAGCCGCTCGTATGCGGCGTTACTGAATGACGCCGCCATGACCAGAACCGGGCCGGAGGCTAAAAGAGCGCCGACGACGCTGCCACCCACGACCTGGCCTTGTCCGCCGGCGAGATATATAGTGAGCCCGGAAGCGGCGGCCGGGGCGGGCGGGGGGAGAAAGGATCCGGAGAGAGATAAGATCTCGAAACGGCCGTGCAAGGTGACGACTGCGCCGGGGGAGGCCGGCTGCCGGAGGGTTACGTTGTTGACGGTTCCGGTGCCGCTCATAATGCAGACGCCGCGCTGGCGGCGGCGCGCGAAGGCGGAGACGCTCTCCATGATATCGCAGCCGTCGGCGATCTCCATGACGTGGGTCCGGAGCGCGTTGGCGCTGTCGCGCGTGATGATTATAGGCGGCTTCGGCTTGTTCTTGGATCCCGCCGGCCGTCCCCTCGGCCGTCTCGAGATTTCCCCTTCTCCCGATCCGCCACCAATCCCCAACCCGTCGTTAGATTCAGCGTTGTCGTTACTCCCTTCGTCCCTCTCCCGCCGCTTGTTCCCGGCCATGGCGGCGGCGCTGTTCCCTTCATCCTCAGTGTGAAAGTGCTGAAGGTTGAAATCTCTGGTGTGGAACGGCGGAGGAAGCTGAGAATGCCCAGCAGCAGAAACTGGATCCATCTTTTCTTTCTTTCTTTCTTTCTTTCGCTTCAATCAATATATTCCTACCAAAATTATTCTTGAAGCAAACTGATAGAGTACCAGAGTAGACTAAACAAGACGACAGTAAAGTCTGTAATAATGATTCAAAAGAGAATGGAGAGTTGATAAATATATATATATATATATATATGTACTTGATTATATATCTCTCTTTCCACCTTCTTCTTTACTTCACAGAAAGACAGCCACGGGAAAACGTAACCATCCAACAAATTCTTGAGCTGAATTCACCATTTCCATCTTCTCTTTTCAACATTTCTTGGGTTTTCAGCAATATAATTGGCTGGATCTCCAGATCTTCAGAGCTTGAAGCTATGAAGGTCTGGTAGTGTTTGGTGTTTATGGGTTTAGGGTTAGCAGCAGAAGGTTGAGGGGAGGAGAGAAAGTAGAGAAGAAGCTAAGGGAAGATCGAGAAGAGATGAGAAGTGCAGAAAGAGATGGAGATGAGATGGTTTTGAGAGAGTCTGAGTGGTCTTGGGCGGTGGATGGGGTCCTCTTCAAGCTCCCCCTCTTTGTATCTATGAACCAACCAAAAACAAGCAATATTTATCTCCCACTTCTTGTCTCCCTCCCAACAAATTTAACTTTACCTACCTATTTCCATTCCATCCATACTATATTAGTAAAATTTAGTCAAATTGTTACTCAAATTATTGTCTTAGTAACTGCAAAATTATAAAATAAACTTTCAGTAGAAGCATGTTATTGGCTTTGTTTGAACCGATCAGATATGGAGGATTTAAGCTAATTTACTTCATATTCTTGTGATTGAGATTTATCCCATGCAACATTGAGTAATGATTGCGAATTTTCCTAGTGTTATGATCCGAAACACATTTTCCACAAATCCACAATACATAATAAAATCAGTTATATTATACTTAGCTTGAATTATATTCGATGCAAATCAACATGGTGTCAATTGATACCATTTCGATTCACATGAAGTGTAACTCAAGTACTCAACAAAGTTTTTGGGTTGCATTCCTACTATGGAGACGTGTGTCCCACAATAGAAAATGCAACCCAACATGTCTTTTAAATTGTATTTGGTATAAATTGGTATGTTATAGTACCAATCGATACTTTAACATTTTCCTATGATATTTATACCCTATATCCCCAAAGGGTTCATTTTAAATTTTAATTAATTTTTATATTTAATAATCATAAAGTAAACATGTAATTCATTTAATAATTAATTAAATAAATATACATTGCAATTAAAAACAATATAAAATTCTTTCAAAGTGGACATATAGTTCATTTCCAAATGAATACTAAAAACTCAACAATTAGTAAGTAAACGGCTAATTAATACAATTACAAGATTGGACGATGAAATATCATAAGAGTGCATCATGTTAAAGAGTTTTGGACGGTGAAACTCAAACTCTATGGATGTACTCCCTCACAGTAGTGGAGATAAATATGAAATAAAATATAATCTCCCAAAAGTTACTATATTTGCATTAATTATTTAAAAAAAAACATCAAATACTAAAATAATCATAATTAAATGTTAGAATAAAGAATTGAACATGTCTATGTTAATTTTATAATGCATGTAAAAAAACAACTTCTCCAAATCTATTGTGTATCTAGTGTTGTATAGCTTCAAAACTCTCTCTCTCCCATCTTCAATCCTTTGTCACCTTTTATATATGTATGTGTGCTTTATTTTTATTTTATTTTCCTTAAAAAAGACCATAAATAATTAAATATAAAAACTTTTGATTCTTGTTATGCTTGGAGACTGCAATAAGGACATTTGATTGGTTAAGGTTTTCTTAATATATTTTTTCTAATATTATTCTGTGCATGGATTGGACCCTTACCTGGTACTAATATAATGTCAAATGCCTTGTGTTTCATTGCTACCTATTTAACTACAACTATCTTTTTCTGCCAAATAACTTCCAGTGTATTAAATACCTTTTTTAAGGAAATAATTTATTTCATGAAATAAAAACCAAATTAAACATCTAAATATATATTAAGTTTATAGAATATATTATATCATTTTATATTTTTTAAATCTCTTTTGTAGGCCAAATATGTTGTTAATTAGTTGGTTGGAGAGTAGTAAAACCTTGAGAAATTAATGCTTCATTATTAATTTAAGCATGGGGAAGTGAAGTTATAAGTGGAATGATTGATGTTAGTTGAGAAGGAAAGGAGGGTGGCAAAATTAAAATAAAATAAATTTAAAAAGAATTTAATCATGACTTTCAGTGTCTTTATTAAAGCCGAGAGACGTTATACTAATTGAAATATATTTTTTGTCTTAATTAAAAGCATAAGTTAATAGTTAGACTGTTCTCTCAAATGTACATGAGGCAGATTAATTTTTTTGATGGTTGAATCTCAACCATGACCTTTTGTATAGAGTTGACTCTAATACTAAATTAAAATGTGCATTCCATCTCCCAAGTTAATAGTTAAAATGTACAGAGAACATTTATTATTTATATATATATTATATATTCAATAACACTAGTGCCCACTGTACAGCTTTGCAACCTCAACTCAGACTATCATCATACAACACGATATCATAGTTTAAATATAATTAATTTTTCCGCATGGAGCATTTGACTTTGTAGAAATTAATTCATCATGAATGAAAGGTGGCAACATTTGAATCAAAAGTTTATGTCAGAATGACTTGAAGGCCGGGAAAAGAAAAAGAAAAAGTCACTGCAGGGAGAGTGCTATTGGTTTTGTAAGGAATGAATCCCTTTTAATTTTTTGCTTATTTTAATAAATTCTTTTTACTTTTTAATTATATTGTTTAAGGATAAGTCTTATCGTAAACCAAGGTTTAATAAAAAACCTCCTTATACTTTAATTTACTTTTTCATACTAATAAGGATGATTATTGGTAAATAAGAATGTGAATAATCATGTTATTAATCTTCTTTTATTCAATTCCTTTATAAAAAGACATATGGGAAAGATTATACAACATATATAGTAGGGAAACTAATAAGTTTTTTTGAGTGATGAGAGAAAGTGTATAGTGGTCTAAACAGGAGAAGTGATCTTCAGGTATGAAAAATTGAAAATCATGCTTCATCCATTTTGTCATCTTTTCAGTGATTAGAGAAGGAATCATTTATGTAGCTTGTAATGGTAAGAATGATTAGAGTATTAATTTTATATTAGCAATTTTAGAAGTAGGTGATTGAGCTTTTACCGCTCATGTATCTGGGCCAACGAACATAATTTATGCTCAATGAAAATATCTAACATGCAAAATTTGTGCAAGTAACATTATTTCTTACCTATTGTTTTCAATAAACACATGCTCAAATGCTGAGTAAGCATACAATGCTGTTGATTTGAAATGTTAACACTTACATGAACTGATGAACTTATGTGACGCTATCATCAATGAAACTTAGATTCCTAGCTAGACTATGGCAATTAATGAATTAGTTTTGAGATTAAGAATTACAAGGCAATAAAGTGAGAATAAGATGTAAATGATAATGTACATTGTGTATTATTACCTAATGTCCATAATTGAGAATGTGGTATAAATTATGGAGGCAAAGCCTCTACAAGCCCTAGGTTACCTAGGAAATTTTTCCTAATGGACTCTTATCTGATTAAGAATATGAATTCCTTATTACATATCTTTCCCATTATTCAATTAGGACATAATTTCTTGTCAACCAAGCTACTTTTCTAAGACCAAATCACCTCAGCTTGGGTCAAGCATACAACCCATCTTACTGTGCCCTACTCCGCCATCCCATTTCTTACACATTATGTCGATCCATCTCTTTCATAATTTTTAATTAGGATATCTCTCGTCTCTACTTCGCTAGCTAATCTTATTCTTATTTTCCAATTAGGACATCCTTCCTTGTCAACCAAGCTTCCTTTCTTGGATCAAATCCCCCTAGCTCGAGTCCAATCATACAACTCATCTTACTGCTCCTACTCCGCCAGCCCATTTCTTACAAATTAGGTTGATCTATCTCTTTCATATTTTTCAATTAAGATATCTATCGCCTCTACTCTACTAGCTAGCCCATCTTGTTATTATTTTCCAATTAGGACATCCTTCCTAGTCAACCAAGTTTCCCCTCTTAGACCAAATCCCCCTAGCTAAGGTCAAGCATACAACTCATCTACTGCCCCTACTCCGCTAGCCCATTTCTTACACATTATGCCGATCCATCTCTTTCATAATTTTCAATTAGGATATCTGTCGTCTCTACTTCGCTAGCTCATCTTATTCTTATTTTCCAATTAGGATATCCTTCCTTGTCAACCAAGCTTCCTTTCTTGGATCAAATCCCTCTAGCTCAAGTCCAAGCATACAACCCATCTTACTGCTCCTACTCCGACATCCCATTTCTTACACATTATGCCGATCCATCTCTTTCATAATTTTCAATTAGGATATCTGTTGTCTTTACCTCGCTAGCTCATCTTATTCTTATTTTCCAATTAGGACATCATTCCTTGTCAACCAAGCTTTCTTTCTTGGATCAAATCCCCCTAGCTTGAGTCCAAGCATACAACCTATCTTACTGCTCCTACTCCGCCAGACCATTTCTTACAAATTAGGTTGATCCATCTCTTTCAAATTTTTCAATTAGGATATCTATCGCCTCAACTCTACTAGCTAGCCCATCTTGTTATTATTTTCCAATTATGACATCCTTCCTTGTCAACCAAGTTTCCCTTCTTGGACCAAATCCCTCTAGCTCAGGTCAAGCATAACTCATCTTACTGCCCCTACTCCGCTAGCCCATTTCTTACACATTAAATTGATCATCTCTTTCATATTTTTCAATTAGGAAATATGTCGCCTCTACTATGCTAGACCATCTTGTTCTTATTTCCCAATTACGACATCCTTCTTTCTCAACTAAGCTTCCTTATTTAGACCAAAGCCCCTAGCCCGGATTAAAGCATACACCCCATTTTTTCGCCCCTACTTTGCCAACTATCTTATGCGCATTGGGCAAGTCCCTGCCCAACCTCGGGACCCATGTCCCAACAAACATGTCAAAATCTAAAATTTTATTTTAACTACCATTAAAAAAATAAATAATAAATAAAAGAAACAAAGTGTTGTGTAGAGGCTTGAAGAGCCAAGTTCAACATTTTGCCATCAAACATGGTGTTAGCTGTTATGCAAGTATAAGAAAATAAAGTTGCATTTTCACTACTAGCTATAACTTTTATCATAGTTGTAAACATTTGATTTGTATCAGAGCAAGTCACAAGTTTAAATCACATTAAAAGCATGATATGCAGTTGATGCTAGCAAGTGAGATGGATTGTTGGGCGAAGACTTGTAGGGAAAAATTCAACTTTGTATTCCTCGGTCTCTCAAATACATTCATGTTTTACTACAAGAAAAATTAAATTTACCAATGAAAAAAAAATATTGATAAATGAATAAAACATATACGTATTTAATTTACCTACAAATTTTCATAAAATCCATAAGTATTTCTGTGTTTTCTTATAATGGATGTTACCTCTTCCATCGACCTGGACAAAGGTAGAGGTAGCCTAACTACCTCCTTTCTATATATATATATATATATATATATATATATATATATATATATATATATATATATATATATATATATATATATATATATATATATATATATATATATATATATATATATATAACGCTGAGGCAACAATCTCCCCTCATTATAAGAAAAATGATGAGAAGTATAATTCAAACTTGAATTAATCAGATAACAATTACATATTTAAAAGAGGTTTGAACAACGTAAACCTCTCCTAATTATCAGCTTTGACTAGACTATTAAACTAGTACTATACAAATACTAACATTATTAAAAGCTAATAATATAACATTATTGACACACCCCCTCAAGCTCAAGGTGGGTGCGCAACTACATTGAGCTTGGTGCTTAGAGCTGTAAACCGGGGCCCTGGCAGCGGTTTGGTGAAGATGTCAGCCAGCTGGTCCTTGGTGGAAACAAAGTTAACAACAAATTCTCCGGAGGTAACCTTGTCTCGGACAAAATGGAAATCAATCTCAACGTGTTTGGTTCGGGCGTGAAACACTGGGTTGGCGCAGAGATAAGTGGCACCAAGATTGTCACACCACAGGGTCGAAGGCTGCCCCGAATGTAATCCCAGCTCCCGAAGAAGAGAAACAATCCACGTGACCTCGGCCGAGACATCGGCTAAGGCTTTATACTCTGCCTCAGTTGACGAGCGGGCGACTGTGCGTTGCTTCCGTGAGAGCCAGGAAATGAGATTGTCACCGAGAAAGACTGCATAGCCGCTGGTGCTCTTCCGATCTAGGGGGCATCCTGCCCAATCGGAGTCGGAGTAGGCATGAATTGCTGAGGAAGCAGAGGGCGATAGACGCAGCCCAAAATGCAGAGTACCCTTAACATATCGCAGGACACGCTTGACCAGACTCCAGTGCTCGTCAGTAGGTGAATGCATAAACTGACATAGTCGATTAACTGCAAATGACAGATCGGGGCGTGTGATAGTGAGATTATGTAGGGCCCCAACAATGCGACGGTACTGCGTCGGATTGTCATATGGTTGTGATGCGGAAGTGGTACTGTGAGACACTGCTGCTGGGGTTGTGAGCGGCTTGCAATCTGACATACCGGCCCGGTTTAGGATATCTACCATGTACCGCTTCTGTGAGAGTAGATAACCGCTGTTAAGAGCCAGAGTTTCGATGCCAAGAAAGAAGCCCGGAGTGCCGAGATCCCTGATTTTGAACGCTGTGGAGAGACGACGCAGCAATTCATCTAATAGAGTTGTATCATTTCCCATCATAATTATGTCGTCAACATAGATGAGTAAGAAGACTCGAGACGATCCAGCCGTGTAGTGAAAAAGCGACACATCAGTTTTGGATGGCTGAAAACCTGTAGAAACCAGAAAGTCATGTAGTCTCTTGAACCAAGCCCGTGGAGCCTGTTTGAGACCGTAAAGTGAGCGCTGAAGATGACAGACATAGTCGGGGTGTGAGGAATCCTCATACCCTGGTGGCTGTTTCATGTACACAGTCTCGGCTAGGCGGCCATTGAGGAAGGCATTGTGTACATCTAACTGCCTGAGAGTCCAACTGTTGGACACCGCTAGAGACAGAAGTAGTCGCACCGTGGTAGGTTTGACTACCGGACTGAAAGTGTCAAAAAAATCTTCTCCGGCTACCTGGTTAAAGCCCTTGGCCACCAGGCGAGCCTTGTAGCGCTCTATAGAGCCATCTGCAGTGCGTTTTGTGCGGAACACCCACTTGCACCCTATGATATTCATGTCAGCTTTAGGAGGTACAAGCCTCCAAGTGCCGTTGTGCAGGAGAGCATTGAACTCCTGGTCCATAGCATCCCGCCACTCGGAATGCCCTACGGCCTGTGAATAACATGTGGGGTCAGTTGTCGTGGTTAGAGCTTGAAATTGCTCGTTTGTGCCCCGAGTCATGTGCCGCAGTCGCATTGTATGCTCCTGGACCGGAGCTGCTTGGCGTTTAGTTTTACGAGTCTTAGCCGGGGCAGTTCTGGATGGGCCTTCTATTGCTAAAGGCGCTGAATCCGAAGCAGGAGGTGAGGGCCCTGACAAGGGCGGGGCAACTGATAATGGGAAGTTCCGGTGGTGTTATTATGGGCCCGGTTGCCCACGGAGCTGGTGGTGATGCCAGTTCCTGTTTATCCTGCAGTGTAGAATCTGAAAAAGGGAAAGTGGTTTCGTCAAATCGGACATGACGACAGATGTAGACTTTTCCACTTGTTAGATCCAAACATCTATATCCTCTATAGCTAGGAGGGTAACCTAGGAAGACACATGGGCTTGAGCGATACTCTATCTTGTGCCTGTTATACGGGCGAAGATAAGGGTAACACCTGCACCCGAAGACCCGTAGAAACGTGTATGGGGGTGATGCTTTATGTAGACGGTAGTAGGGACTCTCAAAATTTAGGACTGACGAGGGAAGGTAATTTATGAGACACGTAGCAGTTTCAAAGGCGTAATCCCAATATTGTAAGGGTACCGACCCTTCGGCAAGTAAAGCCAAACCGGTTTCAATAACATGTCTATTCCGGCGCTCAACTTTGCCATTCTGCTCATGCGTGTAAGCGCATGATTGTCTATGGTTAATTCCGAGGGTTTGAAAGGTGTTGTGTAATTTTTGATATTCTTTGCCTAAGTCGGACTGAATAGATTTGATAGAACGCATGAATTGGCGTTCTACCATGACTCTAAAGGACTCAAACACTTTATAAATGTCTGATTTCACCCGTAAGGGATAAAACCAGCAGAATCGAGTACAGTCATCTACAAATAGAACGAAAAATCTAAAACCACTACTTGAATGGATCGGGGCAGGTCCCCAAATATCCGTATATAACAAATCAAGTACATTTCGACTAGAATTGACTACTCTATCTAAAGGAAACCGTGATGATTTTCCCATATGACAGGCAGCGCATGATCCAAAGGACTCGGTTTTATTGCGAAGGACAGGACACACTTGCAAAACTTTATTGAGGACTTGACTGTGAGGATGGCCCAACCGACGATGCCACATCACTGGAGTAGTCCGGGCACTAAGAAACGTGAAATGAGACTGGGATAGCGGAAGCTTGTATAGTCCTCCCGAGGTGGGGCCTTTAAGTAGAATTTCCTGTGTTTTCGAATCCTTCACAACGAAACAGTGTTTATGAAATTCAAAGAAAACATCATTCTCATTAGTAAATCTTTGAACTGACAACAATGGAACTGACAAATTTGGGACATGCAATACATTTGACATATTTAATTGTTTAGACACGGAAGGAATAGATGCGGATCCAACATGTGAAATAAGCAAACCTGTGCCATTACCGACGCGCAGGACATCTCCACCACTATATTCATACGCATGGGAAAGCATAGACGCATCCGGTGTCGCGTGGGCCGATGCTCTGGTATCTGGAAACCATGAACCGGCAGCCGAGACCACATCATCGCCGGTGGCCGTCAAGTTCGCCTGGGGAGCCGGCTGTGTACTGTAACGTTTGTTACATGTAAGTGCTCCATGTCCATGTGCCCTGCAGATCTGGCAACGAATCTGCCCACCACCACGTCCGCCACCACGCCATTGGCCGCCGCGATTGCCCCGATTGCCGCGACCAGAATTGCCGCGCCTGCCACCTGAGCCGCCTCCGGATTGTAGACTGCCCTGCGCAACATACAGAGCTGCTGGCGTTCCAGGTGATATGTCATCAGCCGCGATGAATTCTTGAGCCATCAAGAAATCGGCAAGCTGGGGCAACGTCACTGGATTGCCGGAAACCGTAAGTGACGACGCCATACTCCGGAATTCGGGGCGGAGACCTCGGAAAACCCAGAGGTTTTGCTCATCCAAAGAGAGGGCTTCTACGAGGAGCTGCGCCTGGCCTATGTAATCCGCCGCCGTCATATTCCCTTGCCTTAGGGACTGAAATTGCCCGAGAAGGTTCAAGCATCGGGCACGGGAGCTGGAGCCGAGAGCGGTGGTTATGGAGTCCCAAACCTCTTTGGAGGTATTTCGACCGACAGCAAGATGTAGGACTTCGTCGGCCATGGAGGACACCAGCAACGAGAGAATTGACGCATCCTGACGAACCCAATTCTTGTATTCTGGATTCGGAATTTGTGTCGAGGCCACACCGGAGGATGAACCAGTGGGTGTCGGACTGGCCACAGTTGGAGTCGGGCAGGGCGTTTCTCCAGTGACGAATCCGAGTAGTTCTTGTCCCTTGAGAAACGGGACTAATTGGGTGCGCCAGAACAAAAAATTACGCGACGTGAGTTTGATAGACACAAAATGATGTGCCGAGGCCAAGGAGTTCGACGCGGTGGTCGAATTGGGGTTGGAGGTGGTGATGGTTCTTTTCGACGAGTTTGTCGACATTTTTGGGTGAGGGGAGAGAAAAGAGGAGGATCGAACGTAAGGCGTTACTGATAACAGATGAGAAGTATAATTCAAACTTGAATTAATCAGATAACAATTACATATTTAAAAGAGGTTTGAACAACGTAAACCTCTCCTAATTATCAGCTTTGACTAGACTATTAAACTAGTACTATACAAATACTAACATTATTAAAAGCTAATAATATAACATTATTGACAAAAATTAAATTTATTTATGAAAAATTCATAGGTAAATCACTTAAATCTATAGGCTTTTAATTTATCAATATGTGAGTAAATTATTAAAATTAGTAGATATTTAAGCAGTATTTCTATAGCTAAATAACCTAAATTCATATGTACTTGGCTATTTTCTTGTAGTGTCTCAACTCTTGTCTAGAATTGGGGAGGAAGCATCCATGTTTTTTTCTTCTTATAAATAATATGTATTTAAGGAACCATCTAAATTAAAATTGGAATATGGTGATGGGATATGATAGAATAGTAGCTACTAGCTAGCATTTGGAAGATGAGAGGATGAGAGGCTAATTAAGGAAGTGGGAGGGGGGGAGGATATATAGCATGCAGGTAGGAAAAAGGTGGGTAGGTACTAGGTAGCATATATATTACATACATAGCATGAAGTAGAGTTACTTTGTATAGTATTTGCCACAAATAACAATATATATTATGTATGTATATAAAAGAAAGAAAGAAAAAAAGAAAGAGGTGGATGGAGGATAGCGGTGTGCATGGGGTGTGGAGAAAGACGACGCGTGGGAGGCGCTGACACCCGGCACGGTCTCTTTTCTGCGTGTGGAGGTTTGGCATTGCGCAGCGGCCGCCTAGCGACCTAGCTAGCTGCGATATATATATATATATATATATTTATATATAGTATATGATTCGATCTCGTAGTAAGTTGTAAGTTGTAAGTAATGTTGTATATATCCACAGTAGTCCACTTGCTGCCTGCTTTCTCTCTCCCGCCCGCATGACTCTTATGGGTGAAAACCCATGTTTCAAAAGATGCTTTTTGTCGGCTCCCCCATCTCTCTCTCTCTCACCTCCCACATTACACCTATTTTGAGGATTAAATTCAGTCTTTATTGTTTCGTCATTAAAGTTTTATGAATGAGATAAATGGTGGCCGGGATATACTATATTTATAATGATAGCGTAAATAGATTTTAAGTATATAGATTTAGGTTTATATATATATATATATATATATATATATATATATATATGAGATACAATGTAGATATAGTGTTATTTGGTGATATAGTGTAAATATATTGTTACCTTAATTAAGTAGAGATTGGGAAGGGTCTGTCCACATAAGATTATAAAGATTGGTTGGTACAATAATATAAATCGTGAGAAACTAACATCTTTACACTAGGAGGGAGGTCCTAATTATACTTGATAGGGTATATCCCGGCGGACCTGAGTCCACAAGTAGTGTAGGTCCATACTCAACCTGATCCGACTTGAGGAGATCACCTGATCGACCGACCTGGGAGTTAAGCAGCTTAATGGCCTGGTGAGCGTCTGCTCTAAGCTTTTATGCTCAGTTCCGACCTGGATGATCCGCTTGAGACCCCGAGTCCATCTACTTAGCCCCAAAGTGGCTGAGTTGAACCTAAGCACAAACGCTTATGTGGAGCCCACTAGTCATTGGCTAATCAGATATCTTTCGACACATGGACATCTTTCCTTAGCCTCCGAGACCGAGTGCAGGGAAGACACGTGGCATACATGTCATTCTCCCGGCATGTGTCCCCTCCTATAATACCCCGCTAGTTGCTTGTAGGGGGATTTTTGACTCTCTCTTTAAAATACCTATCGGCTCATAAACGTCCGACCTTTGATCCCAGTTACCCGAGCCACTACATTCCTATAAATACCCCGCTAGTTGCTTGTAGTGGAACTTTTGGCTCTCTCTTTAAAATAACTATTAGCTCATGAACGTCCGACCTTCAGTCCCAATTGCCAAAGCCACTACTATACATTAAACCGCTTTAGCAACTCTACCCAAATATTCCTCACTTAATAAAAGATACGATTACGTATACCCGGATGGAATTTACCGCATCATTACTAAGTGACGACAAGCCAACATAATGATGACACATTGCTGACATAGTTGACGTGACATTCATTGATTAGGCACTCTAGTCGGTCGTGACACATAGGGGTGAGCATCAGTCAATTTACGTAACGGATAGTTATTTTTTAATCTTCATAATCGATTGAAATAGATCGATAATATAGATATATATAACTGATCACAAATTTAGATTTTGGTTATATCGGTTACCAAAAAATCGAATGTCATAACCCATCAAAAATATTTTATTATTAGGCAATGCATTGGACTTATTAGTGATGGGCCCCACACACACACGCACACGCGCGCACACACACACACACATATTATCAGTTATTCGTTGAAGGCGATTTTTAAACATCTATAACTGACTAATAATCAATTAATTGAATAACCGAACTTTTTAAAAATTATAACCATAAATCAAAATTTTCCATCAGTTCGACTATCGGTTACCGATTTCTTGGGTTTCTTTTTAAAATAATTATACTCACCCCTAGTGACACGTGTAAGCTACTTATGTGACGACGAAATTGACCCGTCCATTAACAATAATCTTAGTCTTGTGATATCAAGACCAGAAAGAAACCACAAGCATACAATATTCTAGTTACCAGGCAAGTAGAGATGCCCTATAACCCCATCACTTATTGATTCAAGAATAATTCGAGAACATGAGCAACTCCAACTATGTTGATCTAATTATTAACTTGATAATTGCAACATTACAAATTCGAGAACCTATTTAACTCTTATCCCTATTTTGATTAATATGAAATTTAATTACTATCAAATTTCAAATAAATGAGTCTTTTTAATTGAAGTTAAGATATGTGGCTCTCTCTCTCTCTCTCTTCATAAAGTACGTACATCAATTTTGAGTCTAAAATATAATGGTATGGAACTTTAATAAAACTAATAAAAATTAAACCTCAAATTGGCATGCATCATCACCATCCTTAAACTACCTGACTTAGATTCTTGCTTATCACATATTACCATCGAGCATGCATCATCAACATTCACAAGTCAATAATCCTAATACATTTGACTTAATTGGTATCAAAGGCCAATTGGTTTAATTAGCTCCTACTTAGAGTTTAATCCTAAATTAAAGGTACCACTATCCGGCATGAATATTGTCATTATTAGACAGCATGGCATGCATGATTGTACAGTTCACATTTTTGTTGAAAAAGACTGCAGACTTCTCAAAGAGCAATAGAGCATGCATATATGCTTGATCAAGGTGATATATACATATACATGTATAGGTCCATAAGAAGGTGAAAATCAATCTTAACCTATGAACTGTGAACTTGTGAAGAATTGCACCGCACTTACTATATGATTGCATTGTACCCGGATACGATTGCACAACAAAGTTCTCTGCAATGCAATAATGTAGTAGTTATGGTGCAATCCTTCACAAGTTCGTAGTTTGCCAGTTAAGATTGGTTCTCACCTGAGTAGAAATCATATATATATATATATATATATATATATATATATATATATATATATATATATATATATATACACACACATATAGGTTTAGTGAGTGAGTCACATGGAGAATTGAGGCATTCAAGAATGGTAGCCCCTCTTGATTTGATTTGAGGAGAGTTTCGAAATTTTCAACGGAATTGAATGCTAATCCCTCAATAATAATTATCTTAATCAACCCATCCTAATCATGTCATTTTCATCACACGAACTAATAGTCCATTGGCATAAACTTGGTGCAATCATCTACCATGGATGCTTACAATTATTAATAATGCCACCCCTCATATAATTACAATTAATCATATCACCTTCCAAATAGTCTTAATTTTTGTCTCAGCTCTAAAATAATTACAAAATACTTATAGAATTCACATCTCTTTAACTGTCTTTTTTTTTTTCAGTCGAAGTTTATAAATTCAACAAGAAAATATGCCGTCATGGGAGAGTAGAAAAATCTCTACAAGCCAGCATGAGAAATAAGAACAAATGAAATTAAAAATCATATTATCCCTAATTAACAATTAATACAAAATTAAATATCCCAAAAAAAAAAAAAAAGATGTTTAGTAAGCCATGGGTGGGTGGACCAGTTGGTAGGGGAATTGAGGAAAGAAAAAGGACAATAAGATAGTCAAAGTCACCCCATGTGAAAGGCATCTGTACTTGCCACAAAAGGTCCCTAAACCTGCCCAAACACCAGTGGAAGACCACATCTTAGGTCCTTAAATACTATATAATTATCCAATAATTAAACATTAAAAGAAAAGAAAAAAACACAACAATATTTTAGTATCCGAGAAAGGCGACAAAAATGAGGTATCCATGTGAGTAGTGAATATTATCTGTTTGGAACCTATGCAATCATCACTTGAGCTTACTTTAATTATGACTTTATGAGTTGTTAATTTTAATGCTGCTAATTTAATTATATAATTAAAATTGTGTCAACGCTGTCCCCTGCACTCTCCAAGGGCGGGGATGCCAGCTTTCTTGCCAGCCCAATTTCCCCTAAGGAAAATAATGGAAATTGTTGTTTGCATAGAGATGGATGAAAGGTAATAATGATATGTAATTAAGGTGGACCTAAATGTAACTATTATGTTCATCAATGACACTCATACAACGTCCTTAGAGTTCTTCGCCACTATTAATTAGTCAAAGTTTACCCATGACTTCTTAAGTTTTCAATGAAGTTCGAATCCTCACTCGGTAATACCTTGCCACTGAAATTAAGACTAAATGTTGATTGAACGACTACTTGAGCTATCGCAACTTTATATATATATATATATATATATAAGTTATTAGGCCATGAATCCTATGTTTTGTTTTGCAAATTATAATACAGGGCTAGAATGATTGTATGGACATTATTATGGATAAAGTACTAGGCTGACCCATTCAATGCTATATACAGTTAACTGACCCATCATCAGTTGTGGATCCATCAAAAGTTAAACAGAACAGGATAAAGAGTTCTACTTAAATGGGATTTATCTTCACATGGCCCAATTCATTAATCCAAGCCCAAATCATAAACTTTGGTTCTATACAAACTATTTTAAACTATGCATTTGAGGAAAATCTACACTTTTGTTCAACAGCTAATAATTGTGCAAATTAGTTAGCCACATATATTGACCATAGATATACCATACTTCATATCTTAGAAGATCCCTTATGGCCTCGGCCTCTTGACAAAAATGTGTTGGAGTGTCTTGACCACTATATTTATAATTGTCTTGTTTCTTTTTTTTTTTCTTTTTTTTTCTTGATATTGGAAAACGCTTCTTCTTCTTCTTCCTTTTTTGAGGCCGGGGGCCGGGGTGAAGAGCGTCAAAAGGGAAGGAAGAAACTCCCCAACAAAGGAATCAAGCGTGTAATCACTGCAAACCTCAAGACTCGGGGGTTTTGGACCATTTTATTAAAACAATGAAATGTTAGAAAAATTGAAAATATGTTTATTATCACTTCCTCGATGATAAATACTTCAAAGTATAATTTCACTGCTGATCTAAATAAGGGATATAAAGAAGGAAGACTAATGATGACCCTTTGAAGAAAAAAAAAAAGTAAAAAAGTTTTTTTTAATGAGAAATAATCATCTAAATTTATAATTTGGAAGTAATGATAAATTGTGTATATGAATGATTGGGGACAGAAATGATTGAATGATGAGCTAACAAAGGTTTTCTTGCTATCTCAATTCCACATTCCAATTCAGACTCCACTAGCTATAGATTGATTGAAGTTTGTGCTTAGTGCCTTCCCTTTCTTTTTTTCACAACATATATTTTATTATATTTCTTCTATTTTAAATTTATTTTTATGGCAACACTTTCTTGCACAAAAATTAAAGTTAAAGAAGTTTTACAGGAGATGTTTTAGCTTATTTTGTGGAATATTCCATGCACCCACTATTATTGAAACTAAAGAGAATAAATAGCTCTAAAAATGGGTGACTCGGTTGTTAAACATGATTTTTATACTAAAAGATTACGAGTTCGATTATTAAAGAATTTGTTATATAGAAGTAATATTGCCTTGAGAATACAATAATAAATATTAAATAGCTCATTTAATAATGTAAGTTTCCCAAGCAAATTAAAATGAATATTTGTAAAAATTGTATTAAAAAGAAACGAATCAAATATTGTTATATAAGAAAGTGAAATTAAATTAAATTAATAGACATTTTCAAAAAAAAATTAAATTAATAGACAGAATCGAGAAATGAATATATAACATCAAATTCTCTATATAATATAGGATTAATTTTTTATTAATTTAAAATTCAGGTCATGTTTATTCTATTTATTCATATTCCCATACAAATTACAAAGCATGCATTTTTTGTGGGGGTGCAAAATCCTATCTAATTATAAATATTCTGATATGATATTATCTAACAACCGGCCATTTTGTTCAATTCCTAAGTATCATTCTCGTACGTTCTCATGGAATGTTTGCCAACCCAATAGGGCAATATATAGACTATGTATTATTCTTATCCGATCCATGCATGATTCTTTCATCAATATTCTAGTTAGGCGTTTAAGTCATTAATTAATTAACTAATAATCATTAAGCAGCTAATGACATCTTCTAAGTTGTTTAATTTATATATCTAGAGAAAGTCCAGTATCGATAGAACTGTCGAAACGGATTGGCGGGACGAAAATCAACAAAGCATGGCGGGGGTGGCTAAACTTTTTTGTCTTGCATGTCTTAATTGATTGGACAAAATTTTAAAAAGAAAACCTAATTTCTTAGTGGACAATGATTTTTGGATAAAGCATTCCAGTGCATGTATTTTTTGTACTATAAATAACATAACTCCAATCCTCTTCTTCTCTCAAATTTTACTACTTATATAGGCATAATTTTTTTCTTGTTAAATATTTGTATTTGTACATTTATAGTTTAGTTTGATACCATGTGGAGTTATTTCGATCTGTATATATGTTTTTATATATATCACAATTAAAAATTTAAATTATAAGTAAAAATCAAATATATTTGTTTATAAATAATATCTCTTCAATTCACAGATGAAAGGTTTCCAACTTAATTAATAATTGGTACCATAGAATGATTGACATCTCCATCCATAAAGAAGGAGATCATCTTTCTGTGCCACCACCACAAATAATAAAGAACTGAACTTTCATATGAGCTTTTATTTTCCCAAGTATCACAATCTTCAACTTTTAAAATTGACTTCTGCATGATCTTCTATGTGATTTGCGAACTATCAATTATTATATAAGAGGAGAGTTTATCGTAAACTCTCGAATAATGATTACAGTAACCATATTTATTGTCAGTCCAAAAAATGGTCCGTCAAGCTTTTTGTGTGTGTATATATTATAGAATTTCTTAGGAAGTAAATTTTATTTATCTATACTATAAGTTTTCTTTCCTTAGGCATCTAGTTTTTTTAGGTAAAGAGGAATCTGCCGTCATTATCTGAGAGTATGCACTAGGTAAATTTCACTTATGTGTAATAGTTCGCAAATCACACAACAGAGATAAATAGCATGCAATATAAAATTCTATGCTAAAGGCTTAACTGAAAAGGTGTTGACAAGAATCCATTGTATCTAGTTTTGATATAGGATAATATAATTTTCAAAGTATGTTGATCTATGCCTAATTCATAACATTCGATCCGAATTTTAGATTAGAGAATCACTTTGATAAATCTACATGCCATTTGCCATTGAAAGACTGTGCTGGCACTATTTCCAGGATTGAATTTACAAAATTCATTTAAAGGGAAAAAGCACTTTTAGTTCGCAATTATTCAAAATTACAGGATTGTGGTGTAATCTTATTATACAAAACACTTGTAAGATAGATCATTAATTTTACAGGATTTTGGTAATTTTGGTCTTTCTATGAGCTGAGCAAAAACGTACGTAAGACAACTTTATGTTCAAATTGTTATTTGATTTTGTGCCCCACAAACAACTCAGTTGATTTTTGAGAGACAAATTATAGATAATGTGTTGTTTAGTAAATAGTTATTAGCTGATAGTTGATTGTGTCAGTGAGCTTGACTAGTTGATAGCATTATCTAATTGTAAGAAAATATTTGATAAATTAATTATTAATTGATAACTTATTACATGCAAAATTACTTTTCTAAAAAGCTGATTGTTTTGAATTTTAGCATTTTGGAATGCTGTCTTCCTTAGCTTGTCACAACGCACTATAAATTCACTATAAAAGTTATTTTAATTTATTCCCCAACTGGAATGCCCTCTTCCTTCATTGGCCGTTACAAAGACGCCACTCTTTCTGTGTAATACTCCTCGTAAGAAAACCTTTTACCTTCACGAAATTCATGCGCACTACATACCCCAACATCATCTGTAATTCTTAACTTGGAGGGTGTGGTTGAGTGAAAGGGACTCATCATTTGGTCAAAGATTTTTTATCCTTGATTTTAGAAATGAAGTAACCTTAAATCTTCAGGTCAACTGTCTCACTCAAAAAAGTGACTTACAATTTAAGCCATTAGTTACTGTGTGACGGTGAAAACCATGGATATACCAAAAAAAAAAAAAATCATCTGTAATTCCTCGTTTTGTCTCCTTTAATTTAGTACCAAACGGCATTACAATTTAGTTGCAGCAAAACGCAATAATGAATATTGCTTCGAGATTGGAAGAGGATCGTCCCGTTTCGCCAACAACCTTATCCTCGCCGAAAACATGGTCGGAAAGTTTGGTGAAACCCACGCTGTCGGAGCTGAAAGTGCAGCGCCCCATACTGCTGCCGTTGCTGCTCATGAACATCACGTGGTTCGCCAAGATAACCATCACGACGGTGTTTCTCGGCCGTCTGGGAGAGCTTTCCTTGAGCGGCGCCACCCTCGGCTTCACCTTCGCAAATGTCACCGGATTCTCGGTTCTCACCGGACTCAACTTCGCCCTGGAGCCGATTTGCGGCCAGGCGTTTGGCGCCAAGAATTTCCGCCTCCTCCACAAGACGCTTGTCATGGCGGCCTCTTTACTCCTCATTATCTCACTCCCCATCGCTCTCCTGTGGATCAATGTTGATAAGATTCTTCTCCGCTTTGGACAACAAGAAGATGTTTCGATTATGGCCAAGGAATATGTCGTGCATCTCCTCCCTGACTTAGTTATCACGTCGTTCTTGAGCCCTTTGAAGATATACTTGACTGCCCAGAACGTAACCGTCCCAATCATGGCGGCCACGGCTTTAGCAATCGGATTGCATGTGCCCTTAAACGTGTTTCTGTCAAAATCAATGGGAGTTCGAGGAGTTTCCATGGCGTTTTGGGTGACAGACTTGATGATTTTGGTGATGCTTTGTATATACGTTGTGATAAAAGAAAACATGAAAGGTGGGAAGTGGAAAGAGGGAGGGTGGTGGGAGCAAAGCGGCGGCGATTGGATCAGAATGGTTAAACTCGCCGGACCCTGCTGCCTCACAACTTGCCTGGAATGGTGGTGCTACGAGATCATAGTTCTTCTCGCCGGAAACCTCCCGGACGCGAAGGAGGCGCTGGGGGTTATCGCCATTGTTCTCAACTTCGATTACTTGTTGTGCTCTGTTATGCTGTCACTGGCCACCTGCGCCTCCGTGCGCGTCGCCAACGAGCTCGGCGCCAACTCCGCGGCTGCCGCGAGAGCCTCCGCGTATGTCTCGCTGGGTTTGGCGGCCGTCTCCGGCGTCCTCGGCGGCGCGGCCATGGCCGGCGCGAGAGGGTTCTGGGGAGCTCTGTTCACGCACGAGAAAGGGATCATCGTAGGAGTGAAAAGGACGATGCTAATAGTGGCGGTTATGGAGGTGATGAACTTCTCGGTGTTGGTTTCCGGTGGAATAGCCCGGGGAACGGCGAGGCCGTGGCTGGGAACATACGCCAGCGTCTGCGGATTCTACCTGCTGGCGCTGCCGCTGGGTGTGATTTTGGCTTTTAAGGTTCACCTCGGACTCGCCGGATTGCTGACAGGTTTGGCCGCCGGAGTTGCAGTTTGCTTGCTGATTCTGCTGGCGTTTATTGCTAGGATCAATTGGGAAGAAGAATCAAGAAAAGCACAAATTCTTGCATCTCGCGCCATTGACGAGGCTACCAACAATGATGATCAGTAGTGTTTTAGTATTTCGTCTCAATTGAAAACTTAATTGAAAGTTTAATCTTATGTGACATTGTTTGTCAGATTTGTCAATTTCAATGAAATCTCAACAATGGTAATTCACCAAGTTAAACAATTAATCAAATAAGTCAAAATTAATTGATAAGTTAACTGTTTATCAAAAAGGGTTATTGTGTATTGCGATACATGTTTGATATTGTTATAAAATATTCATCAATTGCTTGTTTAGAAGGGGTAGGTGAATTTAAATAGCAATATGTATAGTTAAATTATATTTTATTTATTAACATATATAATAATTTGATTAATTAAATTAGTTTGTAGGCATTTGAAGGAAATTTGTACTCTACCAATAAAATAAATGACATTCAAAACTTGCGGGTAAATATACTTTTTGGAAGAGTGCGTGTAATTTTTTTTTAGATTGAATATTATCTTTTATTTTAATTAATTAAGTATTATACGTTATTAATTGATATAATGTCATGTTGAACAATTATCTTGATTTCAATTTTATATGTGTTGATTCTTATTATTGTGTTGATAGAAAATATTGTGTTGATAGAAAATATTGTGTTGATAGTTAGTATTGTTTGTGTTAATATTATTAGGACTAATACTATAACTCTATATATTTGAGTCACATTATGACTCCTATCATAGTTTCCCTATGATTCCTACTTCCTATCCTAGTCTCTCTGATTTCTCTTGTATATATTACCTTCATCTGTACAGTTATTAGACAGTTCATTGAATACGGTTTTATACTGTTCTTATCTGGTATCAATTAGCTAGGGTTCATAATAATTGGGGTGCAAAATCCTATCTAATTATAAATATTCTGATAGATATTATTATCTAACAACCGGCCATTTTGTTCAATTCCTAAGTATCATTCTCGTAGGTTCTCATGGAATGTTTGCCAACCCAAAATAGGGCTATAGACTATGTATTATTCTTATCCATTCATGATTCTTTCATTAATATTCTAGTTAGGCCTTTAAGTCATTAACTAATTAATCACCTAAAGTTAATGTGCAACTGATCTGATGAACTTCTTTAGAATTGTTTATAATGTTCCCTAACGGTTAAATCCCCAACTTTAAAGGCTCTTCACGCCCCCAATTCGATTTGAATTGTTTATATATATCTAGAGGAAGTATAATATCGATAATAATAGGTGTACATATATTATTATTATGAGTTAATACCATCTGAGGTCCTCCGAATATAGTGATTTTTCCACGTTTAGTCCTAAACATTCAAATTGACCATTTTTAGTCCTTCGACTTTCAAATTTAACCATTCGTAGTCCAAGTTAACCACCCATGGTCCTTCAAGTTTCGAAATTTAACCAGTTGTGGTCCTCATGAAAGGACCATGGTTGGTTAAAATTTAATAGTCGAAGGACCATGTGTGGTTAACTTGGACCACGAATGGTTAAGTTTGAAAGTCGAAGGACCACGAATGGTTATGTTTGAAAGTCGAAGGACCACATATGGTCAACTTGATAGTTTAGGACTAAATATGGCAAAACCACTATACTCGGAGAACCTCAGATGGTATTTTGATTAATTAGATATTATTATACTTTCTCAACCTACTGAAACACAAAGAACCAATAACGCCTCCACTGAGGCTTGAACTTACAACCTTCCAAATGGAAGTCCAACCCGGATACCATTAGACCACATAGTCCTGGTCAAGTATATAATATATAATTGTACTCAATATTATTAATATCTCTTCAATTCACAGATGAAAGGTTTCCAACTTAATTAATAATTGGTACCATAGAATGATTGCCATCTCCATCATCCATAAAGAAGGAGATCATCTTTCTGTGCCACCACCACAAATAATAAAGAACCAAACTTTTATATGAGCTTTTATTTTTCCAAGTATCACAATTTTCAACTTTTAAAATTGGTCCGTCCAATCTCGTATGTGACTTGTGAACAATTCAATTATTATATAAGAGTAGAGTTTATTATGTGTATATTCTTAAATAGTGATTGCACAGACCGTTTCTCTTGTCAATTCAAAATATGGGCCGTCAAGTTTTGTTTTGTTTTTTTTAGCTTAAAAAAACTAAAATATAGTATAGAAATTCTTAGAAAGTAAATTTTATTTATCTATATTATAAGTTTTCTTTCCTTAGGCATCTAGTTTTTTTAGGTAATAAGAGGAATCCACAGACATGATGTGAGGGTATGTATCACTTATGTGTAATAGTTCGCAACCACACAACAGAGATAAATAGCACTAAAAAAATTCTATGCAAAGGTTTAACTGAAAAGGTGTTGACAAGAATTCATTGTGATAGGGATTTTTCCCAACCATACCGGAACGTATAAATGATTGGTACCATGGATATCCACAAGAAGTCAAGAATCCATTGTGGTAGGGATTACTCTCAACGATACTGGAGCGTATAAATTATTGGTATCAGGGCTATCCATGTATCGAGTGGAGCCGTACCCAAACCTATCTACACGATGACCCGACCTAGATTGCGAGTTGAGCATGGTTTTTGCCGCCAGTGAGGCCTGATCCTCATTACTTCACCCCCGACCATATTAGGTCGGGGTCGACCGCCCGACCTATGGTACTTGGAGCTTTAAGCCCAGTTCTTTGAGTCGAATCTAATAGCGGTGGGCCCGAGAGAGTCAAGAATCTTAAAGCATGTGGAGGGACTAGCAAAGTCTCTGACCTTCTCCTGTGCATGCGCTCCATGTGCCACGCATGCCAAGAGGCCGGCATATGCCTATCACGCCTCCTATAAATTAAATACCACATTAAATACGAAGATGGTGAACTTTTGGACAACTCTAACCTTATCAAGCTTGGAAACCCTTAACCTTACGTCATTAACTAAGCAGCTTATTAAACTCTTAGGTCCAACAATCATGTACGTGCTTGTGAAAATCACCGTATTTACCACATCACATTCTATCTAGTTTGATCATAGGATAATATAATTTTCAAGTATGTTGAACTATGCCTAATTCATAACATTCGATTCGAATTTTAGATTAGAGAATCACTTTGATAAATCTAGCTACATGCCATTTGCCATTGAAAGGAGTGTGATGGCACTGTTTCTACTTTCTAGGATTGAATTTACAAATTCATTTAGCTTAATTGCATTATTGTCACAACGCACTATAAATTCACTATCAAACTTATTTTAATTTATTCCCCAACTGGAAACGGAATGCCCTCTTCCTTCATTGGCCGTTACAAAGTAAGCCGCCACTCTTTCTGTGCAATCCTCGCAAGGAAATTCACGAAATTCATGCCCACTACATACTACATAGGACATACCCCAACCTCATCTTCCTCGTTTTGTCTCCTTTTAATTTAGTACCAAACGACATTACAATTTAGTTGCAACACCGCAATAATGAATATTGCTTCGAGATTGGAAGAGAACTCGCCAACAACCTTATCCTCGCCGAAAACATGGTCGGAAAGTTTGGTGAAATCCACGCTGTCGGAGCTGAAAGTGCAGCGCCCGATACTGCTGCCGTTGCTGCTCATGAACTTCACGTGGTTCGCCAAGCTAACCATCACGACGGCGTTTCTCGGCCGTCTCGGAGAGCTTTCCCTGAGCGGCGCCACCCTCGGCTTCACCTTCGCAAATGTCACCGGATTTTCCGTCCTCAACGGCCTCTCCTACGCCGTGGAGCCGATTTGCGGCCAGGCGTTTGGCGCCAAGAATTTCCGCCTCCTCCACAAGACGCTTCTCATGGCGGCCACTTTGCTCCTCTTTATCTCCCTCCCCATCGCTCTCCTGTGGCTCAATGTCGACAAGATTCTTCTCCACTTCGGACAAGAACACGATGTTTCGATTGTGGCCAAGGAATATGTCGTGTATCTCCTCCCTGACTTAGTTATCACGTCGTTCTTGTGCCCTTTGAAGATATATTTAACTGCCCAGAACGTAACCGTCCCGATCATGGCGGCCACGGCTTTAGCCGTCGGATTGCATGTGCCCTTAAACGTGTTTCTGTCAAAATCAATGGGAATTCGAGGTGTTTCCATGGCGTTTTGGGTTACAGATTTCATGATTTTGGCGATGCTTTGTATATACGTTGTGATACAAGAAAACAGGAAAGGTGGGAAGTGGGAACTATTTCTTTATTTCTTTATTTATCAGTTCTATTTATAGATTAGCTTAGTTGTAATTTTCTGCTAATTTTACTATTTTTACAGGCTTTCATAACCTTACAGGGTGGTGGGAGCAAAGCGGCGGCGATTGGGTCAGCCTGCTTAAACTCGCCGGACCCTGCTGCCTCACGACTTGCCTGGAATGGTGGTGCTACGAGATCTTAGTGCTTCTCACCGGAAACCTCCCGGACGCGAAGGAGGCGCTGGGGGTTATCGCCATTGTTCTCAACTTTGATTACTTGTTGTTCTCTGTTATGCAGTCACTCTCCACCTGCGCGTCCGTGCGCGTCGCCAACGAGCTCGGCGCCGACGCCGCCGCGCCGGCGAAGATCTCCGCGTGTGTCTCGCTGGGTTTGGCGGCCGTCTCCGGCGTCCTCGGCGGCGCGGCCATGGCCGGTGCGAGGGGGTTCTGGGGAGCTCTGTTCACGCGGGAGAAAGGGATCATCGTGGGAGTGAAAAAGATGATGCTGATAGTGGCGGTTATGGAGGTGGTGAATTTTCCGGTGGTGGTTTCCGGGGGAATTGTCCGGGGAACGGCGAGGCCGTGGCTGGGAACATACGCCAGCGTCTGCGGATTCTACCTGCTGGCGCTGCCGCTGGGTGTGATTTTGGCTTTTAAGGTTCACCTCGGACTCGCCGGATTGCTGACGGGTTTCGTCGCCGGAGTTACAGTTTGCTTGGTGGTTCTGGTGACGTTTATCGCTAGGATCAATTGGGAAGAAGAATCAAGAAAAGCACAAATTCTTGCATCTTGCGCCATTGACGAGGCTACCAACAATGATGATCAATAGAGTTTTAGTATTTGGTCTCAATTAAAAATTTAATCTTTATTTTAATTAAAAGTTTAATCTTATGTTTAATTGACATTGTTTGTCAGATTTGTCAATTTCAATGAAATCTCAACAATGGTAATTGAATGAAGAGATTTAATTTGCCTGTGATATATAACATTTAAAACTATCCTGATTGGAAAATACTTGGTGTATAAGCAGAAAATTAAAGAAATTAGCAGCATTTAATATACACCGTTGTTATCACCACTAACACAACAAAAGATGTGATGCATGAGATCGAGTTTCGTATTCTACGAGGATTATATAGTAGTATAAATAAGGATATATATAAATAGGAGTTCCTTGTATGGAAATGTGATATATCATCAAGAAAGAAATTAGGCAAATTGTCACTTAGCTTCATGCAAGTTTAAACTACATTTCATAATGCACATTAACCATAACAGAGCATCTACTTTGTACTCCACAAAATACAGGGGTGAATTCAAGTAATGCGAATGGATAACTCGTTGGTTAGACAATTGCTTAGTAATCATATCATAAGTTTATATTAGAGCAAATACCAATTTTAATCCCACGAGTATTAGTAAAATACCGAGTAACAGTTTTGGTCCACATATTTAATTTCTACCAATTTACATCCATGACTATTGTTTTAGTACCAATTTTCATCCACGACTAATTTTTTTAGTGCCAAAATTCATCACATCGGTCACTCATCCATCCAGACATGCCGAAATCTAAAATTTTAAAGGGTATTTTCGTCATTTAAGTTCCCAATTTGAGTATGAATAATGAGATTTAAACCCTAAGATTGATTCCAATTCGCAGTTCTTCTCCCCATCCTACCTTAATTTGAGGAGAAGAACTGTGAATTGAGATCGATCTTACAACTTAAATTCTTTTATTCACACTCACACTTGATATCTTAATTTGAAAAAGACAAAAATACCTTTAATAATTTCATATTTCGACATATCTAAAACGGATGAGTGACCGATGTGATGGTTTATATTATTAGCCTTTTTTGTTTGAACCGTCTATAAGAAATAATTCCATTACTCCATTATTAACATATTTAATATTTAATTAATTAAATTATTTTGTAGGCATTTGAAAGAAATATGTATTCTACCAACAGAATAGATGGCATTCAAAACTTGTGGGCAAAATACTTGGAGAGTGGGTGTAACTTCTTTTTTTTTTTTTTTTTTTTTTTAGGTTCAATATTATCTTTTATCTTAATTAGTTAAGTATTATACGTTATTAATTGATATAATGTCATGTTGAACAATTATCTTGATTTCAATTTTTATGTGTTGATTCTTATTATACTGTTGATAGAAAATATTGTGTTGATAGTTAATATTGTATTGTGTTGATATATTGTGTGCTGATAGTTAATTAGTATTGTGTTGATATTATTGTGTTGATAGTATTATGTATTTATGTTGATATATAGTTTGTGTTCTGTACAAGATTTTAATTTTAAAAAATTAAAGATTTTAAAAATAAAGTTAATTAAAAGGGTAGCGGATTTAAAAATAAATAAAATAAGGGTACCAGCAACCCTTTTAGAATCGAAAGGGTTGCAAATACCCTAATTTAAGAAAAAAATCACGATCCTTTTTTATTTAAAAGGGTCGCTGATTCACAACTCTCCGTGACTCTAAGATACACGACTTTTGTACAAGAGTCGCGGGTGAACAATTCTGTACTAGTGAGATAACCTATGTTGGTTTACCTCTTTATTATAATTTTATCAGTTAAGATCAAAGCAGACTTCATTTAGAATTCATATTCGGATAGTAACTACATACTATCCCGTAAATCAAATTAAAGATAGTTCATTGGAGTGGTCCAAGTAATAACCCAGACCCTGAGACTTTTATATGCAAGTATACATATCCAATAAGATAAACACATTGTCCACATGGACAGCTCAATTAGTCATAAAGAGTGAAATTTGAGAACAATGACCCGGAATCGAGTCTTATATTATTCCAGATGCTCGTCTTCATCCTTTTCGAATTAAACAAGATAAACAACACCTTTAGCAGCATTTAATGCCCACACAATACGTTCACTACCAACACAACAAAAGTGTCATGCATTGAAGACTTGAAGCTAGTTTCGTATTCTACGTAGATTGTAGTATGTATAAATAGTAAAATAGGGCTATATATAGGAGTTCCTTAATTGTGTGAAACTCAAATTTGATGTCTATCACTTGCACTGTTACGTTATTATTATGTCATTTTCTTAGCAATTCATCATACTCAAGCAACTGAACACATAAGTTTTTTTTTTTTTTTTTTTTGAAAACCAAAACTTCAAACATTTTATTAAATCAAAGATTCAATACAAGAAGAGACATAATCAACCCAAATATTTGGACCAATAGATGAACTAGTGGCATAGCATGAGTCAACTAATTCATTGATCTGGGAATAAAACTAATGGATACTACTTCTATATATATATTATTTTCTTTTTTAAACACTCTTACTAGAGATATTTCACATATTATTTATAGTATGTTGAGTTAATGGAACCGAATAACTTAAAAGGGCCTAATGTTGTCTTTACAAAAGGTCTCAACACCACTAAGAGTAAAAAGGGCTGCAGAAGTGCAGCTAGTTCATCCAACACAACCCATCATCCTTAAAGTCCTCAAATGTCTAATCCTTTACTAGGCCGGATTGCCCAAATGTACGAACAATGGGCTGTTTAGCCTATAACCCAAACCAAATTTTTTGCACTCATGGTCCACACAAGTTGTGTGGACTATATTTTGTCTTATCGTAAAATAATGTACATTCAGTACAAAAATAATGTACATTAAATACAAAAATAATGTACATTATTTTTGTTTTGAGTGTACATTATATTGTATAACGTACATTCAGTACAAAAATAATGTACATTTAGTATATTAAAAATGTATTTTTTTGTTATGGTCCACGTAACATTGTGTGGATTATGGTCCACACAATAATTTGCCCTGAGTGTTGAGTTTTGAACTTGGGGTGTTAAATTTAGCACTTGATTAATAATAAGAATACGGATAAATAATACGAACAATTGGCTCGATAACTTCAAGATTCAAAGTTCAATTTTATGTGGAAGTTGTCAATCAGCTTTCTTAATTTGAGTCGATTAGCTATGAACAATCTAAGTTAGTATACCAACGCACTTTCAAATAGCCACGACAAGTTTTTCCTAAATCAAAGAGAGTAGTTAGACCTACCTATATAAGAGGTGCAAATAATTAGGGTTGGGTAATAAACCTAGCTTCTTTTTAAAAATTTATTTACAACTTTCACAATCAACAGTAGAGTTGTTGTGAATGCATGGAAGAATTGTCAAATGTCTGTTCCACCGGAAGCAATGGATTGACAGTTTGACAATATTGTCAAAACACTGGAAACGTGGAGGTCACAAACCCTAGTAAGTAGACAAGCTAAGGAATTTGTCTGCTCAATCTTGGCCTACAAAGGTTATGGGTTTTGGTTGTTGACATATGTTGTATTGTCATTCAATCACCTGCTTACAGCAATATACTCCATCTCATATACACAGCTGTATTTTGTCTATTTCTAATGAGTAATAAATATAACTAAATGCTAAGACTTAACATTAATAATTGACGATGGTAAAAAAAAATAATAATAATAATAATACAATAATTTTCTCGTAAGAAAAGAGTTGAGAGAGGTAGAGACAAAAACAAAGGGGTAAGATGTTTGGTAAATAGCTGTTAGCTTATTGGGTTAGTGGGTTTGACTTAGTTGATATCATTAGCTTATTGTAGAAAAGTATTTGGTAAATTAGCTTAGCTATTAGCTGATTACATACAAAATGACTTTCTCAAAAGCTACTTTAAACAACTTTATAAATTTTAGCATTTTGGAGCAATAAGTTCTTACAAAAAACTAATTAATCAAGCACACATACAGTTAATAGTTGTAAAATAAGTCAAAATTGGTTGATAACCTAATTACAACATTCGTGTACACAGGTCAAGCCTTTTCAGGTTCCAAGAGAAAACATCTATGGTATACAATTCAACCTCCTTCCAAAAGGCTATTGTATATATAGTGGTGCAAACCCACTACCCAAACCATGGTGGGATAAGTGTTTTTCCAAAGCCTTTCCACATTCTTTTCTAACTTAAATAGGTCTATTTTGATAATCAATTTATCATTCACCCATTATCCGTTTTAAAGCGTACAACATATCAATTTTTTCGTCTCACTACGAATAGTATAAATCCACTTTGACCCAACCCAAATTGGAAGTGAACCCCACATATATTTGTACTACAAAATAACTACTTACATGCTATTTTTATGCTAAAATTTCCAACAATTATATGTCAACACTAATACATGACTTAACATGTGTCTTCAAACAATAATTTTTTGTTGTTGTTGAAATACTCATGACTTTTTACCATGCATTATATGTTGTATACTTTTTCTTAGCAACATATTTCAATTTTCTTTGTCCAAAATTATTTTGGTTGATTCAACTTGACAAATCCCATGATGAAATTGGACACCCATTGTAACTTGGACTCCATCCGATACCATAAGTTCGTAAATCATCTTTTCTCTTCACAAATATATTTCATTAATCTCTCTAATGTGTTGAATCCAAACTATATATTTACATATAGAAATCTTATAATCAAATGCCGCCACACAAAAAAGGAAGATGTGAATGCTTTTCTTGGAGTCCATGGCAAGTGAAGGAACCAATTACTAGCTTTAACTTCATTTCTTACACCACCAGCAAAGCAATCAACCAGCTCATTTACCTATTCATGATAATGACTTATAGCTTTACCATTAAAAAAAAATAAAAATTACATTTTAGTCTATGATAGATTACTCCCATTTTCTGCAATCATAGATCCACCAATGAAATAATGTCCTCTGACCTATGCTTGTGAACTCATACCATCTCGTCTGACAAAACCCTTCACGTGCTTTGACTCTAACCCTAAACAAACAAATTTCATACTTTTGATACTAAGTTTGATCTTGAGTAGGGACAATAGCAAAAGAAAAATATAGTCAATAATTTAAGATTTTTCAATATTATAGTCATGACTATCAAGATCTAGATATAGACCTTAGAGACAAGGTGGTTTCTTGTCCTCGTCTTAGACCCAACATCAGTTTGGGATGAAGACGGATATGCATTGGTCAACTTCTATACGAAGGAAGCATACCATCTTCATCAGTACGTATATGCTCAAATTAAAAGTTTAAGTTTGGATCTTTATACAAATATTTAAATTTAGACCTTGACAATTATGGCTATCTTCATTGTATGTGGATAGTCATGACTATCAATAAATAATACACTCTTAAAATAGGTCGAAAATTCACACTTTTTCTTATGTGAAAAAATCAATCCAACTTTATTTCTTAAATAAAAGATAACAAATAGATGGACTTGATTAGATTATTTTGGTACTTAAAAAATATTAGATAAAAACATTTTTACTTAGAAGTTTAATTGTTCAATTTATTATAGAGTATATCAGAATATTTTTCCTTTCCCATTATCTTTCAATTCCTTAATGTGGACCCAATTAGAGCATGCCTAATCTTGAAAAATCATTGTGCAAAGTTAAGCACTAATACACAAAAAAAAAAAAAAAAAAAAAAAAAAAGTTAAGCACTAATCAACAAGGATACGCTAATTGCGACCAAATCCCTTTATCCTAGGCATGTTTGAACCACGTTCGAGGAAAACATATGTCGCACAATGTTTCACGCAAACACAAACGGCGCCACTCCTTTCGATTCTGGTGCCACCGCAAATGGGACAAACCCATCCAGCTTGTCTGGGATTTTACACGTAATTAACTTTAGTTCTTTCCTCTATAACTCAAAAATTTCAATTTTATCGAATTATATCTTACAAGGTTAGAAATCAATAAATTTCCAATGAGTTAATACCCAAAATCGTCTTCGACTATAGTGGTTTTTCTCAATTTCGTCCTAAACGACTTTGGTGACCTAATATCGTCCCAGACTTTTGTGTTTCGCTCAATTTAGTCCTCCATTTGTTATTTCGTCAAATTGGTGCTAAATAAAGGGACAATTCAGTAATGTCAATATTGATCTCTCTTTACTTTCAACTTGTGAAGTGCGAAATTCCTCTTTCTTGTACGAATTACACTCAGAATTACTCCCGGACTTGCAAATCAAATTTTATATTCGCAGTTTTAGGAGTAATTCTGGGAGTAATTCGAAAAAAAATGGGATTTCGCAGTTCACATGTCTATGAGTAAAGAGATGTCAATATTAAAATTACTGAATTGTCTATTTATTTAACACCAAATGGACAGAATAACAAATGAGGGACTAAATTGAGCAAAAACACAAAAGTCTGGGACTAAATTGAGCGAAACACAAAAGTCTGGGACGATATTAGGTCACCAAAGTCGTTTAGGACGAAATTGAGAAAAACCACTATAGTCGATGACGATTTTGGGTATTAACTCAATTTCCAATCACTTGATCTTAAATTATGTGAGAAGCTCTTGTTCGGATCACTTTTAGTATTCGAAAAAAATCTTTGTTGCTATTTCTAACCACTAAACAGGTGATCGGAAATAGTATCCAATTTTGTAAAGTGGTCGAGAAAATTAGCTACTAGAAAGATTGATGGAAATTTCCAACTCAATTTAAATTTTTTAAATTGCCAAAAAAAATTTCGACCACCTTTACTTTGTGGTTGGTATTTCCGACCACTAAGTAAAGGTGGTTGAAAATTCCAACCTATTTTCCCTCATAATCCTTCGATGAAAAATTGAAAAATGTCACTTTTAAACTATTTTTTTAGGTAATCAGAAAATTATAGATTTTCAGCAGTGTTAAATTCTATAAATATATCATTAAACTTAAAATAAGATAAATCAAATCAATCTAATTTAATACTAAAGACTGGACTGCACACTTCAAGTTCCCACCATGCTACTTGACATATTGAAGCAAGTCTTAATTGAGATTTTAAATTTTTTTTTTTAAACGGCAAATTATGTGTGTGTTTTTTATGACGATAGAAATCACAATTACCATCTAAATAGTGTATGCATTTGAACAAATTTTTGTGTAATAACTCATGATAACCTGTACACAAATTAAGTAAATCATGTTAGAAAATAGAAAGAATATATGCCACCTCTTTCCCGCCAAGTGTACAACACAAAGGGTCAGCCACGTACCGTTTTGTGAGTTGGCGGGAATAATGATGCCACCTCTTTCCCGCCAAACCGCATTAAGGTTAAAGACTTAAAGTCAACCAGCCGACATTTTTAGCCGGGACGCTGGACAATAATCTGGGTCTAGCGTGTTGTCTCCGTGAAGCGCGCACGTGATTGCCAGACGATTGCGCACTCAATTCTGCCTTTTTTTTTTTTTGCTTTGATTTGAAAAATATTACCACCTTCTCTCATATATTATTCATTCTCATCTCAATGACATTATTCTATTTCAAACAAATAAAAAAATGACATTATTCCTTATCTGATCTCCTACCGAAAAATTGTATTAATGTTATCTTATCACTATAGAACATGTCTACCGGAACAGAACAGAGTGGTTAATGTGTATTGGTGAAAAAAGCTTTTAGTTGAAACATAGACACGCGGATCTTGTTCATGTTAGAGTCTAATGTGCTGGAGATTCTGAATGATGATCTTATAGGGTCTCCTTCTCTCACGTTATTACTACTCATATATTATAACATCAACAATTGTATAATATGTTAACCCTTGAATTGAGATGAGATTCAAACTTGTGACCATCCGTTTGAAAATGTATAGTAATAGTGATACTATCAAACCACAATATACTTGGCTTGAGAAAGTTTATTTATATAATTCATAATTCCAATACATTTAAATTTATCTATGTACATAAATCCATCAACTCCAAACACTATCACACTACACTATATATTGACTAAAATATGTTACATTGATTTTTTCATTTAAAAAAAAAAATGTTTGAAGCTTTATGATGTGCCAATTAAACTAAGACAAAAGCTTATGAGACAGTCTCACGGATCTTTGTCTGTAAAACAGGTTGGGATCAAGATAAAATGTTATACTTATACTGGAAAATGTAATACTAATTAGAAATAAAGTATTTGTTACTTATAAGAGAAAATGTAATGCATTTGAAAAAAAATGTAATACTTGTATATTTTGACTTAAAAGTATTATATTTTTTTTCAAAATTAAAGTATTACATTTTCCCTTATAAGTAACAAAAATTTCATTTCTAATTAGTATTACATTTTCATATTGACACGACTTGTCTCACGGATAAAGACCACACAAGAGAATTACTCTTAAACTAATTATTACTAACCAAAGAAGAATGTTTTATTGGTTTACACACTATTATATAGGAGCGGGTGTGAACAAAGAAAATTGAATAAAATATAGAAATATTCAAAATTCTGGTTACATGTCAAAATCAATGCGGTGTGGGTACAAGTCTCTGGATGGTCCTCTGATTCTTCAATTGGATGCGTTGAACACTCCACCATTGAAGGGCCTCCGGGTTTCAAGTGGCTTGATCTTCAAAGAAGGGCTTGTATATATAGCTTGTTCTTCTTGAAGGGCCTCCGGGTTCAAATGACTTGATCTTCAATGGAGGTTTGGATTGGCTTGATCTTCAATGGAGGTTTGGATCAACATGCATCAACATATGGAGGAGGAGGGGTTTTTACTTTCAGGATCACATTTTTATTGTGATCTCTGAATAAGCTTTAGAGTCTTTCTATGATTTTTCGTAAGATGTCTGTTTACATAGAAATGAGAGCCCTATTTATAGCTGTAGGATAGAAGAGTTGTGATAGGTTCAAACTCTTTTCATATTATCTAATTAACAAATTAGATAATATCAGTATTATCCATACATAAATTCAAATATATTAATATTGATAAATAATCAATATTTATCAAAATTTAAGTGTCTACAGCGGGATTTATCCAATATACAATATTAGACTGTGGGTTTCTCTCATCATAGTGAAAGCGGCCTATTGACCTTCTTGGTTTGAGCTTATAAGCTATGTGTAACTTAAACTAGTTTACCTCCTTGTGGTCTGTTGCCAATATGATTACAAAACACGATTAAATTTACTTATTACATATCCTTAAATAGCGATTGTAAATTTTATTCATCATCACCTAAAAAGAATATTTATTTCTAGGAAAAGAAAATAGAGTGGGATGCACGCAAAGCATCAAGTTATGGATGAGTACTTGGACATCTTAACCACGAAAATGTATTCAAGAATCATAGGCAATGTCCCATGCATGTGTCACTACTTATTCTAGAATGTTTGTGTACAAATAAAGTTGTGTAGGAGCATTAATTAATATTCTATTTTAAGGAACAAAGGGATCGACCGGCAAGAAGATTAGGTTTGGAGTGCCACTTGAACAGCTGGAAGGAAAGATACATATATGCAAAAGGGATTGTTTAAAATATTACTCTACTACTACTTTGCAGCTAAGGAAATAAGGAATACCAAATAAATAAATAAAAAGTGGGTAAAGAAGGGAATGAAATATGAAAAGGGCATGGCATTTTGGAGAGTGGCTTGAGTATATTGCAGTTGGAGTGATTTGATTAGTGAATCGTTACAATTTAACAAGTGTTAATCAGTTAGAATAATAAAGGTTTGGTGAGAGTAATGTTATTATAATAATCTAATTGTCATAATTTTATCAATCCATTCTAAGTTGTCTTGAATAAAGTTTAAATTTACATTTGAACAATTACACCTAAGTTGGTTAGACATACAATTAGCTTGGTAATGAGCTCTTACTGCACATTCTCAATTCTCCTCTCTCCTTCACATAAACATCTTCACCCTAAAAATCTACTAAAAAATCACTATTGTGGTTAGGTGTGTGAATAATATGTTTAGAATATTATTATTTCCTATTGTAATAAGTTAATAAATGTGTGGTGCAGGAGTAGTCAGCTTAGTACAGTCTATTAGTCAGGAGACTTTTACGTGTAACTAATCTCTTTAGTATTAGTCTCTATCTCTGTAACTGTTGGATAATTCAATTCAATTACATTCATCTAGTATCAGCTAAGCCGTAGGTTAGATCCTCATTTTTCCTCTCCCCCTATCATCGATACGCCCCCACCGTCGGCCATCCGATGTCAACCAATTCGTCGGAGAGGACTATTACCGTCGGCACACCACCGTCGGCCACCACCCCAAACACTCTAGCCACAGCTCACCACTTCGTCTCTATTAAACTCACCGCTAGGGACTACTTGTTCTGGCGCACGCAGCTCGTTCCCTTCCTCCGGGGACAGGGCTTGCTCGGATATGTGGACGGCGACACACCATGTCCGCCACCAACGATCGACACACCGTCCGGTGACTCGGCTTCCGGCGCCACCGCCACCGTGCCTGAAGTGAATCCAGCACACTGGATTTGGACGCAACAAGACCAGTTCATCCTTTCTCTCCTCATCTCATCGCTTAATCGAACCGTTTTAATCGAAGTTTTAAAACTTTAACCGCTAAATGAGCCGAACTTTGTATTACCGAATTAACCGCATCAGAGTTTTTTTCGGTTAATCGGTTCGGTTAACCGATTAATCGAACAAGCTAAAATTTTAAATCTTAAAAATAATACCAATAATAATAAATCTAGTTAAAATAATACATATAATAATATATCTATAAGAAAATATACAAAAACTATACCATAACAACATTACAAATTTATATGAATTTTACATATTAAATTATATATTTAAAATTTCAGTTAATCGTTCGGTTAATTCGATTAAATGATAATTTCGAACTGAATTGATCCTTAATTAAAATTTTAAAAAATCTTTAACCATTAACAGATTCGAGGATTAACCAAATTTTGTAGGTTAATCCAAAATTTACCTAAGTTTCCACACTCCTAACTGTGGTTGCCCTTAACTGGAGGTCAAACTAAGCGGCTTTTGGGGCAGGCATGAGCCACGACAGGTGACATACGCGGGCATGCTCGCCACGCCTTTTTATAAATTTTACAGATCCGTAGAAATATATATATAGCCAGTATGTGGAAATTGGAATTGTAAACAAAGCGCCGTTTGAAAGTTGCAGGAGGGAGAAAAGAGAAAAAGGTCCCTGTTTAGAGAGAGAAAAAAAAACTGGATTGTATTGTGAACAAGAGACGAGGATCGTAGCGTCCATACATCCACACGTAAGAGCTTCGTCTTCTTCGCCCTTCCTGGTTTTGAGGATTTTGAGCTCAAATTTCTGGGGTGACTAAGAAGAAGATGGAGTGGCCTGCTTACCTAGATGAGTACGAAAAGCTCGTTATTCGTATGACTACTCCCAGGTAATTTAATTACTCTGTTTAGCTGTTTTCCAGTTTGCCCATGCTGTGTTTCTTCCATGAAACTAGAAACTGCAGTTCTTTTCAGAAGTAATTTTGAAAGTTTACTTTTTTTTTTTTTTTTTTTTTTTTTTTTTTTTTTTCCTGGAGAATTTCCTTGATTTAAAGATTGCCATGACTTTCTTGCTTCTTAAAGTTTCAATTTTTAACGAGTGATGTTAGAATTAACTCAAAATATGTGCAATGGATTCTAAAATCTGATCAAATTACTAAGCTTTCTAAGTTAATTTCTCTTCTTCTTCTTTTGCAGGGTCATGATCGATAATGCCGTATGCCCTGATGCAACCCGAGTTATGGTAAGCACCATTTTTTCCGACAGGGTCACCCTTTTTGTTCCAAATTTGCATTTTCTTAATTACTGATAATTTCTCTAATTTTGCAGATTGATAGTGCAAGAAAGCATGAAGTTCTTCTGGAAGCAGTTCAAGTGCTCACCGATCTAAACCTTTCAATCAAGAAAGCCAACATCTCCTCCGATGGCCGGTGGTTTATGGACGGTGAGTGCCGCCATTATTGGATGCTTTTTAAGCTTTTTTCCCCCCATTTTAGCAGCCATATCCTGAAACTTGTGCTGATTTTGCTGTTTCAATTCTTTTCCTATGAATACAGTTTTTCATGTTACTGACTTGAATGGGGAGAAGTTAACAGATGAGAGTGTCATCAATTACATTCAACAGGTAATTAGCAGTGGTAATTTTGATGAAATATAGGTGGTAAATCTAATCCTGAAACCTTAATCACTCATTTAATGTAATGTTTTCATGTCTGGTTACAGTCCCTTGGAAGAACTCAGTATGGAAGTTCAAGCAGTTTTGAAGGGTTAACCGGGCTAGAATTAACCGGGACTGATAGAATCGGGTTACTGTCAGAGGTTTTCGCTGTTCTATCCGATTTGCAGTGCAGCGTGGTGGAGTCTAAAGTGTGGACTAACAATGGCAGAATTGCAGCTCTGATATATCTCAAAGATTGCGATTCCGGGTCCCCAATCGAAGACTGCCAAAAGATGGACAGAATCGAGGCTCGACTGAGGTATGTCCTCAAGGGGGACAATGATATCCGGAGTGCCAAGACCTCGGTTTCCATGGCGGTTATGCATCCCGAGAGAAGGCTTCACCAGATGATGTTTGCTGACCGGGATTACGAGAGAAAACCAGTCGTTCCCGTGGTCTCGGTTTTGAATTGTCTCGAAAGGGGCTACTCGGTTGTCAATGTTCATTGCAAGGATCGCGCTAAGCTCCTGTTCGATGTGGTCTGCACGCTCACAGACATGGACTATGTGGTGTTCCACGCCACGGTGAACACGGTCGGGGATAGAGCATCCTTGGTAAGATACTAGGAACAGAAATCGTGTCTGTATAAACAATGTCGAATCAATCTTAAAACCTTTGCTCAAGAATGCTCGTTTATCTGTTGTAGGAATTCTTCATCAGACACACGGATGGAACCCCGATTAGTTCTGATGCTGAGAAACAGCGCGTGATTCTTTGCCTCCAAGCAGCCATTGAAAGACGAGCATCCGAGGTATATCACTATAGTGTGCTTTACTTTACCTTTAATCTTGGAATGATTCTAATTCAAAGTTGAAAGTAGGTTGTTTCTTGCAAGTCTTAAATTGCATAAATGTTTGGTTTAGTAATATGTTTTGTGAATGATGTCAGGGGACACGACTCGAGCTAAGTACAAGCGACAGACAAGGGCTATTGGCGGATGTGATGAGAACCTTCCGGGAAAATGGCATTAATGTGAAGAGGGCCGAGATATCAACAAAAGACGACACAGCTCAGAACGTGTTCTATGTAACAGACACGACTGGGAATTGCGCTGACCCAAAAGCCATCGAGGCTATTCGAGAGAAGATCGGTTGGGGTGACTTGGAAGTGAAGGAACTGCCATTGATGTATCATAGGGCTGCCGAAGAGGCTGAGCAGCCTGCGGGTGGCGGGGCAATGTTGCTCTCACTCGGAAGCATAGTAAGGAGGAATCTCTACAATCTGGGATTGATCAAATCTTGTTCTTGAATGCATTACGAGAAAGAGTCCCATGTTGTCCCCGACACAAAAACCCTAACGTTTTCCACTATTCTTAGGGCTCGAGATCGAGTGATGTGTGAACTCGATTGAACAGAGGTTGTCGGGTCAAACTAGGTTCACATCGTCATGTGACCGAGGTGTCGAGTTCACATGGACACATTAGACATGTGTTGTGCATAGGAAGTGGTTTGGTGATGGTAGTTAGTTGTAGGGTAGACAGGTAGGTATATACACATTTGTTGAGAAGTAGAGAAATGAAAATAGAAACAAAAAGTTGGTTGGTTTGTGGTTGTAAATTGTAAATTGGTTATTTGTTGCCGCCAAGGAGATTTGATTAGGTTGTAGGGATAGGAAATTGGTTGTGTACATAATCATTCCAACATATAAATATATATATCAAATATTTTTTTTATTTCATAATCCAACATTCCAACATTTGACTTAATGACCCGGGATTGAGTCTCACATTTTCACCAGCGACAGTGTGTGAGCAACCTCTCAAAGTGATGCGCAGTAACCAATAAGCAAAGGTCTATCCTTTGTGTTCAGTTGATTTATATTCTTTCAGATGTTTTGTTGGGTTGGGGCGTGGAGGCTCTTGAGATCGGGGATTCAAGAAATAAGCAATATTTGTGAAAAATGATTTTGTTTTAATAATAGAAAGAAAGATTTAGTCAAATTTTAGAAAATGGTAATTAAATAGTGCCACTTGAATTATTTTCCAATTCATATTGTTTCTAAGCTAAAGAATAAATTAGTTTAAAGATTGTCAAGTTGACATTGAAAATGATAAGATTTAGCCGACCAAATGAACCCCAAAATGCGGTAATGTCTTCCTTGTCCACAAACATTTGTATGCATGCTTACAATTGATTGTTTTTTGCTTCCATCATACTCTTCTCTTAAATTAATACCGAACAGAAAATTAAACGATATTGTACTGTAATAAAATTCTATCTATAGTATAATATTATAGATAGAATTGATTCGTCCTACTAGACACGACCAGTTTCGCCACAAAATCAGCTGACCACTCCTTATTCGAGCAACCTAGGCAATATTTTGAACACTCCAATCGATTGCTACTTGACTTGAGCAATTGACCACATGCCCCTGACCAAGTGCCTATTCCCGCAACCCCGCTCCAAACTAATTAAAATCTCCATAGTATTAACACGTGTTTTATAATTTCTCGAACTTTCTATCGACCCACCATCCCTATCAATTACTCTAATATTTATTTGTCAAAATTGTGATGATGTTTCAGTCACAATTACTCGCCGGATTGTCACGCAACGTGATTGTCACTGGAAAGGGACATGAACATAATCATGTCCCAATCTCCGAGTCAAACATGGAGTCAGCACTAGGTATTGTAGCCCAATTCTGAGAGAACATGCAGGCAATCAAGCCATTAATCCAGGATGCTTTATGTTATCCTTGAACAGGATAACGTAATCCTGTTCTGGGCTTCGTTGGGACTTAATAATATAGTAGCCCACAAATCCTCAATATTGTTCTAAAAAAATGGCCCATCACCGTTATTAAAAAAAAAAAAAAACAAAAAAAAAATGTACAATAACTCAATTTACCGAGTACGTTCATGGAGTTTGATATATAATCCAACAAAATCAGAAATTTTGAATTATTAAAAAAGCTAATACTTTTATACTACTTTAAATATTTAATTCAATATTAATTGACATTTTAACTATTTTATATTATATAAAAATTTAAGAGCTTATTTTCATTTATTTTATTTTTTGTTTAACTACAATTTGCATTAACCAATTAATTAGCACCACACACAAAAATTGAGTATGACAAAACTTACATTATCTCATCTGCACTTTATAGGTAAAACATAATTTCATTATGAGACATATTAGACACAATTATTATAAATAAATAAATAAAGTGTCCAAGAATAAAGTCTTCTATGTGCAGTTGGAAAATGAACATCATCTATTCATATGCTTCTTCTTTTTTATTTTTTATTTTTTATTTTTTATTTTTTTGTAATTATTGCCTTTGATGTAGGGAAGACTACTAGAAGTGGACACGTACATATTATATAATAAACAAATAAAAAAAATACTATAGATGAGGCATAAATGATGCCAATTAAGTGGTGTACAAAGCAAGAATTATTATACTAAAGATTAAAGAAAATAGAAATGAAAATTTATTTTATGTAGTAAATTATAACATGGAATATGCCAAATTGCCAACTGGATGCCTTTTAGTGTGTAATTTTTATTTTATTATTTTATTTTATTTTTTTAGTATTATTGACTTTTTTACGATGTCCCAACTGAAGTTTAAATCGGTAACCTCTCATGAGAACCATAATTATGTCGCTCGATCACAAGATCTTTGACACAATTTTCAGATTTTGAATCTTTATTCTAAATTATTGTAACTCAATTTATATCGATTATCATAAACTTTACCATAATTTTAAGTTTAAAAAAGAATGATAGATTGAATCTATGAGATATTAATATATTTAAGTCTTGGCACATAAATCATGGCACTTTGTTCTATTAAAATATATGGGAGTAGAAATGTTTTAAATTGGTGTCTTCCTTATAACATTTACAAAATAAAGAAAAAAAATCATCATAGTAAGTAAATCTTGTTAATTATTGCAAAACTAGGAACTTGCACCCCCTCGAAGCAGAAGCATGGGCGCTATTGAAGGGCGTCCAATTAGCTTACTCGCTGGGCTTTAGGAGCATGCTGTTCGAAAGTGATTCAAGCGCAGCCGTGGATTACCTTCGCATTACACGTCCATCAACGGTAGCTGATCATAACATCCTGGAGGCCTGCAGGAAAGAGCTTAGCAGGTTTGATTATTGGCAAATTACACATATCAATCGCGAACAAAACAGCGTGGCTGATGCATTAGCCAAACTGGCTATGAACCATGACTTTGGGCTCTTATCTTTAACGGATCCCCCGGACGTGATCAAATCAGCTTTTGAATATGACTTTGCTGGTTTTCCTACCTGGCGTATTATGTATAGTTAGCTGTAAACTCTGTTCTCCTTTTTCGGGTACCCTTCTTCAATATATAAAAAAAAAATCTTGTTAATTATTTATTAATAATTAAAAATTATTAAAAAAAAACAAATTAATGCATTTTCATCTCATTTTCATTTACTAAATAAATAATATATATCATCTTGTCCTTATTTGGGAGCTGAAAAAAATTAATAATTAATTCAGGAAAATACAGATGTAATGTTTATGTCACAATGCCCTTCATTTTATTTCTTTTTAAAAAAATTATATATATTTTTTATAGACAGTGATGGTTGTCTCATGCCTTGGCAAACCTAATTTCACTTTTCCCAACTACAAAATAAAATTATTTTTTAAAATTTATATTTTTATTTTCAACCGGACTCCAACCATTTGCTTAACCAAAATACATAGTTTTCTTGCTTTCAATAATTAATAATTACTTACCTAATATTTAATAACAGCTTTTTCTCTCATTATTATTTTTGTTTAATTATAGATTCAGACAAATCTGAGGAAAGTTAGGAAACTCAAATTTTAGCTTTTATTTTTTACTCCCCCAAACTCCAATTTTCACATTTTCTCACTCTTCCCACGCCATAAAAATTCAATCTTTTTTCTCTCTTTAATTCAGGAAAATACACAAAATTTTCCAAAAATATATTTTTGGGTTTCACCATTAGTTTTTATGTTTCCTGCTTTTGTTCCACATTTTTCCTGAAGATTTAAAAAAAAAAAAAAAAATACTGAAAGGAGAAATGAAAGGCCTCAGCTTTTTCCTACTTTGATCCTACTCTACTTACTTCAACACTGGTATTCTGGTAAGGGTTCAAATCTTCATTTTTACAGTAAATTTTTTTGTATTTTTTTTTTTTTTTTGGGTTTTAGTTTTGGGTTCTGATTTTGAAGTAAAAAAATATTATTTTTGGGGTATTTTTTCCATTGCATCTGTGGTTTCTTGGTGTTTGAAGTTGATGAGAAGTATGGGATTCTGAAGAAAAGCTGAGAGGAATTTTTGTGTTTATTTTATTTAATTTTTTTTTTTTTTTGGGAAAATTTTTATTCTTTGAGTGTTGGGTGAGAGTTTGAGTATGGAGGTTAGTGAGGGTTTGAGTATTGGTGGAGTTACTGTGGTGGGATCAGATGCTCCCTCAGACTACCATGTGGCGCCAAGGACCACTGAGAATCCCACCCAAGTTACTGGATCAAAGCCGCCGGAGGCACCACCGGCCGCCGGCGGTGAAACAGCCGGAGCCACCTTAATGAAGAAGAAGAGGGGAAGGCCAAGAAAGTATGGCCCAGATGGGTCCTTCACGGTGGCTCTTTCCCCCAAGCCTATTTCCACGGCGGCTCCTTCCCCTGTGATTGACTTCTCAGCCGAGAAACGTGGGAAAGTCCGGCCAGCCGCCGGTGGGTCAGCTAGCAAGCCACACCAGCCTAAAGTGAGGCTGGACACTTCAGGTGAAGCCACTTTTATGCATTTATATATGCTCTCATGTTATCAAAACTGTGTAGTTGAACTTAAAGTTGAGATCTTTAATTTGCTTTTATGTTGAGATTAATGGATTGTTGTGTGATCTGTGTATGTAGTGGTGATAGTGTTTAAGCCAATTCGCGGGGAAATGTGGGACCTCTGAATAGATGCTTCAACCATTAGATCTTGATGTTTTTGGGTGGTTCTGAAAGTCAGGTGGGATTTTTGGTTTGGTCTGGGAATGAGGGAATCTTGAAGCTTTTATAGCTGGCATTTGGCACTTTTCGTTCCAGAATTATATGGTATAGTCGTTACTCTGACACTATAGAGTAGGTAATATCGAGTATTCGAGTGTTAGATTCACTACGGGAAGGAGTTTGTTATTGTGTGTTAACTTTACCTGCAACTTTCTACCTGTTCTTTATAATGATGCATAACTGTATTAGCTGGTTTCTGTTGGTCTAGCCAACTGTTTCCCGTGTTTTTGTCTGATACGTGGCAAGAAAAAAACAAAGATTCTCTTGTAAAGATTCTCCGTGGCAACTAATGCAGACGGGGCGATGGAATTGTAAGTTCTATGCTTTCTGACCTGAGTGGGAAAGGGTTAGAGCCAACTGCCAGAATTTTCTGGTCGTCATATTGGTTTAGGGCTATAGTTTCTCGTCCCGAAAAATTTTGGAAATGATGAAGTGCGGTTTGCTAGTTTGGTATTTCTTCTAGTTCATCTGTATCATCTGGACTCGAAATATGGTTATGTTATACTAGCTGTTATGTGTTATGTGTTAGTTATATTAATAGTTCTCGATTTTTCTTTGTGTAGGTGATTGGGAATCTTGCTCTGTTGGTGCTAATTTTACTCCACATATAATCACTGTGAATTCTGGAGAGGTAACTTGTTCGTCATAGTAGAAGAATATTCGGGACGTTTTTTCCAATTTGATGAGACAAAAATGCACATAACTTTCGGTTATCAAAGATATATTCTTTTCTCAATGATTGGTATACATTTCTTCATATCTAGGGAGGATTTTGTACATAAAGCAAACTATTTCATCAATTAATCTGACGATTCTGAGCAGCTCAATGATATAAACCTGCCCAAAAACTGTAGCCTGCATTGTTTCTATTATCGGGATTATAAACCTTCTTGCTTTTATATAGGATGTTACGATGAAGATTATATCGTTCTCTCAACAAGGGCCTCGAGCAATCTGTATTCTCTCGGCAAATGGAGTGATTTCTAGTGTCACTCTTCGACAGCCTGATTCCTCAGGTGGAACATTGACATACGAGGTAATGGTACCACCTAATATTTCATTGTTGAATTGACCAGTAATCTCATGTCCCGTTCTGATTATCTAGGGCCGTTTTGAGATATTGTCGTTGACGGGATCGTTTATGCCGTCCGAGACGGGAGGAATGAGGAATAGATCGGGCGGGATGAGCGTGTCTTTAGCGAGCCCCGATGGGCGCGTTGTAGGGGGTGGAGTTGCGGGTCTATTAGTAGCTGCAGGTCCCGTGCAGGTATTTCTTCTTCTCGTTCATCAATCCACAACTGCATATCCGATCCCATTCTAAATTGTGTCGCTAATAAACCGACATCTCCCTGTACCACAACAAGGTTGTCGTGGGCAGCTTCATCGCCGGAAATCAGCACGAGCAGAAGGCGAAGAAACACAAGCCCGAGACAGTAACTGCTGCCGTCCCGATCTCCAGCGCCGAGATGGAAGATCCTTACCACGCCTCGCCCAAACCAATCATGTCTTCTGCCCCTTCGTTCCGCGCAGATAATTGGTCCACGTTGCCCCCGGCAGAGACTAGGAATAAACCCACTGACATCAATGTCACACTGCCTGCATAAGGCTGAGTATTTTTGGCAAATATTCCCAGGCAGGATTGAAATGAGATCATAGATGGATGAGTCTGTTGTAATCTGGGTAGTTAGTTCTTTAGATTGTAAAACTCTGTTTTTGCACTCCCACTGTTCTTTAGAATGATGTTAACGTTTAGATGTATAATTAGGGATGGAGTTTAACTTTCACTTTATAAACCCATTTAATGAAATTTCACCATTCCCATTGTCAATGTAATCTTTATTCGATAAAGGATAACAAAAAAGGTAAATCAGACCAGCTCAAATCAAGAAGACTAACAGACTGTTCTTACCAGAAGTTGAACTTGTTCTCAGGATTAGTCTTATCGTGGTGAGGATACTAGATGAGAACGGAGAAATAGAACACAGAAAATTAAAGTAAACAGAGGGTTATAGCAATATTTGTGTGCATCTCCATTCACAATCAAAGTTCAAACAAATATACTGCAAACCTCATCCAGTTTTTAGCCTTCTTCATTACACATGCAAACTAATGCTTCACTAAAGAGCAAAAAATGCATTTCTTGCTGTCTCAGACTTGATGAAGAGAGCTTAAATGAGCAGGATTAAGAAGGTTTCTCGTAAGTATTTGCATCTCTAAACTCTGCCATGGCGCTGCGAATCATTCCAGCTACATCTGACCGGACAAACAGATGCGTGTTGTCCAAGACGTGTATTATGAACTTATGCGCTTGAGGCAACGCGTTATTCATGTTGATAATGAACTGCGCCATGGGAACATCGCTGCAGAAGAAAGCCATAGATCTTAATTACAAGTCCTAGAGAACACAAATGTATACAATCATGAATGCTGTTCATACCAAAGAATGCACCTATATGAGAACTTAAATTCAACATAGAAAATTAATTCATGTATGCTTTTTGAAGTTGCATAGACACCGAGTCTAAAGTCAAGACGAGAAACAAATGAAAACTAAACAGGAAGAAACCAGGGTTGTAAAAATCCCGCCTAGGCACACTCGGCGCCTAGGCGCTAGGCGCCCCTTGGCCGTGGCGATTTTCCCCCTAGGCTCCCGCCTAGCGCCTAACTCGGCCGATTAAGCCGAGTTAACTCGTCAATTTCTGTCGAGTTAGCCGAGTTAACCTGACCGACTCGACCTTGCTAATTTTTTTCATTTATATATATATATATATATATATATATATATATATATATATATATATATATATAATATGACATATATGCACCTACACACGTGCACTGTTTTTGTTTTTTTTTTTTGGTTAGCCGCCTAGGCCGTCTAGGCGCTAGGCGCTACTCTACCACCCGACTAGCGCCTAGCGCCTATTGCAACCATGGAAGAAACAAAGAAACAGGCTTTTATCACGAAGAGAACGTCCAATATATCTAAGGCCCTGTTTGGTAACATAGTTAGCTTAACAGCCAATTTTGACTTATTTGACCACTATTAGCTGTTTGACTTGGTTAAACAATCAATGGGTGTTCAATTAATTAGCTTTTTATAACAACTTATTGCTCCAAAAAGCTAAAATTCAAAAAGCTACTCAAAACTGCTTTTTTCGATCAGCTTTTTGAGAAAGTCATTTTGCATCAGCTATTAGCTAATTTACCAAACACTTTTCTACAATCAGCTAATGCTATCAACTAGTCAAACCCACAAATCCAATCAGCCAGCTATTTACCAAAAACCTCTTATGTCAGCAAGAAGAAAAACAGCACAGACAAGAGTTCAAAAGTTTCACAAAAAGGCAAATTATCATGAAAAAGATCAATTCTTTTGATCATAAACACCTTCCTCCAGTAAAAAGGAATATTACCATGTAATGAACAATCCTTTAATGGCATTCACCATGATCTTTCCAAGGCTTTAGGGTTCAACTGCAGCACAAACCAATTGCAATGTGTAAAGATAATGATTGCAGTTCCACCAATACTGCTCTAATAGTAAATTTTAATCTAGATAAAGAAGAAAATGCTAACTTCTAAACTGCAGCAAAGGCATAAGAATGCCGTGTATTCAACAATATATCTTTTTACCATTTTTACAGTTTTGTAATGCCAATTTCAGTCCACTGCATAACACAAGATTCATCTATACGCAATTAATTCAACCATGCCCTAATTAGAGATATTCCCGATGAATTTAAAATCAGAGATTGAATAAAAGGAAATCAATCGTGTAATTCCGATAAGTATTCAAATACATGTTCGTACACGCACCTGGAATTAGATTCGGAAGAGTAGATTGAGCTGAGCTATTTGTGGAGAGAAGAAGAGTAGTACTCAAACTGGTATACCGCGTTTGGGGTGTTATATTAATACAAAAACAGTATCTATGCAAAGGATTTCCGGAAACTATTTTCTTTACAAAAAATGTTTTGTGTAATCCTATTTTTCACACCTAATTTTTATTTTTATACACAAAATTTTGAAAAAAAAAAAAAAGTAACGTATCAGAATCCGCCACATCAGGGAATAAAATTGAGGGAGGAAGAATTGATAGTACATTTATTATAAAAAAAATTCAATTAAATTTTACTACATGTACTTCCAAATCATTTCCACCCAAAAAAAAAAAAATTGTACTCACAAATCTTACTCCCTCAAATTTACTTCCTGATGTGACAGACATTGATAAGTTATTTTCTTCATTTGGACTTGTAAAAGTGTCTATATCAAAATTTTAAGTGTGAAAGTAAAAGTCAAGAGTAGAGAGAGAATGGGAGTATATATAATATTTTTCTTTCTAATTTAATCATGAACGTCGTTTTGTGCTTAACTGAGTCATCTGCTTTTAGAATCAATGACTAAATTGAAAAAGATACTCGAGAACTAAATTGAGTATTGATCATTATAGTGGATGACTAATTTGGATAAAATCATTATAGTCGATGACTAAATTAGATATTAATAGAGTAAAAATTATCAAATTACAATTACAGAAGAGACTCATTTAGATAAAATCATCGATCGAGGACTGAATTAAACTCAAAATGGCGTTTAGAACTAAAGCGAGAAAAACTATTATAACCAATGACTAAAATAGATATTAGGTCTATTTTTTTAATACTTTGATGTTAAATTGCTTTGGAGTCTTGAAATTAATGTCGTGAGCTTTCCAATTTTGTATTTAAAATTGTTTTTTTTTTTAAGCGACAAGAGAAAACAACATCTACTTTCAATATATGTGCACTATATAAACTTCACTTTGTGAACTTAATAAGCAAAAGAACAAGTAAACCAACATAAGTTGCCCGGTACTGATCATTTCACATTTAGTCTCAACTGTCTTAATTTATATATTTCAAATTCAAAAATAAATCAACAAAACTAATTTGATTGAAGTGCAAATTAAGAAAGTCCACAACTTTCTGTGTTTAATTCGATTTGTTGAGTTGACACTTGTGAACGTAAACAAAAAAAAAAAAAAAAAAAAAAAAAAAAAAAAAAAAAAAAAAGGAAAAGTTAATGAACAATACTTGAGATTCAAATGACAAGGGAATACAAGAGAGCAAGTGAAATGTAAATGAGAAAGAAGCAGAACTGAGATTCCTCAATGTACTCCTAAGCATAATGTAGGGCACATATTTCCAGGCATCTTACAACAGAACAAGAATGTCCTACCACAATCATAGATAGGTTCGAAAAACAATACTTGCAAGCTCTCAACTTCAGAACCATGATTGTTCCAGGTTCAGGGTTCCTGATTAGATTTAGTCTGCACGAGATAATGAAACTATAGTGAATGTTCATCGTCGTCGTCCTCCAAAGCGCTGTATATCAACCTGGGCAAAGAAGAATACGAGAATGTTATAAATTATAATAGAAGCCAATCAAGCCATGTTTCATATTAGTCTGTCTATATTCTGTCACTCACATGAATAAGGACATGAAGAGTAGAAGAACGAGATAGGCAAGCTTCCAAAGCCTCCGTTTCTTCTCATAATTGAGTTGATTGAAAATCTCAGTTACATCTATCAGGTGCTGTCGTTCTAGGTACCTATCACCACGAAAACAACATCACAATGATGACAAATTAACCAGTGCTCCTTTTATCAGAATCATGGAACTTAACGTTGAAGAATAAAATAATGTCATTAACATATGCATTCAGACCAGTAGGAAACGCCTTTCTTCAGGAAGAGGAAATGCAGCAGTTGTAGGCACATGAGAAACTCGGTAAATAAGATATTTAGTATTCAGGTCTAAGGTTCCAAGCAATGCTACTGTCTAATGTCTATGATAGAAGATAATAATGGATGGACTTAATTAGTTCCTTCACTAAGTTTAGCAATACAATACTAGCATCAGGTTCAAACAAGTACAATCTAGTAAGAACACAAACCCCAATAATCTCAACCAGCTTTTTTTCTGATAAATTCTTAGTACCAAGAGAAGGTAAAGAGTTCAAGGTAAATGCAAATCAGGTGACACTGTACACTCCCAAAAGAAGGTAAACAGTTCTTACCATGCAACTGCTTTTACTAAAATCCTCCTAAGCATGGGTTGAGTCTGGAGACTGGAATACCATAACTACCATAGTTCACTTAGTAAAAAAAATTACTAAAATAGTGTGTTATGTTATATACTTGTGGGTTTCACTTACCTCTCATGCTTCAGTGCTCAGCGTCTCACTGTTTTTTTTTACCCTTTTGGCTTTCTGTAAATAAAAATAAACACTATGTTCGAAGTCACTATGTGAAATTGATCCCCTGAAGAAACTAACCAGTTATTCACGCTTATATCAGGCGCTTGGTGTTTCATAAACCATTGGCTTGTTAAAGATTGATTCTTGGAAGAATTTTAATACTTCTATTGATAAATTGCTGACTTAAGGATGTACAAGACTTAATGGACGATGGAGATTGGTTCAACTTTTGATAAAAATGGAGTGTCCAGGACTACAACATATCTCCAATTCACATTACCATGACAAACTAGCCCTTAACCACATTCCTAAAAACTGAGTGAAGAAAATCTATGAAACAAATAGCTTCAATGTCTTTGTACATCAAAGATACCAAGAAATCTAGGTTGATTCTAGAGGAGGATGACATAAATTTATCAGCATGCATAGAGCTCAACCCAACAACAAATTTAATAATTATCACATGTCAAATCATCTGCACCTGAACCAAAAACAAATTTTATCAGAACTTACAGTCTCACGTTGTAGTACAAGTATGGAACACAGAGAAGTGCTGCAACCCAATGCCCAGTTACAAGATAGAGGAAGCATAAAACTCCATGCGTGATGAACTCCGGGAGGATAACTTTATTTATCCTAGATGCAGAGTCATAAGGGTTGATATAATCGAATTCTAGATCCGCCAGGCACATAAGCTAAGAAAATTTCAAGTATTAGACTCCACATTAAAGCACAATATAACCATGAAAAAAAAAAAAAACAGTTTTTCTAGTTGGTAGATGTTCAATTGTATTGCAGCTTCTCTTTTGTTAATAAAGATTAAGCATTTAATTACATGCCTATTTGGTAAAACTGATTATTAATGATTAAGATTACAGATATTTCATAAGCTACTCCAACTTACTTACAGATAATTAGCTTAAATTAATAAATTAAACAAAGACTAGTCTCGGTAATCCAATCAGCTGAGTTCAATTATTCGAAAAAAAATTATAAATTAATAAGCTTTACCAACACCTAAAGGCAACTAACAGTATTCTAGAAGCAATAAACGCCGAAACATTGACAAATTTGATAGCAGTGGGGAGAAATTGGGGGGGAATTTCTAGGGATTTAGTTGATTTCACCTGGAAAACGACCATGACAATAAGAGCAACGAGCATGAAGAAGAAGATCATCCATGCCCATACATCTGCCATTGTCTGCGAGGGCATAGGATAGCGGCGGCAGCGACGCCGGAAATCAGGAGCCGGAAAACGAGGATCGATGCGGCGGGAGCGTTTATTGTTTTCGGAGCTCGATTGATTTTTTATTGGAAGCACAAGAGATTAATGGGAACGAAAGTCAGGAGGGCTGAAACATTGGGACGTTAACACACATAAAAGGAAAGTGAAATCCTATGTATATTGAATCTTTTGTTCTTACATAGGGCTCGTTTGGTTGGAAACCAAAAGACCTAAACACCCTTTTTTTTTTTTAGCATAATTGAATTAGTATCATACTAGGACTAGTTAAGGTTAGGACAATGGGTTAGTTGAGTACCTAATGAGGGCAAATTATATTATGGACTATGGTTTATCTTACATTGCAGATCTTGATTCAAAAATAATTTTCAAATTCTGTATTTATAGTTGACGCATTTTGTATCTGCGGTTGATAGTTTCTGTACCTAAAACTATCATATTATGTGTCAATAATTATCAAGTCACATTCTGTACCTGCAGTTGATAGTTTTGGTACCTATAGCTATCATATTATGTGCCAGCAATTATCAAGTTATTTGTTTACATGTACACAAACGGTTAATTGTATTAACTGAATGTACACTCATCAAGGTAGTCGAGTGGCAGTCATAGGACTATAAGAGCACTCAATTGGCTAGGGCATGCAATTGACCAATTACCGAGAGTATGTGACCCATGTGGTAGCCAATTGGAGCATGAGGCTACGCGAATCGTTAGCTGGTAGTTAATTATGACAAAATCATTGACGTGATAAATTTTACAAGATATTATAGAGTTAGAAGAAACATCCAAATACGATTCTAATTTTAACTTTATAAATTCAAAAGCAATATAAAACTAAAATAAAAATAAAATCAAGATATATTATCAAAAGTAGGTAGAGACCAACAAAATAAAACCATATAAATATTTAAAATTTACAAACTTATAGCAAGAAATCCATGAATTTTGTCAATGGAAATAGTGACTTTTTAGTTGCACTTGCTCCCCTTGTACCAATGGAGCATGTTGTATTGGCCACACCATTTAATTTTGGACATAGAAAAAAATTTCTTGACTCCAACTTTATCAACTTTTCTTCTTCTCTCAAGCCTGCAACCAACAAACCACAAATCCCCATCATATTCAATTATTATTATTTTAATATAACAAAAAAAATTCACAATAAATATATTAATTTGATACCTATAAGATTTCAAGTTTAATTCTCAAAATCAGTATATCATAATTACAATTAACTTACTTTGGAGGCTAAACTGGGAGTAATGAAGCTCGTAATGGCTAGGATGGGTGGCGGGCAGCAACGGCCGCCGCTTCTCCTTAACGTACATCTCGACAGCCGCCTTGATCAAATCCCCGACGGTGTTTTCCGGCGAAAGCACCACTCTCAGCGGCCCCAGACTGTTCTGAATACTCACATTCAGCAACAGCTTTGTCAGCTTCTGTGCCGCCCTCTCACCACCACCATAACTACTACTGGCCGCCGGAGCATCCATGACTCCGCCGTGTCGTACGTGCTTCCATACCATTTCCGAGTTGGTGTGGTCGCAGCTGCAAACAGGTCTTCCGCCGTGCATGGCGGCTACTGCCTGATGTTTTGCCGGCAATGAAGGCGTCGCCGTCGCCGTCCTAATCATCATAGCTACCATCATAAAATTAAACCATAGAATCTGGGGAACAAAAGTACGTATACGTGCGGTGTTTAGTAGTTTCATTTTTGCGCGAGAAAGTTCGTGGAAACTGCAATGCTTGTCGTGTTTCATGTCTTCAGGGGCCGTTTGTTTCGTTACTGGGGAATAAGGAGAGATTAAGTCGGCTATTGTCCCCCACATTTTGTATTCACAAACAACCTAATATAATGCCACTACATATATCATTAAAAAATAAATGATTGAATGGGTGAAACATGATTCTTGTATCAGTTTGATTCTTATTAATATCCTCTCGATTGAATATATTAAACATGAGAGTTTACTTAGTTCATACTCTTGCATAGGGGTCATAAACCGTGTTTCTATTTTCATCAAAAAAAAAAAAAAAATTGTATAAATCTCAGCTCATTGTATGGATATTTAATTTATTCATGTGCTTCGTGCTTTATTTCATATGTAATACGTAATACTACAGTTATTTTGAGTAAAAATCTTGCATGACGTGACGACGTGACGTGTTGTGATTGACTAGTCATATAATAAAAGAGCTTTTAATTTGACAATGACTAATTAAAATTTGTGACATGTGAAACTTCTACCATCTAAACTAAAGAGTGTCATTTATTATCTTTTTATGTTTTAATATTAAGATTCAATGGATTAAATCTTAGCTCAATTGAATGTTGGTTCGTTTGTTGGGTTGTAGCCCCACGGTGAGGGTTTTTCTACTATCCAATTTCATTTTGTTTTGACTTTTTGGGTCCATAAAGTGGGCCACCATTGATGGAAGGCCCATAACGCATCGTTTTGTTTTGTACGGACTACGGTCACTACTCACTAAGCAAATTAATATTGTGAATCATGATTCATATTACCACGTAAACTATAAATAAATGTATATTTTTAATATACTAAATATATATTATTTAGCAGTAAATAATGTACTTTAAAAAAGATACTTTAATGTATTAAAAATATACATTTATAATTAATTTAACAAAAAGGTATTTTATGTCAGTGATCCATCTTACAAGGTGTATCATAGTTCATGATATAATGATTGACTCATTACACCGTAGACCAATGTCTACACTGTAAGGTAGACAAACACTAACATACAAGTTGTCTACAAGTTAACTCCTTTATTTATTATTACCTCATCTTTTGTGGCATAAATTTCAAACTAACATTATTATCTTCCTAGTATAAAGATACTTTAGCTTATGTTATGTCCTTCAATGGTCTACCTTGGCAACATCATTATTAATTTCTCTAAAAAATGGTTGGACTTTCACCAATAATAATGTGAAAATTTCTCAACTTGCTCCACATACATTGTATGCCTAACTCTCATCCATCCATTTCTGAAGCATAAGCAATAAGCAACTTTGTTCATAATTGAAACTTATTAATATACAATTAATCATATGCTCCGTAAACAGTTTGGTTGGCGTGAGTGACCGAACTCCTTCTCGTATGAAAAAATCAATATGCCCAGTAAACTTATAGATGCCTCTTATAGTTAGGACAGAACATCTTGCGTGTTGTGATCAAAAATAAACACACCATATGCTCCGTATTACATTATTTTGGGGTTTTGGTGGGATTGCATTGACAATTAAGACCCTCCAAATCAAATAAGATGAAAGTGATATACAGATGGAAGTGAATGCCCTCAAATTATTTATAGTTGTCTCGATCCCAGCAACAATTTTCAGATTTCTCATGTTTCCTTTCCCTCATTGGCTCATTCAATTCACAATATTTTCTTTAATTTTTTTAATAGTGTCCATCTATACAAATGTCAATTATACTTGATACAATTTCTATATTTTCTTTAAATTTTTTTAATAGTGTCGATCTACACAAATATCAATTATACTCGATACAATTATATATGTACTCGATTAATTAAGAGTGGTTAAATTATATTACCTAACTACCATGCCCACTTGCAATGGGCAACCCATGCTAGACCGACATACACTTGTCACAATACTAGGTTAGCTTGTCTTAGACCATATTTGGTAATATAATTAGTTTATTCGTCAATTTTGATTTATTTAATCGCTATTAGTTGTTTGACTTAGTTAAATAATCAATATGAGTGTTTGATTAATTAGTTTTTTTTTTTTTTTTTTTTTTTTTTTTTTTTTTTGTAACTGCTCCAAAATGTTAAAATTCAAAAAGCTGTTTAAAGTAACTTTTTGATCAATTTATTGACAAAATTATTTTACATATAATCAATTATCAACTAACAGCTAATTCACCAAACAGTTTCTTACAATAAACTAATGTTATCAACTAATTAAATAAATCTACTAACTCAATCAGCTAGTAACTATTAACTAACAGTTATTTACTAAACACACCTATAGCCTTTCAGTAAACCAGTTATGTTGGTTGTCACACCCTCTAAAAGTTTTACGGAGTATATAATAATACTCACCGTGTCATATGTTTGAGTCAAATTATTTATAATTTAATTTCTTTTAATAATAGTATTCATCGTAAAAAGTGTAACTATCATGTAAAACTGTAAAAAAGTGAAGCAAGCAGGATGGCAGAACTGCTTCAATTCATTTGCCACAATTATGGTTTCTCGTGTGTCGATTGATGATAATGTTGTGTTATGATTGTAACATCCATCCAACTTCACGTATGCATTCTAAGATTTTTCCAAATAATATATATAATATTAAAACTTTAATTAAATGGTACAAATTGACTAAGTTTACTAAATAATTTGGTTGGACGGGATAACTATAAATTGGTAGTGAACCAAATTCTGTGTCTAATATGAACTTTGATTGATGGGATGCATGACATTCATTATATAACACATTCAGTTACGGTACTCCTATTGCTCAATAGACACCAATACACTATCTATGATTTGTTTAAGAGGCAAAAAATAAGGCATCAACTGTGGCTGTAGATCAACACTGCTTCCGCTTCCGCTACTACAAGGTCATTAGGTTTCTCGTAGATTATTGTTCAGTATTATTAGATTATTTACATCTAACATGCATTGTACCATAAATGGATTTCAAATAATTTATATTTTATATACAAATATGTTAACAATAATATAGAATAACAAATATGTTTTTTGTTAACTTACAAATTGAATAATATCAATGTGTAAATGATATGGTCTATCTCTATAAAAAGTATACGTCTTCTCATGTGTACATTCAAATCAATGACCTTATGCTCATTGAAATGACTCTAATATAATATCAAATTGAAAAATGTGTTTCATTTTAATCGAATACGATATTTCGAATGTTAATTAGGTGGGGTGAATCAAAATTTATAAGATGTGTTAAAATTATTTTGTTTGTGAAATGGAAAGAAAGATACAATAATACAAACAACACAACAAAAAAGGACTCAATGGGGCCCCATAACAAAGACCCTAAGCAAATAAAAAAAAAAAAAAGAATAATAAATAAATAAATAGACAAAATTTTTTGTTTTAAAGAAGAAAATAAAAAACAACGAAATCCCAAAGCCTCCCCCACACCGCGTGAGATTTACTTCCACTTAGGGAAAGATTATCTTTGCTAATATGATATATATATGTGTGTATATATATATATATATATATATATATATATATATATATATTTTGAAATAATCTTTGCTAATATGATAATAAAATGCCATTATTCTATTAATTATGCATTTCTTGTTCTTTGCTCCCCTAAAAGAAAATGTGAATTATGATGTGTGTCCTCTTTTATAGAAACGTGATATATTTTTAGGAAATAATATGGAGTATTACAATTTTGTAATTTTTTCGATTCTTCAGTTTTAGACATGTCAATTTGTGTAAATGCGTTGACACGATAATACTAAACACATACATGACCCGTTAAAATTAACGAATTAAATTCTTAAATACAAATATGAACATGATTTTTAAACGAATTAAACATATTGACATGATAAACACATTTAGTCAACAAGTTTGGGTCTGCACAATACGATTACTGATTTAAAATCCATGTTAATATAATTATTTTAAAATAAAACTTTACAAAAAAAAAAAAAATTTCTTTTATTAAATCTACAAAATATTAAAGATATTTAATTCATAACACACTATAATGATAAAAAAATAATAATATATAAAAATCATAACTAATGGTAATATTAACGGAGTAAGCAGTTTGACCTGTTAAAACACAATTTTTAACTTGTCCACCATTTTAATAACTGAAAACACGTTAAGACTAAACACTATCATATTATTTTCATATCTAGACTACTCTATTATTTTCATATCTAGTTTGGTGTTATATTATAAATTATAAGGTCTATTCAAATCACCTTAATTAGGAATATGTTTTTTCCCCTTGGTCCCTTTTAGTTTTCAAACACAACCTAAAAGACACTTTTTTCACCATTAATGGCAACTTGGCAAGATGGCAAGTTCAGATTTAATTTTTGCATCTCAGTTTGAAACTATTAAGCCTTAGTCCACACATGATATGACAGTGGTCAAGTTGTAATATGAATACAGTTGCACAAAGAATTACTATTTCAATAATATATGTTGTTTAGGTATATATATATATATTAGAAAAAATTGTAATTTATGCATCTCCCTAATATGCCAATTATCAATAGCATTCTTGAATTATTAGTAGTGTAAATGTTGTTTCTTATTTTTCAAAACGGTATATATATTGTCCTGTCATAGTGTAAATGTTGCTCCTCTCATACTGTACGGCAGGGGTAATATATGTACCGTTTTAAAAATTGAGGAGCAACATTTACACTACAAATAATTTAAAAGTGACATTAATAATTGACATATTATGAATGGATATAAAGTATAATTTTCTATATATATTATTTTGGGACGGGAAATTTAACCTTTGGAAGGAGAAGGTTAAAAAATAATAATTTTGTAGTTAAAAAAGGAAAAAAATTTGTAATAAAGCAAATATAAGGTAAGTGACAAAATAGTATTTTGGTGAATTTTATTTATATGGAAAATCAATTAACAAAATTACCATTCTTAGAATTGATCAGGTTAATACCTAAAAGAACGGTAGAGAGGCGAAGAAGAAAATTGTGACGGAGGGGAGCAGAAGCTTCTGAACAAACAAACAGCAAACGGCCTCTTATGAAACAGTTAACGGCGTGTCGAACGTTAATGTTTCTGTCAGGACGTTTAGCAGCCGCTCATCATTCTTCCTCCCTCTCTCTCTCTCTAAAGCTCCAGTCTTGAAGAACTCCATCGTTCCTTTTCTCTCTCCACGCCTTTTCTCTCTCTAGAAATTTATTCACCCACTCTCTCTCGAGACTGTGTCGTTGCATTGCGAAATTTCCTACACAGACACTGCCGAAATCTTGAAAAAACAGCTCACCCCACTACTACTTACTGAGGCCGAGGACCACTTACCATCAAAGCTTTTATTTTTATTTTTTATTTTTTTATATTTTTTCTCACCTCCATGGACCACCGCCGTCCACCGCCAACATTTCCGGGCTGAAAATCACTTGCCCAGATTGCTACCGTGCGTTAATTATTGATTTTGTTGGAGTTTTTTTTTTTTTTTGGGAGTTATATATGGCGGAGGCGAATAGCAACACGGCGGCGCTGGTGGAGGCGGGGACCGGCGGCGGCGGCGGGTTGACGGAGGAGATGGCGGCGAAGGCGGTGCTGAAGAGATACGAGGGATTGGTGATGGTACGGACGAAAGCGGTGAAGGGGAAAGGGGCGTGGTACTGGGCTCACTTTGAGCCCATGCTGGTCCACAATTCTGATACGGGGTTGCCCAAAGCTGTTAAGCTCCGGTGTTCATTATGCGACGCCGTGTTCTCGGCGTCCAACCCTTCCAGAACCGCCTCCGAGCATCTAAAGAGAGGAACTTGCCCCAATTTCAACACCCTCGTCAAACCCATTTCGTCTCTGCCGCCGCCGTCGCCGCCCGTCAGCGTGACGTCGCCCACGGTTTCGTCGCCCCACCAACAGAATCACCGGAAGCGGAACTCTCCCGGCGGTGGCCGGGCCGATAGTGGCAGCCCGGCTTCTACTGCGCCATATCAAGTCACCCCGCTTGCTATTGTTGATCCATCGAGATTCGCCGTGGAGTTAGCTTACCCCCCGGTGGTGTCAATGGCCACCGCTATTGTTACCACCGGTGGTGGCGGTGCCGCCGCCTCCGGCGGCGGCGGCGGCATGTATGGGCAGCAGCATATGGTGTTGTCAGGTGGAAAGGAGGATTTGGGAGCTCTGGCCAAGTTAGAAGATAGTGTGAAGAAGCTAAAGAGTCCGAAATCATCGCCGGGACCAACTTTGAGCAAGTCCCAGATTGATTCATCATTCGATTATCTCGCAGATTGGGTGTATGAATGTTGTGGGTCGGTCTCCTTTTCCAGTCTTGACCACCCAAAATTCAGGGCATTTCTCAACCAAGTTGGATTGCCCCCAATTTCAAGAAAAGAGTTAGCAGGTCCCAGGTTAGATGCCAAGTACGAGGAAGCCAAGGTTGAGTCCGAGGCGAAAATCCGAGACGCCATGTTCTTCCAGGTTGCAGCTGATGGTTGGATGGCAAAGAAGCACGGGCATGTTGGGGAAGAGAATCTAGTGAGTTTATATGTGAATCTTCCCAATGGAACCAGTGTGTTTAGGAGGACAGTTTTCACTAGTGGATTTGTGCCTTCTAAGTATGCAGAGGATGTTTTATGGGACACCATCACAGACATTTGTGGCAACACTGTTCAACAATGTGTAGGCATAGTTGCAGACAAGTTTAAGGGCAAGGCATTGAGGAATCTAGAGAATCAGCACCATTGGATGGTCAATCTTTCTTGTCAGCATCAAGCATTCAATAGTTTGATTAAGGATTTCGTCAAGGAGCTTCCTTTTTTCAAGAACGTGACCGAGAATTGTATAAAGCTTGCGAATTTCGTGAACAATAAGTCCCAGATTCGGAATAGCTTCCACAAGTATCAGTTGCAGGAGTATGGGCATGCTGGGTTGTTGAGGGTGCCCTTGCCCGGCTATGAAAGCTCAGATTTTGGACCTGTTTATTCGTTGATCGAGGATATTCTTAGCTCAGCTCGGGCACTTCAGCTAGTGTTGCTGGATGAATCGTATAAGGTAGCTTCAGTGGAGGAGCCATTTGCAAGGGAGATTGAAGAGATGATGAGAAGCCCGCGTTTCTGGAATGAGTTGGAGGCGATGCATTCGTTAGTTAAATTGATCAAGACGATGGCACGGGATATCGAGACGGAGAAACCCCGAGTGGGGCAATGCCTTCCATTGTGGGAGGAGCTTAGAGTGAAAGTGAAGGATTGGTGTTCTAAGTTTCACATTGCCGAGGGACCGGTAGAGAAATTGGTCGAAAGGAGGTTCGAGAAGAATTATCACCCGGCTTGGGCTGCTGCATTTATACTCGATCCGCTCTATTTGATTCGAGACACGAGTGGGAAGTACTTGCCCCCGTTCAAATACCTGACCCCCGAGCAAGAAAAGGACGTGGACAAGCTCATAACACGGCTCGTATCTCGTGACGAGGCTCATATTGCCTTGATGGAGCTTATGAAATGGAGAACCGAAGGGCTCGAGCCGGTTTATGCTCAAGCTGTTCAGTTGAAGCAGAGGGATCCTAGCACGGGGAAGATGAAAATCGCGAACCCACAGAGTAGTAGGCTCGTTTGGGAAACGTACCTCACGGGGTTCAAGTCGTTAGGCAAAGTTGCTGTTAGGCTTATCTTCCTTCACGCTACCTCGTGCGGGTTTAAATGCAACTGGTCTTTCCCGAGATGGGCGGGTGCCCAATCCCATTCGAGGGCGGGTGTGGACCGAGCCCAGAAGTTGATATTCATAGCTGCTCACTCGAAGCTCGAAAAACGGGACTATTCCAATGATGAAGACAAAGATGCGGAGCTCTTTGCCCTGGCAAACGGTGAGGATGATGTGCTCAATGAGGTTTTTGTCGATACATCCTCTCTGTAAGCACTCTAAATTTGTAGGGATTTTTCCCGCAGAAATGAAATTCTTTTTCCACAATGCGGCATTTCTTTGTTCGTCTTAACAAGAACTTAGGTTAGTTGGCTCGAGAGGGTCGAGTACTCCTTAGAATTTCTGTGGATCGAGCAGCTTTTGCATGTAAATCTAAAAGCAATGGAATTTTTCACTAGTTGTCTCGACTCTCGAATCGATGATATATGTTGATAGGGAAGGCTTTTTTGTTTCCCTTTTTCATTGCCAAACTAACAAGCATTAAGTCAAATGTTTGTCCAATGTTAAGAACATTACGATATCTGTCTCTATCTGAGCTCTGTTGATTCATTTGAAGTTTATATGAAAAATCTGTGCTTTAATGCCTACAAGATTACCGAACTTCTATTCGAGATTACGCTGGCTCCAAATTTCCGTGTTCAGGTGCTGTAGAGCTTCCTTGACTTTACGGTTACATTAGCTTAAACGTTGGCGTTGAAATGCACGTGTCATCACGATTCAATCAACGAGACACCCGAAACTACGACAGTCGAGATGAGGTATTGGATGCGTTTCTTGCAACTAGAGATGGTCGGTCTCTCTTTTCCTGTTCATTTGATCATTTCTCGGTTTTACGTGTGATAAAATATAACCATTAATGTGTAATCCAACTATCAGCTTAAGTTTTTAGTTGAGATGGAGCACATACTTCAATTTTACAAATTGATATTTGTTCAACCGAAGAGTCTTTTGATATGATACTAATCCCGTTTCCTCTCTATGCAGAAGCAGCCAAGAAAGACGTTGTTGAAGCACCACGAAATGCATAGTTGGTGTAAAAACTCGGCAAACTAGGTTTGGCTATCCCGGGATTTAACCAAATCTTTATAGCTGGAAGAGCACTTCACAACTGCTAATATCCCATTCCTATTCTTTCTTGTATATGTGTCTTTGAGGCAGTGGCGTCCCACCACGGGAGCTAGTAGGATAAGTCTTTTTTTTTTTTCGAAATTTTGGTTGTTATGGAAAGAGTAAAGAGGCATTAAGTTAAAACAATCTTATGCTTACATGCAGAGTCCACCGGATGATGCTTCCCATGATTGCGAAAAAGGGTCGAGAGGACCCAAAGTGAAACAACACTGTCGGTATGAACCAACACAAAAGATGCTCGATAGCGATTTGGCAACACATATTGACTAATGTTTGCTCATTCCTGCAGATAGCTTTGAGAAGTGGAAATCCATCATTACCAGGTAACATTTATATCGTTTCACCCTCGTTTTATCCCTCAATCATTGCTGTAAAGTTTATTCCCCCGTGCCGATTTTAATCCTTGTTACTGTATTCACTTCGAATTCAGATTCCTAAGCGTTGGGCAGAGGCCTGAATGGCCCAGTCCAGCACCCTGCCTCTCGAAAATGTGGCGGTATATAAGGAAATAAAGTTGCGTTTTCGCTACTAGGAACAGTAAGTAAATCGATGTTCAATGATGCTGGATGTTGAGCATATAGCCATTAATGTGCAATCCAACTATAAGCTTAGGCTTTTAGTTGAGATGGAGAACATGCTTCAATTTGGTATCAGAGCCAAAACCCAAATAATTAAAAAAAAAAACACAAAAATTTTATGCAGCATCCAAAATCTTATCCTTGAAAGAATCTGTTCTTTGAAAGCTCCACAGCACAAAGAAAAGATGGCCTTCTTGAAATTCCCTTATAATGTGTCTTTGTTCTTTTATACAGAGGGAGGGAGGAGGCATGGTGGTAGCAGTAGAAGTAAAAAAGAAGACTCCTTTACAACTTTTTTCATGGTAAAAAAGATGGGTAAAAGTGGTTGCTGCCATTTTTCACCACTGCAAACAATAATGGTGGAAATGTTTTTTTATCTTAGTTTTGTAAAAGGATGGTACAATGTAGTGAAAATGGGTATTATTTTCCTTCCAAGAAAGGAAAACCAGCTTGCATGGTTTCTTGTACTGTTTGTTTCACCCATTCCATTCCCTTTATCAGCAAAAACATTTCAAGAATCACACTCCCATCACCCTAGCAGTTTTAGAATGGTCCCCTATCTTTAAGGCTTAATAATTTTGTGCAACACACCATGAATTTATCAATTTCTATATGGTGATGATGGGCATTTGTCATTCTTGTATTAAATACATATTGTCGGTAAGACGGTAACTTAGGACCTGAGTGATCGAGTGAAAGGAACTTGATTTATTGAAACAGAGTCTCACTAGCGGCAGTCTTGGAGCAACCTCTCAGTAAGTAAAGATCTAGCATCTGTGTTCAGCTGAGTTACCATGATTTACATCCTCTGTCCTCACAAATACTCAGTCAGGTCGAGATGTGAAAAGTCTTTAAGATTGAAGATTCAACTTTTGAGAACAACATTAGTAATTTGGTTATCTATGTAGCTACCAACTAAAAAGAACTATAGAGTATCAATGGCACTTCAAGATAATTTTTTTTTTCTTTTTAACAATAATAATGTGATTGGGCCATCTAATATGTGATTAAGTGGAGGGACAGAAATTCCTGTCGGCAGGGGATTAGTTATACTTTAACCTTATTTATAAAAAGAGTTTAATCACACAGTGACTGCTCACCAAACTAAATACTACTTATATGGCCTAGAATTAAAGATGTATAATAATAACAATAATAATAATGATTAACGTAGGACGACAACGTTACCATCTTTCTACCAGGGAATCTTCTCCCCTCCCAAGGCTCCTCTCAAATCTTCTCCTTTTTATCATTTCCCCTCTACCACACTGTCTTCTTCTTCCATTCTCTATCCCACCTTAATTGGGTAATTAACCTTAAAATATTCTTCTCATTACATTAATTAATCCGTAATCACACTGCTTTGCTAATCACCTTGACAAGCACACCGATTTAAGTTTAAAATATGATTGGGGGTTCACCAATTCAACTAAATTATATCATTAACGTGATTCATATAATTTTTTTTTGCTAAAAATAAAACAATGAAGGATATAGTTGAATATAGTAAAACAACATGTTTGAATAGGGGGAAATACATACATTGTACACACATATATTGGTCTTGTCCCATGGTGATGCATACAACATTCTCATAGCAATAAATTATATAATTGTCTGGTGTCTCTATATCCGTTGCTTTAGAAAGACAAAATAGGGAGCATTCGAGAAGAGTGGTGACTATAAACGGTAGATGATCTGATGTAGTTTCTTGGGGTCCCCCTCTTCCCTTCTTGATTAAAAAAATATATTTTCTTATTTATTGCGTTATTACTATTCAATCCTTAATTTTCGGGTTTGTCCCTTTATAAAAAAAAATCTAATTTTTTTCATCAATATAGATATGTGTGGGTTATGTTTCACATGTAGGTACTACACCTATTGTTATATGCTTGTGAGAATTGGGACCACTCCTACCACTTTTGCTACTCCTTCATATTCAATGGCATCTCTCTTTATGTTGGTTCTTTATTCTTGATTTGCATAAAACTTATTGGAATTTTCAAATAAAATTTCATATAATTTTTCCTAGAACAAGAAATAGGTTACAACTTATTACCAATTTTTAATTTGTCCTAAAAGGGTGGTAAAAGGGGTAGCCCGGTAGAGACGTAGAGTGGATGAAACACGGTACGATTCTCGCACCAGATCAATTGAAGGTAATGAGTTTGATTAATTATTGTCAACGTAACACTCCTTTGGTTGAACTTGATACACAGAGTTTTTTTAGTGCGATTTACAAGCTAAGTTATTACACACACAATTTTTCTAGAGCGTTTTGTGAACTTTACCCAATGTACACTTTCATACAATGATTGCGAGTTTTTATCACCACCCAAAAGTAAAATAGGTTACAAGTAGATAGTTATAGCCTAGGGTCACATGTGCTGAGAATTGGGACCATATGTCAATTAACATCAATTAAGTATGCATGTTTTTTTTAATATATTTCTTTTTTAGAAATAATAACAAATAATAATAATAATAATAATAATAATAATAATAATAATAATAATAATACAGTATATGTTTATTTCAATGGTAATACAAATTAAATGTAATAACACCTCCAATCATCATCTAGTCATCATACAATACAAAATTCCAGTCTACATTCACCACACCACATGGTGTATGTATATATTACTTGTCCTTTTTTGTCATTGTGTGTTTATATATATATGTATTTCATGCCAAGTTGAGGAGCTACCATTTACTTTATTTTCTTGTAGTCTAGTAATCCTGTTACACCTACTTTGACCAAATCTAGTACATATATATGCAATATTTTATTAAAAAACATTTATATTTAATTATTACGTTATTAAATAATTCATGTTTGAATTCATCAATTTATGGTTAGTCCATAAAAAAAAAGGATTTTTTTCTTTTTAAAGATTCATGAGTAGAGTAGTGTCATGCGAGAGAGTAATTTTAAAAGAAGAAAATAGTATTTTTCTATAATAACATAACTAACGATTCTTGTTGGGTTTTAGATATATATATTTGTGTTATAGTCTTATAGATTAACAATTGGTAAGAATAAGATTTTTTTTACATGTATATAGTCAACGGTAATTAGAACATTAACTCAAACCATGAAGGTTAATAATCAACTTTCACATTATGATTATCAAACTAATTACTTGACCAGCTCGGCTAATATGACTTACATCTTGGAAATGTATAAAAGTAATTTATAATAAAGATTACTCTAGTAATTAATTATAAGATTTTGGGCGCATTATTTTGATTTATCACACTCCGTAGTATGCATGCATGTATGTTGACGGAGAATGAAAAACTCCGTTTAATTAACGGACTAACTGTCCGGACGGAAGAGGATTGATGGGATTGGATCTTTTGGGTCAAATGTCAACGTCTGACGAAATAGTCCCCCGTTAATGGTGATGTCATGTCATTCATGTCTTAGATTCTCTACCAGCTGTCACCCTGTTATTTCTTATTACTTACGCCATCCCTTTTCATTCTTTTTATTTATACATATAATTGGTAAGTATAGTGAGTTACGGAGTATATCAAATGGAAAAGGCTAAGTGTACTCTAATTTTGTACTTCTAACTTATATTTTCACACATAAAATTTTTGATGTAAATATTTGTATTGGGATCCACATAAAAAATAATTTATCAGAACTCGTCGCATCAAGGAGTAAAATTTAGAAAGTAAGATTAGGAAATACATGTAGTAGAACTCATATCAAATACTATGATGGTGTCAATGATTTTGTGGTCTAGGTTTGTCCTCTAGTGGGGGCCTATAGCTGCCTTGAAATGTGATAGTTGAATGAGAGGAGCATAATTCTCGTAAAGTCATGAGTTCAATTTTTGTCAATACCTTTTCGGTCAAACTAATTGGACATGATATTTTTAATGCGATCTATCTTTTATGATATTTTATGAGCTATTACACAAGAGTCAGTTTACTCAATATATACCCTCGAATTATAGCAACAAATTCCTCTAGTCATTCAAAAATATAATACTATTATATATGCATATGCTGATGTACATACACACATAGAGAGCATTAATTAGTATAATGGAATAACTTTATATTGCAATGTTTGGTTGATGAATGATTATGTGCTTTCTTTTGCTTTGTGGGGTAGATGTAAGATATCCAATTATGAAAGTATACTAGTTAGGTCTAGCATTATCTTTTACATGTTTCAGCTCTCATAATGTTTATGTACCAAGCACCCAAAAACTATAGTAAAATTTGGTACGATTTAACTAAATAAGGTCAATTGTTTTCATCGTTTTAACTAAATATACATTATTTTGTATAAGGTAAATTCAGTATACAAATAATATATATTTTTTAATGATTCACATAGTACTATGTGGACTAGGGTCCACATAATAATTTGCGGAGAGAGTGAGTTGATTTAAATTGGAAACAAATTGTTGATAAAAAGCCCAAATTCAAATCTGATGGGTTCAATCCACACGAAAATCAGCCTAGAAAAGACTAATATATCCTATCTAAAAGCCCAACTTAGTCATAGTTTGAATTCTCAGAAGCCCAATACAAAGCCCAGCCCATATATATAGGAATGGACGTGCCCGCATGCGTACTGAACCGCCATAGACTACATTGTACTAGAAAGTTCCCTGCATAAAGTCGGCAATCCGTAACTCTTCGCTAACTAAGGCTTCAAGTTTTCTCCATTGCTGAGCTTCCCTTTTCACTCTCTCGTCGACAGGACAGGTATCTACTTTGTTCTCTTCTAGCTTTACTTTTATTAATATTTTGTTGCGTCTTAATTTTCAGTTTCCTTAATTTCCTGTGGCCTATTTGCATTCCATAATTTCTGTATTATTGTTGGTACGAGATCGTAGATTACTGGTTTTATTTTGCTTTATTGCCTGAGTCACATGCGTGTATGGATTTTTGTCCCGTTCTATTAAATTTTGGATGTATCAAGGTACCGGAGGGTTATGAAATAATTCCTAGCGTTTTTGTTATGGGAATAGATGATGTTTGGTTTGTGTTGATCGATTTTGAAGGATCGAGAATGCTTAAGGAAAATTGATCGAGCTTAACTGGTTAGCTGATCGTAAATTTTGGGTTCTGGATCGTTGTATGTTGTGTAGATGCATGGTTGCATGTTTATGTTGCGAAACATTGTTGCAGCTAGTGGAGCACACTATAATTTCAGGGCTGGTAGAGTTTTAGGATTGTGGAAGTAGGATAAGTAAGTAAATTGATGCAGGTGCTATGGGGTTTGTTAAGGTGCATTCATTTGAAAGATTGGGGAGCACAAATTGAGTAGTCTAGATCTAGTTGAAGGGTATGTGGTGGAATGATTATCTTGGAAGTTATTGGTCTGTCAATTGGTGATTAGTCACAGAGGATAAGCTGTCTTAAAAAGTTAATTATACATCGGTTTGTGGTTAGTTCATACAGGACTGGATGTTGTATGAACCCTTGTTGAGGCTAAATGTGGCAAAATTCGGCTTAGGTGTTGACTAGGTGCTAGGCGCCCATAGGTCAAGATGCATAAGGCTATAGTTGCCTATTTAATTGGCCGTTTAGTTGTCCTAGGCGGCTACTCAGGTGAGTTCTTTCCTTAGCTTTGCTTCGCTTCGCTCGTTTTGAGCGAAACATAGCTAAAATTGCTAGGGCAAACAACACACAGCAGAAATCAAAATCTAAGCCCCAAATTGCCAAGTAGAGCAGAGAAATGGAGAAACCTGAGCTAGCTGAGCGGAGAAGTCACCACCCATGGCCAGTGTTGCAAAAATCGCGCCTAGGCGTCGATTAATCGGCGCCTAGCGATTTTTTCAACATTGCCCATGGCACTCATCGTCCATCGCTGATCGTCGCATCGTTGTTGAAGCCATCCCATTGACAGACAATGGTCATTGCAGATGCGCAGTAGCACGCCATAGTCTAGTCATCGACTCCCGCTTGCAGTTGCCGCTAGACATTGGCTGTTCGATGCTCAGAGCTCGCTGTTCGCCGGGTGTGGTGTGTTCGTCGGGTGTGGTGTGGAGACCGAAGAGGCAGACTTAGAGTTTGCCAAGTTCGTTTTTCATTTTTACTTTGCGATTTGGGGCCTAGGGCTTTACTACTTTAGTTACTTATTGTTTAAGTAAAAGAATTTATTAATTATAATAATAATTAATTGATCTTTAAATGAAAGCAAAATATGTGTGCGTGTGTGTGTATGTGTGTGTATATATAGGCAGTGTAGGTGATAAAGACACTAATAAGTGGATAGTGTACCCACGAAAGAAGAAGGAAAGTCAGAACAAGGATGGTAACAATTAATCAATCAACCCCAAATCATGCAGCAGTTACAATTAAGGCATATTTCAAGGAAAATCTGCAATTATTATTTAACATGATTGTTGCTTAATTTCTACAATTAAAATTTAAACCTTGTAATAGGGTATAAATGAAGACCTTCTCCTAGGCAGTAAGAAAGCTCTAGCAGTTGGCCAAGATATCTTCTTGCCGGAGGGAAATTTTTGGTCCCTTGTTTTCTTTTCTTTCTTTTTGAAATCTGAAATTCCAGATTGACTTTTTCTCTCCTTACCTTTCTGTTCTCGGCCCTTTACTCTAACAGTAGGCACCTACCACCTTCTACAACCATGTCGAGGCCAATGATTATTACCTCGTAGTGAATTTTAATGAGTGCATTTAAAGAAATAAGTGTCTTTGTATGATTTTTTTAGTAATCATATGCTTGTTTTGGAGTAGTATGTGTCTTTGTATTAATTGTGGTGTGATCTTGTTTTCTTTCTTTTTTAGTACTTGTATAATCAGTTTCATTGAGTACTTAGTGGTATTCTGTTTACCTACATCCTTTGATGCTATGTTGATGTGCTTTATTTATTTTTTGCACCTTTTTGTGCTTTCAGATTATTAAACTTCACGTCAATGATTGATGGCACCTACTAACTTTTCAGATTGATCAAAGGTGAAATGGAGGGAGGAAGAGATCCTTTCTTTGGCTTTGGTAACCCTTTTGGTAGTTTTGGAGATCATAGAAGTTTAATGTCAAGCTTTTTTGGCGGGAGAGATCCTTTTGATGACCCATTCTTCACACAACCATTTGGGGGCTTGTTTGAGTCGAGCTTTTTTGGTCCGAATGTGGGCCCAAATCTACCTGGATTTCCTAATCCAGGGATTTTTGGGCCTAATGGAAGTCAATTTATGGGCTCTCGTGTAGCTGGATTTCCTAATTCAGGGATTTTTGGGCCTAATGGAAGTCAATTTATGGACTCACGTCCAACTGGATTCCTTGAACAGCAGCAGCTCCCGCAACGCACTGCATCTCGGGGGCCTATAATTGAAGAATTAAATTCTGATGATGAAACCGAAGAGAAGGAAAGAACCACTATGGAAGGAAATCCAAGAAAGCATGGAAGATTGAGTGAAGAGCCTTTTGTTGAGGACCCAGATGATGAATCTGAAGGTTGCTAGTATTTTTCTATATTTTCGTTTTTCTCCTCTTCTCTCTTTCCTCCAATTCTCTATTTTGTTTCCTTGTGGAGTCCATGATGGGTTCTTATTGTATTATTATATTATGATAGAGCGGAGGAGGAAGCATATTCACTATGGGAATGAGTTTGGGCAGAGGCAGATGCAACATTTTCAACCACAGCCCCAGGGACAAAGTTTCACATTCCAGAGTTCAACTGTTACCTATGGCGGGGCTAATGGTGCATATTATACTTCATCTAGAACCAGGAGGACAGGGAGTGATGGAGTATGTAAATCTATTAGGCTTTAAATACTTAAGTTTATTCTGAATACTTTTTTTTTTGTACTTTATTTGATTCCCTACTTTGGTTGTACGGATTTATAGTTGGCATTTGAAGAAAGTAAAGAAGCTAATTCAGCAACTGGTCAAGCACGCCATAAGATTTCAAGGGGGATCCATGATAAGGTGTGTTTTTGACCTTGGGCACTTTTAATACTTTCCTGTATAAATGCAGATGTGATGCCTGTAGAATCTGATAGATTAAAACAATGTATGAATATAGGGTCATTCTGTCATGCGGAAACTGAATCCAGATGGTAGAGTGGATACAATGCAAACTTTGCACAACCTTAATGAAGGTATATGTCTGTCAGTTTTTCCTTGGTCTCTTTTGGTATCCAAATGATTCATGAGATTCTAACTTGAAAATTAACCATCTAGATGAACTCTCAAGTTTTGAGGAAGATTGGAAGGGGAAAGCTAAAATGCATCTTCCTAGTTGGAGCGAGGGGTTGAATGCCAACGGTGCTATTGGTGAGTGTATTAAATCATGGAGTAATTTTTTCTCCTTGCCTTTACAATATTTGTACTCTGTGTTCTTTTTTATTTGGGGGTGTGAACTTGAATACATGGTGTCACATGGAATTGATGATATAGTGGTTTATGATCCAGAACATCGTGTTGTGCTTTTGCCTCCTGCAAGCTATATAACACCATAATGGAATATGCATTTTGTCCATGTCTGTCTCAATACGAGTGTATTGACACCAGATTTCTATCTTTTGTATCTATGTGCTAGGAGATGGAAGCAATGCTCAGAATGGAGTGGCAAGCAGGGGAGGTTGGGCGCTTCCTTCAACAGAGAGAGTGCCTCAGTCTAGTAGCACGAGACCCATCTATGGAGACGGAACATTTCAGAATGAGCAGCCAAGTGTGAACCTGAACCAGAGCTTCTCATCAACTGCAACAAGGAAAGAGGACAAAAGAGGCGCGAGACGGTCCCATTAGTGTGTGAATAAAGCTAGCAGATGGCAAAATGCACTAGTTACTTAACTGGGACATTATATACCAAAGTGGAAACTAAAATTTACATTGTTGAAATATGTCTCTTGTAGCGTTCATGGTATAGAAACTAGAAAGTATAGTCTTGATGTTGGTCAATTGAATCTTCATTTTCTAGTATGATCGTTTTAGACATCCAGTATTTTTTACTATTGTAAGATCATAATTTTTCATGTTATATAAAGTTCATGAATTGACAGATCTATTAGCTAGATAATTGGCGACATCTTCACGAGGCAAATTATATTATGTTTCACTGGATCTTGTTTTGAAATGATATTTAATAATAATGTGTTTGAGTTAATATATTATGACTATAAGTATATATTATGTGTTTTTAATTTATTTACAGCACATAATTTATTGACGAAACCTACATAATATATTAGTTATATATATGCATGCAAGATTGACTTTGGTCTATAGTAATAATTTTATATTTTATATTAGTTATTGTCAAGTCTATTTATATTTTTCTTATATAAAAAATTCAATTTTAAATATTTTATATTTTGAAATAGTGGAGTTAAATCAATATTTGAAAGAAAATTTCAAGAAATTAAAAATGAAGAACATTTCTGTAAATAAACAAGCCCCTGAGAAGAGACACAGTCCAGACACTATTGGGCTTTGAATTTGAGGCGGAAATGGCAGCAATGAGAGCCACGACGAGCGTACTTTCACGGGGAATATTCCGGCCACAGATATCTTTACTTACAGCACGTTTTGCCCACGCGCCGCTGCGACCGAGAACCATTGGTTCGAGCTCTCTCCTCGTCTTGCGCACCATCTACTACTCTCCCGTCCTGTGCAAGGCACACGACGGAAGCGATGACGACGGGAAGAAGTCGCCGGCTAGGATGGCTCAGGTTCAGCAGCTCATATATGAAGCCACGGAGCGGGCTCAATCCGCCGGGAATGAACCTATCCCTAAAATCACAATCGGTATACCTCCCATTTAAATCCCCCTTTCTGTTTTTGTTCATTTAAGCAATTATCCAAACGAAAATCAACTCTGTAAGTCGATTAAATTGGGGATTTTCCAGCATCATCATCGCGCTATACTTTCCTAAATCAAATTTAACTTATAGTGCCTGCGATGTTCAGTCTGACATTGGTACCATTTGAACTTTTTAGTTTAGAAAAATGATTGGAGCATAGTGTACAGAAATAGTGAGAACAGTTAAGGGGAAAACAAAACTGCTGAAGGAAAGTGGAAGCAGAAGTTCATTTGGAGGAAAAAATTGGCTGCAACACCTTAGCATTGCTTCATGGCCGGCATTGTTCTAGTACTTCACTCTAAGTCACAGGACAAATCTAATATCTTTTCTTGTTTTTCTTATTGTGAATCTAGATCATGTTACTGTCAACTTTGCTAGAAGTAGCGGCCCGGGAGGTCAAAACGTCAACAAAGGTCTCTGGTAGCTAAATTAGAAGAAAATATTGCTTTAAATTATCCATCCCTTTCTTTTTTCGTAGGTTGATTCCTTTTTCCTATTTGCAGTTAATACCAAGGTGGATATGCGGTTCAATGTTCAAAATGCACATTGGTTAAGTGAAAGGGTTAGGGAGAGGATTATCCAAACGGTCAGTTGTTATTTCCTTTATTTCAGAATTTAGATTGTCGTTTGAATGAAAAGGGTAGTAGACTAGTAGGTGGATATGTACATAGGATAATAGGCCATGATTGCTTGTTAAAGTTGCTTTAGATTCATTAGGATTGGAGAACACCCTCGATTCACTTGAGTTTCTTACTGCAGTTCCATAGGGATAGAATCGTGCCTTTCTGGTTGCCTAGCTTTTCTTAGAAAGTAGCTTCATACTTCCGGTAATATTTAGTTGAAACCTTGAATTTAAAATTGAGTTCCAATGAAATTGAAGGCAAAGAAAAGAGTATTAGGCGGATAGTCTGTTTATGGATATGGCTTCAGGTCACAGTAAGATAACTCGGCAAATTGTGCGTTCCTAGAGCATTGACAGTAACTATAATGTTTCAGTAATGTTAGATGATTTGTCTTTAAAGGTTTTTGGTTCTGTAATTACTCTGCAAATCTAAGCAACCACTTTCTGCTCATTAGACCAGTTTGCTAATGGTGGCCTTTTCATGTGAAAACTTGCTTACCACTATTTATCTTATCTTTGGGTTTAAACAGGAAAAGAATCGGATCAATAAAGATGGAGAGCTTGTGATTTCTTCTACCAAGACCCGAACACAAAAGTAAACCGCTTCCCATTAAATGGCCTCTTTCTCCTTAATCACTGCCTAATTCAACTAATTAGATGCTATCATTGTTTCAGGGGTAACATTGAAGATGCTTTGAGTAAATTACAGGTACTAGTTGGAAACTTTTCTGCGTTGTACGGTTCTAAATTAGCTTTACCATCTGGTCAGAAATGGCAAAAAAAAAACAAAAACATTCTTGATGGTCACAGATCATGTGTTAGACGCTAGAATTGCTTCTATAACCACTACAGAGTTAGTTGTAATGGAGTGTACAATTGCAGGCCATCATCGATGCTGCTTCGTATGTCCCACCACCTCCATCAGAAGAGCAAGTGAAAAGAATTGCAAAGTTGTAAGAGTTCACTTGCCCCGTCTTCGCCATTACTGTTTCTTCCATGGGATTGCGAAATTTTAGCTTTGTCAACTTTCCTAAGACTGCATTGCACTTGAGTTATAACTATAGCCCGACAATTGACCCCCTCTTTCTTTCCTTACCTTCCATTCTTCTCCACAACTCAAAGAGCTGCAGCTGGGGAGCGTAAACGCCTTGACAGCAAGAAGGCTCTTTCCCAGAAGAAGGCTATGAGAAGAAGCCGGGATAGTTGGGATTGATTGATTTTACAGGTTTATGAATTAGGCGCAAAATCGTTCTTCCCAAACACAGGTATGGATATGGAACTTCATCATCGATCTCTTTCTGTGATCTCTATGTTCATAACATTGATAAAATGCACTGAGAAACTCATGCTTTAAGCTCTACAGGTATTTCTGGCAACCATAACTTGTCTCTAAAGGGGAAGTAGAAGTCACCATTTTCCCACCACATGGATAGTTATAGATACATATATATATATATAGCCCTAATTTAGAAACACTTGTAATAGTTGTGAATTGCAAAGCCCACAGTTTAACTGTCAGTAGCAACTTGTGTTCCACCAAATTAGTCGAACAGTTGGCCTGGTAATCACGAAGTTTTAAATTCGACTCTCCATAAGAGCTGTCTATTGACTTTTTTGGTGTGAGCTTTTCACTGGACATTTTTATACATTTGTAATTGGTATTGGTTTTGAATCTATTGCTTGCTTGCTGCAAAATTCATTAAAAAAAAATAATAAAACTTGAAGATTTTACATATGGTTTTGCATTTCTGCAACTAAAACTACCCTTCTGGGAAGCAGAAAATTCTTTCATTTTCTTAATTTATGTTATAATATTATATACATAGCTGAAACTATGAAAATAAAATTATAAAAAAGAACGAATAAATATATGATTGCATCCAGTTGAGATGATGCTCACCAAAGGGGCAAAGATTCATTTTCTGAAAAGAAATTCTTCACCGGATTCCTTGTCGAAATGTCTGATCCACCTGCTTTCTCCCTTTCTGCCGCCGCTACCGGTGGCTCCCACGTGTGCCATGTCCAGCCCCTTCCCCACCGGCAAAAAAACGGAGCGGACAATTCTTGAATTTCCGTCGAGGACGCTCCGCCACCGGAAATCCGCAGCCACCCTTGAGCTAGCATTCTTGCATATCAGTACAGCGCCGCCGTGGCCTAGCTTCGCCACCCTCAGTAATCTCGAAAAGTCATTTCTCCGGCAATCCACGACCAGGAAATCAATCCCCGCCAGCCCCTCCATGGCCTCCTCCGGCTCTCCCACAATTATCTCCGGCGACATCCCCGCCTTCTGCATGGCTTCTGCGTACTCCTCTCTCGATTCTTGATCCGGGAGTATACACACGTGCCTGCCTCCGGCGTGGCGGCTCGCCACCGCCAGCCCCACGCTCGTCGCCGTCACCCCTCCTTTCGACCACGCTTCCACAATCAGCTGAGCATTCCACCCCGCCGCCATCGCCGATATCAACTCCGCCACACTAGATTCATGAAACAGCTCACACTACACCCAAAATAACAGCAAAACATCATAAGCCCATCATCATCAAGATAACCCAAAAGAAAAAAAAAGATATCTTTTCCCTTTCTTACAAAAACTTACAGATTTCACAGTATCAATATAAGCTTTGGATGCATTTTCCGGCGACCAAACAAGCTTCATCTTAACTCTGATCTTCCTCCTCTTCTGTATGTTATTATCACCTTTTTGGGTCTGGAAATTATTATATATGCTTTGCTTTGGGGCAAAGAAAAGGACTTAGAAAGGCGCAGTGAGATGAAGAATAGAAATTGGAATTGTAAAGCAGTCAAGACTGAAGATTGGGTTTATATTACAGACAGAAAATGGTTGAGCAAGAAAAGCGACCCTCTAGAAATAATAGAATAAGGAAAGAACAGAACTGGAGGAAATGGTCATATGGAGTTCACGTTGACATTTATTATTCTACCCAAATCCAACGTGGGAGATTACGAATTCATGTGGGTTGGATTTTCATTTTCTTAACATTATTATATTCATAAAATAAAACCAGATCCAATTACTATACGAGTGTAAGCCAAAAAAAAATTAGAGTTTCTTCGAGTCGAACTCGAATAACGTACTTAGAAAAAAATTAGAGTTTCTTCGAGTCGAACTCGAATAACGTACTTAATCTTGAGTTAAGTTAAGTTCGATATTTAATTTTTTAAACTAACTTGAGGTTCGAGCTTTGATTGTTAATGCACGTTCATCTTTACTCGATTACATCCTATCAGGATAATGATAGAATAAATTTTATGAGAGTAACCTTAGCTAAATTGATCGAACAATTACAACCTAAGCAGATTTACCTCATTACGGCTCTTTGTCTGACTAGGATCAGTTGCATTTTTGGATAAACATCATAAAGTCAAACCTATAACTTCTCCTGTGGTGATCTCACAACATCCCAACATCAAATTAATGATGTTGTGAACGGTTCAAGATTAGTGTGGTAGGGCCAAGTGGTGCAGTGTTTGATGTGGATTGTTATTTGGTAGGAAGTGAAATAAATGCAGAGAGTCAGTGAGCATGCAGCAATTAATGGTTCAATTCATAATTTGTATAAAAATGTGTACCAACATAAAGTCTTTGGTGCAACATAAATGAAAGCTTTGAAATGGACAGTAAAAGTCATAAATTTCTGGGAAATTAGTTGTGGGGTTGAGTGCTCAGAAATGGGTAAACGCCATTAATGGGGGAAAATCAGGTCTACTGAAAAAAATTGGTCTAAGAATAGTAAACTTTAGGCCTAAGCAATGTTTATTAGGTACAAATTAAATGTTGATTTCATGTGATTTAATCATTTGCATTCACTAGTATTGCATGAATATGATGTAAGAGATGATGTAGGTGCATGAGATTAGTCTATTCGACAAATTTTGACTTTTACTCGTTTGTAATGTATGTAAAAGATGATGAATGTGAAATTAATTTAGATTTGAAATTAAATATATACTGTAATTACTCAAAGGAAAGTTGAATGCAAAGTACAAGCTAAGAGCCGCTTATTCGCCCGTGTAATTGTTTCAATTGTCTCAAAATGCTGGGTATTAAGTTATATTTGTATTATTTCATGAGTGTTTTTTTTAAGAGAATTACTTAGCTCGAGAAAAAGGTTAGATGTAGGTTGCAGTGCAATTCGACTTAGAGGGGGTGGTGAAATGGGTAAAAGGGAGAAGCTACACCTGTATCTCCCCCCACCGCACCCCCACCCCCCCTCCCACCCCCGCTCCCCAACATAATATTTAGGAAATTGTGCTTTGCCATATTTGATAACAGAACGATTGCAAATTCTCCAGCTAACACTGTGTGTCACGGTGTAAGCAGATGGCATGAAGTGTTTGTTCCACCTGTAATTGAGATCGTTACGTTGCTAAGTGAGGATTGCTCGGACATTTCGAGGCGAGGATAGTCCTTTTGCGATAAAGGTGATTGACAATTCTTTTCCAAGAATCTCTTGTCCTTTAAATTAAAAAAATCAAATTATTTATAATTTAATTTCTATTAATTAACACAATTCTTACAATCTTATCCAATAAAACTTATACATTTATAACTATATGAATTTTTTTTATCAAACACAAACATCAATTTAAAAATTATATATCATATTTAAAACATTTAACAAGATTAAGTATTAGTTTGACTTTGATGTAGTAAACGAAGTAACGAACCAAAAACAACGAGTCTAAATTATATATTAAAAGTCTAATAAATATATAATTATCAAATTGCATTGATTAAAAATTTTAATAATTATTTGTATTTGTTCTAACTAATAACAGACCATATTTTATTTCATATAATCCATCCCAAAATGGCGTTCAAAAAAGATATGCGTACGGTGTCCGTTTACGCATCTGGTACGGAAATAGACCGTATTTGTTGACTTTTTCCGATGTATGCGCGCCCTTTGGTCGGTATTCTCATACATACGTGTACAATACAGCGTATGCATTGACTACACCTACAACCCTCTAATCCATATCCCTACCAGAAAGGTCCAGAATGCTATATATATATATATATATATATATATATATATATATATATATATATATACATATCCATCTTTTTTTTTTTTTACAACCATATTAACCTCAAGTCCTCAAGATGGACAAATTTATTTATGTTACTGGATATAAAAATAATCAATATTTAAATTAGTTTTAACTCTGGATAACACTTTAAGAAGCATTATTTGGCATAGACCAGTTATGAGTTGACGAAAAATCAGACTTGATCAATGTTGAGTTTGAATTCAAATCAGGTCGATTGAGTATAACTCAACCTAGTAACTATCTCTAATCAGACATAAAATAGTCGACTTTCTAATTAAATACCCATTCAACTAAAATGCATCTACTATACATGTATAATAGTAGTTGATACGAGGGCAAAATCAGCTGAGTTGGTTGGACAATGAGCTTGCTGAGTTGGTTGGACAATGAGCTTAGTAATCACAAAATTCTAAATTTAACTTAATGTCTTTTGACATTCTTAATTAGTCGATCAACTATGGACAACTTACTTTTCGTTTTCGTAAATCAAAGAACAAAAGTCAAAATGAAATTTAAACCTTTAGAGTAACTATTTAAAGGGTTGAATACATGCCGCGTGAGGAAGGAACCTAACGTGTAGGAGCACAAATAGATTTGACAATTCACAAATTAAAACAGATAGATTATTGATCCAATTCAACATCATATCATCACCCCTGACATATACCTTAACTTTTAACTAATTACAATGTATTTAGTATTGGTTGTTTTCTACACACCAAGGACGTGTTACAAAACAATGTTGAACTTTGGCATATCAGCCCGCAGGTCATTAGGTCAACATTAACGGCTACTAGTGTTTCTAAATATGTAATTTGCACTTAATTAATTTAAGCATCTTTTGAGGATGAGTTTAATTGATTAAACTATTTGTAAAATTTCATATTGTTATGTAAACTAGTTCGTCTTTTTTATAATACCAATATTCTTAATTTCGAAGTTTTTGACAATTTTGCTCGGCATCTCACCCTGTTCTTGAAGATCTTGGGTAAGCATGAACAAAAATAGTCGATCGATTGAGTAACCGATGATTACTAACAATCAAATCGATTAAAATTTTCAGGTATTGGTTATGAAGTTAAAAAAAATTAGTTATTTTGATTTTCTCGATTGGTTTACTTATGATGATGGATGGGAATTTACTAGGCATTTAAACATAGGGATGTGCAATAAACATAAGTTATGAAATTTTTTTATTTAAAAAATAGGTTATTTTGATTTTCAATCAGTTATTGATCAGTTACGACTATATGATGGAGCAACATGTTAAACACTCTATTTTCACTTTCTTAATTTTCTTAATCAACTTGCATTGAAATAAATTAATTTAATTTATTTATAAAGACGTTTATAACTAACCATAGACAAAATTAAGTTGAATAAAATAGAATTCTTCCCACCGTATGTCGTGTTAAAGTTTATCATGCATTAACCTTGACTTCATAATATATACCTTTAATTTACAACCTTTTTAATGTTGTTTATCACCCATTGGTCTTTTAGATCTAATCTCTTTTTGATTAGGACTGTTTAACTATATTCCACTTTCTTAATTAAGCATGAGGCTTTTCACATTAAGTTCAAAGCTAGGTTGATTCAATTCATATCCTAGAATGGAATCGCGTAAAGTTTAACGGTAGAATTTTATGTTATTTATTATGATTTGGTCTTTTCATGTCATGATCATTCACATCTTGGGTTATACTTTTTTTATTTTTTATTTTTTATTTTTTATTTTGGGTTTTGTGACGAGCAAAACTCACAACTACTACCTAAAGATGTGCAGTGAGTAAACTCCGTCTTATGAGTTATGACCCTAGTAAGCAAGGGTTATATCTTTCGTTAATGATTGAGTTTATTTTGTTTGGCCTAAATTTATATAATTTGAGCGTTTAACTTCTCCTTTTATCAAGAAAAGGTCAATTCCTATAGAAAGTAATTGATTATTATTAAGGCATTTAGCCTTGTCTGTCGAGCTATTGAGTCACCATGATTTATATCCTTCCAAATGCTCTATCGGGTCAGGCTATGGGGTCCAAAGTTGAAAATTCAATCTTTTGGGAGAAATAATTAATTATTAAATAATATACTACCACCTAATTAATAAATAGAACTATGATACAGTTGTAATAAATATAACATAAAAATTAATACAATTTAATCCTGGGCGGTTACTGCATTTGCATTTGCGTACAGCTATTACCTAATCAAAAGGCATATGAAAACAGGGGAAAATGGTAGTTTTATTGTCTTCCACCGCCCGCGTTAAGGTGATGTAACCATTAGGACTAGGCGTAATATTCAGAGATTATCCAAAAAATGTCCATCTCATCCTCATCTGTCCCAAGCTAATCACTCTAATCCTCTTCATGGATATAATTCTATTCTGCTAAATTCTGGAAACACCCACTTGCAGATAAGAAAATAAAAATATTGGGTTAATATAAGTTTTAGTTTAACTATTCTATTTTATCATATTTGAATATCGACTATTAAAAAGATGTCATTTTTAGTCTTCTATTCATACTAAAGAGTGGTAGTTTCTAGACCCAGAAACAATATGTTTTTAAAAATCGAGGAAAGAGTGGTACTTTCTAGATCCAGAAACAACATGCTTTTAAAAATCGAGGATGGAAAAATACCATGATCAAGAGATCAAAATTAGCCTTTTTAAAAGGTAAATATAGATTGTCATGTCTATCTGTACACTTTGTGCACGAGAATTCTTTATCTTCTCTAATCAATTAAAGTCTCCCCAAAGGACAAAAAGACTGCATTGGAGTAGGATTTTAAGGTGATCAATCGAACCAATTGGTCCACGAGCCCAAAGAGAGTGTTTTTGTAGCAATTTCAACTAAAAATTTCTGATAGCAATGTCAAAATTGAACATTTTGAAGCTGGAGGTACACAGATACATTGCATAGCTGTCTCAACTAAAAAGAACCTTTCCACCACAAACTCAAGCATTCAATTTCCATTTCTGGTGTCTACAAAAAAAACCATAATTTACAAAGAAATTCCTCTATACTAAGTTTCTAAATTCCAAGCAATGCTTTGAATTAGCGCAAAATGCCCCGAGGTAGAGGGGAAGCAGACGATGGATGAAGTGTAACAAGACTCGAGATGCCATGTTTAGCTCGGTTTCAGAAAACGCGTTTGAAAGTTGCTCGCTTTTGGAAATTCTCGAGTGATTCGCTAGTGTATGAGAATGCGTACCTTGTGGTGTCAATGGTGGATCGGTACCTCCCGGAGCGAACGGTGGTTCGTCCGTGTGGGAAGGGCTTTCTGAGTGATTAGCATCGTCGTCTTTTGACCCATCATCAGAATCTCCTCTCTCGTCTTTAGGTCCATCCGAACTTTCGCCATTGCCATCCCGGGGAACGCTCCTAACCAAGTCTGGTCGTGCCTCAACACCAACTCGTCTCAGGTGTAGCTGTTCGTTCCATTGGAAACTTAATGAGTAACTCAACGTTATTATTACCAGTGATTGAAACCTCATCCTCGAAAACAAACTTCAATACCTGAAGATGAAGGTTCACTTCATCGGGCCGAGAAAGAAAGGGAAAATCACCTCCAGTCTTCAAGATTGCTTGTCGGGCACCGGGGTACCTTTCTCTAACTTGATCTTTGAGCTGTTGTGGGGTCGCACAGTAATCATTCGTCTTCAAGCAGCAGCAAACGTACCATAAAAAAAAAAAAAAAAAAAAAAAAAAAAATTCAATACAGATGAGATACAATATTCAAAGCATATAAGATATCGAGCACTATTTAGCATAAAAGAAAACATATGACAGTATAATCTCGCTATATAGGAAGCAACGAGAACATTCTCAACACAAAATTTGTAACCCAATGCACGTTTTTTTTTTTGGTCAGAGTAGGCCCTAACTGTAGGAGGCACCTTTAAGCCTGTACCATACTCAGACAGTCAGACTAATCCCCGTTCGCACCGGGCCGGGCCCAATTAAAGGGCAAAGTGCTGGCCAGATTGATTTTTCCATACGAGAGGGGGTTCAATAATCGATACCCAATGCATGTTCATATGTGGAAATGTAACCTATAGAAACGTTTAGCTAACCGTACATCCATAAGGGTGATAGAAGAATCTGGAAGGAGAAGAGGTCCAACTGATGCAGCATCTGCCGTCAATGTTAATCTGGATGCCAGGTCATCTTTAGCGAGTGCTTCAACCTACACAAAATATAAAGCTCAGACGTTCATAGTGTAAATGCGTGTGCTTATGAAGGATCACCCGAGAAGACCAACCAATCAGAACTGTTGAAATGGTTCGGCTTAAAATTTTACCTGGGAAACAACAAAATCCACAGAATCTGCAATAAAAGGTTCTTGCGGGACATCCCTGATTCCAGTCAGGACATACCGCTTCAGTAGAAAAGACGGTGTCCAAGCAACACTGCATCGAGGAAACGAAAATAGAAAAAACTTATCTTTCAATGCACGAAAAAGATCAGATTCTGAAAGTGCATAAACAATTTCTCTTTTTTATTTTAGTAGTGTATAACAACAAATTTAGCATCGTTGAGCAGCACTAAAGCGCTATATTTAGGAACAGAAACTATATATTTTAATTCCTGTTAGTTCCTTAGTACAATGGGATTCAAAAATCAAAATGAATCGATAAGACACTCATTTGGGATATGATTTCAGTCAAAGCAGACAATTTTATTGGCTTCAAATCATAGTCTGCAATACAATTCCAATGTGAACATAAGATCGATAAATTCAAACTCGTGGATATTAGCATGGAACTTACACAGGAGCCCATGGCATAGCAGCAGCAAAACTAGTTGTCTCCAAAAAAGTGTTTGAAAGTACCAACGACCTAACACGACGTGGACGATGCTGAGCAAATAGTTGTGCTAAGAATCCTCCGAGTGCTGTACCATATAGATGTATCTATCCAAATAAAAATTGCTGGATCAGTTAAACAGTTAATATATAACTACATGTTATCATTGTGATATGTGCATTATGTTACGTGAAAGTGAAAAGGCGGTTTTTAACTCGAGAGGCCAATCAAAGCTCAAGTAGGTATCATTTAGAAAGGAGACGGTGCAACTTGATTCACATGACCAAAAAAAAAAAAAATTGTTTTCTCTGAGACTTCAAATGTCATTCGAAAGATGAAAAAGATACAGAGAACCAAGGTCGGAGAAATCTTACATGGTGAACATCAATAGCATCTAGAAACTTCTCAAATGCTTGAACCCATTCATGATGGTTCCATGCACGGGCAATATCAACAGAAATCACGCGATAACCCTGAACGGAAATACTATAAGTGTTGGCTTCTTTCAAATAAAGATACGCATAGATTAAAAAAAGCCAACTCAAGAAGTATAAATGGTACAATAGAAAATTTTATAAAACATATAAACAGAAAGGAGAAATTTTTATCTTTGAAATAAATCACCTGCGCTTACAGGCCTGCAGGGATTCGGTTAACCGCCATTAGTATTCATTTCTAAGGATTGGACTTACAGTATTTCCATTCAGCACATATTTAGATGATTATTAAGTTCACCCGACATTTATCATCCCACATATCTAGATAAATTTCAGTAAAACCGCCTATTTCTGCCCAACCTAATTTCAGTTTTCCTCGACATTCTTGAGGGAATTTGGATCATTTCTAAAGAGGTCGTATTACTTTATGATTCAGATAAATGATATTTAGAAAAAAGACTCAAAACTGCTGAGAGTATCTACCCATCAGGTATTACTTTCATTAAGGACTTATCTTTCTCCACTTTGTATGGAATCCTCTAAGCATAGCTGTTTGATATTCAACAATCGAAAGAAACATCAGACAGATCAGTAGTGCATATACTAAATACTAAATATAGACGCAACAATGGACAAATGGCATGATCTGTTTGTAGAAGAACGAAGAAGCAGGTTATGCAACGACAAAAACAAATTATGACATCATCAAAATTACTACCTTCATGGACAATGACATGATCTGCTTGTAATATACATCAGCCGTTCCCGCTATGCCAGGAAGACAGATGAGTGGAGGAACCACTTTAGGGCCAAAATCATAATAGCGCCACTGCTTCGACCCAATCTGTGATTAAAAGCGGGCAAAATGAACGCAATCTTTTGCATGATAAAACCAAAATTATAGAGAGCTCACTATCAGAATTCACATATGAAAAGTCCACACACCAGTGCCATCAAATTTTGTAATTTGAACTTATCTAGCCATATATTCAGAATGAGGAAAAGTTCAGAATGCCACAAACAAAAACCATGATACTGCTAAACGGAACATTCTTTTGACACTACCAAAAGCTTATCAGATAAACTATTTCATTAACAAATGGAAAGACCAAATACACAGAACCTAAGAGAACTCCAAAAAGCTTAACAAATTCTACAGACAGATCACAGATGCAAGATATAACTAGAGAAGCTTATACAAATTAGACACAGTTATGAGCTAACCACACTCTTCGAATGACTGCAACAGGCTCAGTTCATACAAAGATACAGTGAGTACAAATGTTCCAATGATATGATTTCTATAAACAAGCAAACCTGCTCAGTCATAAATAAGTAAAACAGTGTCCTAAAGATGCCATCTTTATTAACGAAACATTAAATTCCTGAGAACAAGTTCGCATAATCACGGAGTAACTGGCAGCCCAGAAACAGAAACAAAGGAATACCCAATTGAGATAAGAATCAGGGGAACAAATCCCAGATTTCAAACATTCGAACACAACGTAAAAAGGCATCTTTTTTTATAAATCAGATGACAACACACTTACAGGGATCTTATGAAGAGGGACCTGAGACTTGAAGTAGATGTAATCACCGGGCGCCGAGAAGACGCCTTTCATTGCTGATTCTTAACCCCTTATTTCTCTGCGCCAAACCATTACCTATAAAAGCTTGAAGGAAACCATAGCTCCCGATTGCAAAATCTGGTTTTCGAGCAGTACGATTGATCTTCTGTCTGCAAATTCTTCGAGATGGTGCGCAGAGCTCTATGGGATTCGAAGTATTGATATGATCGAAAGACCGATGAACCCACGTGGATGGACCCCTCTTCCTCCCTGGCGTTTCCCAGTCAAAAAAACACCCAAAATTAGAGCTTTCCAATCATTAACTACAGAATCAAAACCACAGCTTTACGTAATTATTTTTCTAAGGGCAAAATGTAATTAGCACCAAAGACTTAAACTTAACAAGATTTGCAATGCGTTAGGTTAGTAAGAAGGAATTAGGGGGAAGAAACTCTAATTCGATGAGAAATAGGGGAAGAAATTTTAATTCAGTGAAAAAAAAAAGATAATATGAAATAAGGTAGGAATTTAAATTACATTTTGTTAAGGAATAATAGAATTATTGGGAATGAGCCATATAAAGACTAAGGGGCGCACTCCTTTGTGAATAGGCTCCCAGGAGAGAAAAAGGAATGTACGCTGACCATCCACGTGTCCAGATCAACAAATCAGATGTAATTTTAAAAAAATGACGCGGTGACATTTTCGTAAATAACTCAAATTTTGGTGCATGTAAATGTGTTATAAGTGCAAGTAGTTGGTGCACTTTTTTTAAGTAAAAAGTGCAGGTAAATTCACTTACAAGTGCACTTTATTTCACCTATAAGTGCAAGTAATTTTACCTTGTTAACCTTCGTGCACCTAGGTGCAACTACTTATGACTATAGATGCACCTAGTTATAACGTCAGGTGCACTTAGTATTGATGCTCAGTGTAAATTTTACTTGCACTTATAATACATTTTACATGCACTTGTAACATTTTACTTGCACTTACAAGTACACATACTTTCACCTACAAGTGCATGTAATTTTGCCTTGTTAACATTCATTTATCGGGTGCATCTACTTTCACCTACAAGTGCATGTAATTTTGCCTTGTTAACATTCATTGATCGGGTGCACCTACTTTCACTTACAAGTGCATGTAATTTTGCCTTGTACTGTTAACATTCATTGATCGGGTGCACCTACTTTCACCTACAAATGCACCTAGTTATAACTATAGGCGCACTTACATCTGAACACGTGGCGCACGCAGGATTATTCGCATTTCGCTCATGGGCGCGCCATTCGCACCAAAACGCGATTCTAAAGACTAAAACGTCTTTGTGTAATACTAATATTAATAATAATCAAGGGTAAAAAAGTGATTTTCTTCTTTTTTTTCCTTTCATTTTTCCCATTGAATTGCAATTCATCAAAATGAGAAAATTGCAATTCTCTCCAACCAAACATTGTAATTTGGGTGGTTAAAGAATTATGTTGTAATTGAATTTCAACTACACCCAACCAAACGGCCCATTAGCATTTTGTCATTTCAACCCACCATATATTTTGGCATTCTTTTTTATAACCCATATTTTTCAATTTCGTCAAACTATATCCTAGACTTCATAAACATGCCTCCAAGTACATAAGAAGATAATGGCAAATTATATTGTGCACACCGCGGTGCATAATCGATTATGCACCGCGCGTCAAAACGACGTCGTTTTATTTAATGAAAATAAACGACATCTGTTTCGCGTCGTTCCGCGCCATTCCACAAAAAGTAACGCTGTTATTCAGTTTCATTTTGTATACACTGTAGTTTCATTTCGATATAATTACATCTTCATTCGATATTATAACACCCAAATATGTGAAAATGTGATTTAATTTTATTTTATATACACCATAGTTTCATTAAAACACAACTACATGATCATTTCGATATAACTACAGCTTCATTACACAATATACACTAAAAATGTGAAATGTTATTCAGTTTCATTTTATATACACTGCAGTTTCATTTCAACACACCTACAGTTTCATTTCACTTCAATTGCAGTTTCAGTTAATAATAAAAAAAAAATAATACGTGATGCAGTGTCAGTTTAAATACACTGTAGTTTCAGTTCAACACAACTACAGTTTCACTTCAATTGAATTGCAGTTTCAGTTGATAATATATAAAATATTACGTGAAGCAGTATCGGTTTAAATACACTATAGTGTCAGTTGATAATTAATACACCAAATATGCGTGCTCCGTTAACTGTAACGGGGCGCCGTTTCTTTACTTAAAAAAACGGTGCCCTTTTTATCGCGGTCCACGATATAACAACTGGAAGATAAATCAAGCTAACCTAGTTTCGAGACTTAACATATTTTTACATTTTTACGCACAATAATTTCAACTCAAACTCAAACCTCAATGTGCGTGGCAGAAACCAAATCTCATCCTACCCCTAAAAACAAATTTTAAAGAGTTAATACCCAAAATCGTCCTCAACTATAGTGGTTTTTCTAAATTTCGTCCTAAACGACTTTGGTGACCTAATATCGTCCCAGACTTTTGTGTTTCGCTCAATTTAGTCCCAGACTTTTGTATTTTTGCTCAATTTAGCCCCTCATTTGTTATTCTGTCTATTTGGTGTTAAATAAATAGACAATTCAATAATTTTAATATTGGCATCTCTTTACTCATAGACATGTAAACTGCGAAATTCCTTTTTTTTTTACGAATTACTCCTAAAACTGCGAATATAAAATTTGATTTGCAGGTCCGGGAGTAATTCTGTGTGTAATTCGTATAAGAAAGAGGAATTTCGCACTTCACAAGTTGAAAGTAAAGAGAGATCAATATTGACATTACTGAATTGTCCCTTTATTTAACACCAATTTGACGGAATAACAAATGGAGGACTAAATTGAGCGAAACACAAAAGTCTGGGACGATATTAGGTCACCAAAATCGTTTAGGACGAAATTGAGAAAAACCACTATAGTCGAGGACGATTTTAGGTATTAACTCAAATTTTAAATGAAACTTTTCATTCATTAGACTACTGGTTTGGGATATTTTGGCCATTTTTAATCAATCGAGAAAATTTAGCAAACATATGAGTGATATTTGATTGGAAAATGGTCCAAAAGCATTGTTAGATGATAAAATGTCACATATAGAAATTTGGATGATAAATTTTGAAAAATAAATCATAATGTGTTATTGATGCGACAAAAATGAATATTTTAGTACTAGCATGGGATCTATTATGAAAAAAATACACAACTTTTCAATTAAGTTGGAGCACTAGGCCACTATGCAGATTGCTTATAGTTTTGTACTTAAAATCTTTCATTTTCAAGGATTCATATTATAGATTTGTACGTACGATAGTTGTAACAACTGTGAGAAATTAGTACTAAAAAAATTATGGGAAATTATATGTACCTTGCATATATATTATAGTTTAACTTGGTGAAGAGTATGCAATATTTTATTGATGATTTTGATAGGATTGAACAATGTCTATATACATGTATGTGTTATAGAAGAAGAAGATTGAGGTACTAAATCCTAGAATGGATTTACTTTTATATATTGTGATAGTATTCACATTTTACGAGATGAAATTAATTAGATGAAATTAATTCAATTGACTTTTGATTATATTAAATCTCATTTTGAAAGTAGTTTCGATTCTCATAAAGTGTTGCATAAAAAGTTTATTTAAAAAGTCATTTTCTTTAAAATTGAGGTAGTTGTCTTTTTCAAAAAGAAACTTTAAGCCTCCGTGAAGCTCTGAGTTTGGTTGAAGGAGTTGGAGATTGATAGAGTGGATGTGGAAACAGATGCTCAGAAAGATTGGCAGGCTATTTACTCAGACACCTTTTATTATACTTTTAGATTAATTATTGATAATATTAAAGAAGCTAGTAGATAATGAATTCTTGGATATAGGCTTATATTTTTCTAAACCATCTATGAATCGTGTTACTCATGCGTTAGCTAGGGAGGCCGTTTCTATGTCTGATTGTAGGGAATATTGTATGGACCATGGTCACACATTGTTGTGTAGACCATAACAAAAAGTACATTTTTAATATACTAAAAGTACATTATTCGTGTTGATAGGAATATACTTCCCGAGCAAGGTACTCGAGCACTGCGTATTCCGGTCGGTACGGTCTAGGCGCGATGTGTTCCCTCAAGACCGACCGGCACTGCCCGGTCGGTGCATCCCGACTTACTTTCCCGAATGATTCCCACGCATGGCCTTTTTCAAGCGATGTACGTGTCGAAGGCGGGTGTTGCCCATATGCCTGCCTTGTGTGCACTGGACACGTGTCCGCCATGCCGATAACCCGGACGCTTGCCCCCCCCCCCCCTTCACTTTCCCTATAAATATCCGCATTTATTACGATAAGAAGGGACGTTAGGCGACTAAACAACTCAGGCACTTACTCGGCGACTTCCGACCTACTGTCAGCGGATCCCGAGCATTGGATCATCATAACTCAATATTGTGTACACGAAACCGTATTTTGTACTACCTCCTACGGTCTATGTACGAGAGAATTAGTACTATCACGTGTATTGAATGTACATTAATATAAAATAGTATACTTTCAGTACTCAAATAATGTATTTTTTTTGAATACAATGTACATTTTTAATGTACTAAAAGTACATTATTTATGTATTGAATGTATATTATTAGATAGCATGATCCGCCTAGTTGTGTGGACCATGATCCACACAACAATAATGATTGGTATGTCACTTTCCCTTTTCCATTACTGATTTGTTATCGTTTGATTTAATGAATTGATTTATTCTTCTTGTAAAAATAAAAAATAAAAAAAATTTAAACAAAAAGTGTTTGCGTTTATTGGGCTAGTGTTTGTTGGAATAAATAAATTTTCATGAGTACAGAATATTAAATAAAATAAGGGAAATGACTTGTCTCTCCAATCAAAGGAAGTTTACTTTTGTAGACTTGTAGTGAATGTTATCCATTTGTCAAACATGAAGAGTGTAGTGTTTGGTAATTGTCTTTTTAATTCATTAATTCATTACTACAAGCCACAGCTTCTCCAAGAAGGAACATAACTTACATAAGGATGAAAATTAACCATCATTGTCCAAGGGTGTAACTTTACGTGACCAACTCAACTAAAAGATTTATAACAAAAACCGAACTCACGACTTTCAAATATGATAATCATATTTTACCCATTTAGTCATCTATCTCGAAATTCACTGATTAGTTTGTTTCAATAGGTATAGGTGAAATCAAAACTTGTTTTGGCATGACCAAAGCCCATTTTAAGATGGGCATACTTTTAATCCATCATCTCTAACACCAAACCCAAATTAAAAAATACCTCTACTAAGTTGAGAATTAAAATGACCAATTAATAAGGGAAAAAAAAAGGAAAATGCAATAAAATGAGTTAATTTTATTTTTGGTCTTAGATTTATATATGACAGTCCGCTTTTAATCATTCTTTTTAAAAATATTTTCTACGTAGAGATTCAAACCCATGAAAGATCTGATAGTTGAATTGCAGATTAATGATTATATTCTCAACAATTATGATATGACCATTTTTTTGTCTTTGAAAATGGATGACTCAAAACCAAAAACACAAAGTCTGTGATTGACGTATTAAGGATAAGGCAGAAATTGACCAAATCATTAGACAAACACAAACGGTGGGAAACAAAGCCTCCACACCTAAACCTGTCATCTTCAAGATGTCAGAATGCAGAAAGGCCTGTCATTATATAATCAAACTGCAAACTGCAAACAGCAAGTAAACATATGACTAAAGCAAGCATGCCAAGGTTGATGTCATGAAAATGGGATTCAACATCATATTGCAGCCACCAGCCATGATATCAAACCTCACTGATATAACATAACAACTACAACTCTTCACACCAAGAGGCCTTCCTTATAAATAAAAAACAGTCAGAGGGAGACCGGGTTTCTGGAAAACGACTACTCACCAACACCATTGTTGAATCATCTTCCTCTTCTAGCATCGGTTTCAGATTGACAACTTAAGGTGGCTGTGGTTTCAACTTTCAAGCCTGCAAGCACTGATTGATTTCTGGAAAACGACTAATCACTAATGCTGTCGTTGAATGAGGCACTAATCCTGCAGGCTCGAAAACATGCCACGAAACAAAGCCACATTGTCCTTTAACTTTCTCAATCTGAAACCTATACTAGAAGAGGAAGAACATATATTAAAAGCTCTACCTTGTTTTTCATCTCCTGTTTACCGCTTATCAGCCAATTTTGGTTTATTTGACCACTATTAGCTGTTTAACTTGGTTAAACCATCAATATGAGTGTTTGATAACAGCTTATTGCTCCAAAATGCTAAAATTCAAAAAGCTGCTCAAAACAGTTTTTTTGATCAGTTTTTTGAGAAATTCATTTTGCATGTAATCAGTTATCAGCTAACAGTTAATTTACCAAAAACTTTTCTACAATCAACTAATGCTATTAACTAGTCAAACTCACTAACTCAATCAGCTAACAGCTATTTACCAAACACCCCCATAGACTATGTTCCATTTGGCCTACGTTCAACAGGTGTCCACAAACACACAAGGCCATCATTTCCTAATCCTAACAAACAATGTTCGAGTTCTTTTCTTTCGTTTTTCAGCACTTAGTCAAAAGTGCCCAGAATCAAAAGAGAGGAATTCTCGACAGCTATGTATCATAGTCACACATACATCCACAATTGTCCTTCGAAAAATCAGGAGATGCAAAGCTTAAGGCCAGAGTACAGTTTAGAATAACATTGGCCTGTGTTACAGCATGTAACCAGTTTAACAATTCACATCACTTGCTCATCATCTTAGAAACAAATGAGACTGAAGAAAATCAAAGAATTCAAATTTCAAAGACGGTTCATTTATAAGAACATATGAGATATCACAAGAGTGGCAATGAATTCCAAACGTTTTTATACCAAAGGCGGTTCATTTATAAGAACATATGAGATATCACAAGATTGGCAATGAATTCCAAACGTTTTTATATAAAGGCGGTTAATTTATAAGAACATATGACAAGAGTGGCAATGAATTTCAAACGTTTTTATACCAAAGGCGGTTAATTTATAAGAACATATGACAAGAGTGGCAATGAATTCCAAACGTTTTTATACCACCAGTTGCAGAAATGCAGAATGTACAGCTCTTACCTTAAAAAACGAAACTTCTCACAACAAAGTGGTAAATTCAAGAAGTGATCTCAGCTTGTAAACCAATAAGTAACGAAAGGCCTTCCAATCAAATGAACTGGAATAAGACAATAGCAATGTAAGCATATAACGATGGGAATTCATTATAAACGCAGTAAAACCATACACTAACAACTAAGAAGAGCATATGGTCCTTCGCCCCCATTCAAGTTTCAAACTTTCACCAGGCACTTCTCTTCTTGGAACCATAGTAGTTGAGGTACCACTTCACAAACTTCTTCAACCCGGTCTCAAGATCAGTGGTGGGCTTATACCCAAGCTCACCGCGAGCCAAAGTAATATTGGCATGAGTAAAGGGCACATCCCCATTCCTCGGCATAACCAACACCTTCTTCTTAGCCTTCACCTTCAGCAACTTCTCCAGAGTGCTCACAAGCTTCCCAACAGGAACAGGCTTTGTATTCCCCAGATTGAAAATCCTCAACTGGGCTGCCCCTTTCTTCTTCCCCCCACTCCCAGTACTCTTCTTGGCAGTATCCAATGCAGCAAGACAGCCCTTCACAACATCATCAATATATGTGAAGTCCCTGGCAACAGAATGGTGATCAGAAGTCTCGAAGATCTTGATCTCTTTTCCTCTCAGGATATCCTTAGTGAAGCTGAAATAAGCCATGTCTGGCCTTCCCCAGGGGCCATAAACCGTGAAGAAGCGAAGGCCGGTGATGGAGAGTCCATAGATGTGATTATAAATGTGGGCAATTTCTTCGCCGGCCTTCTTGGTGGCGGCGTAGAGGCTTGCAGGCTGGTCCGTTCGATCTTTTTCTGAAAAGGGTGTCTGGGAATTGAGGCCGTAAACGGAGCTGGATGAAGCCCAGACGATCGCCGGCTGAGGGTTTGATGATTTGCAGGCTTCGAGTAAAGTCACGAATCCGGCGATGTTACTGTGGACGTACGAGGATGGGTTCTGCATTGCGTACCGGACTCCGGCCTGCGCCGCCAAATGCATGACGTGGGTGAACGCCACCGCGTCGAGGAGCTTCTGCAGCAAAACGGCGTCGTTTATGTCGCCTTCTATGATGTGAACGCCGGAGCGGGCGAGGAGGGATTTTCTGGCCCGCTTCAACCCGACCTCGTAATAATTATTGAAATTGTCGAGCCCCAGAACGCCATCTCCGCGGCGTTTCAGGGCGAGAGAGACGTGGGACCCAACGAACCCGGCGGCGCCGGTAACCAGAACCGAGAACCCCGACTTGGACCTGGGCAACGCCGATGCCCGAACCCTACGCTCCCAGTTCGGGCCGAGCTGGTCCGTCACGGACCGGGTCTGCTTGTCGATCAAATTCCTCCGGTTGCTGGCACCGGAAGCCGGCGGGGAGATGAAGAAGAAGAGGAGGATAACGAAAACGAAGACGAAGGACCAGAGTATCAGCCGGAGAAACAGCCTGGGCTGAAGCCGGAGACGGTAGAAAGCGGACTTCTCCGGCTTGAACTTGCCCGGAGTAGAGGGCATAGAGTCAAAGTGAGAAAGAACGGTTTTGGGCTGAATCATTCTCTACTTCTCCGGCGATCACTCGGTTGAGGATGACACTGGGCTTTTTGTCGCTGTAACAATGACTGGAAATTTTTAACCTTGATTTCTGGTATGGAAAAAAGCTTTTTTAATGGCGACTGTGGACCGATGGGCGGCGGTGTATTATGGAAAGTGAATAATTTGTCGGATTACTTCTCTTCTACTCCTATGTAAATTCTATGAGCTTTGAGGAGTCCACATTATTTGAATTAGACTTCAATTTCGCCCAAAACTCTTTACTAGAAAAATCACTTCTTCTGAAGTTTATCTTAAAAAAACCAGGTGGAGGCTCAAACTCACAACTTTTCAAATGAAAGTCCAATCCAGATATCATTAGATCACATAGTCTTAATATATACATATATATATACTAATATTCGAGTGCATCTATCTGTTCTCGTGAGTTCTATAAAATCTTTCATAAATTCATACAAATTACTACATTCTTCCAAAGGCTGAACCCCAACCCTAAGGGCCCCCAAACCCTGGCCCGACAGAGCGGTGGGAGGTTGTAAATCATGGTGACTCAAGTGAACATTAATCACAGAGGTTAGACCGGTGCTCACTGCGCACAAGAAATTCCCCTCACTTTGAGAGGTTGTTCTCACACTACTACTACATGAATGGACACATGGTAACTTGTGTGTATTTGTATAATAGCTTATTTCAGTACTCTATATTTCAATTTACACTTGTATATATTACTAATTGCTTTGAGCTGTTGGTTTATAAAGTAGTATTTATAAAATGTAAGAAGAGAGAGAAAAAAAAAGGATGATATATTTATAGTATAAGTAATTGGGTATATATTTAATGGGACAAATTATTATGTGGAAAAAGGGTAACATATGTGATTAAAAAGCGCTAGACAGCTAGTCCTCTATTGATATTGGAATTGTATTGATAATGCACTTATTTACCGACAATATATATTTGACTATAATGTGAATAATAATTTTTTTTTTAAAGGATAATGTGGATAATATTTAGTAATCCTTAATCGTCATAAGTGGGAGAGCCCTCATCTTTTTGCCTCTCTTGGATTTATAGGCAACGCGTTTAATTTCTCCAAACTCATCGGTAATTTTGATCCTCATATCACTGTCACTATTATTTTTTTCTTTTAAATATAACAAATAATTAAGTAGATTGATTAACCTTTAATTTATTGAAGCCGTCAAGGCTTTCATTGCTATCGTTTGTTTATTTCATAGTATGTGTTTTTTTTTTTTTTTTTTTAAATTTATGGTACTATATACTATAATAATTTCTATAATATTGTACACATGTTACCATAGCGTTTATAGTGATAAATAATAAATACACTCATTTAATAGCTAGCATATATTTATTTTCATCATTTATTTCCAATTTTTTAATGTGATGTTGTAACCTCTAAACTGTCTAAATGGCAAGAACTTTTTTATATAACAGAAAAACGAAATAATAGAAGGATTATAAAATTCTAATTCAAACTACCCTTATTGTGTCATTTGTAAGTAACAAATCAATCTTTTTAGGATAATCATCAAAATTTTTGCGACAAAATTACTCATCTCTCTTTTTTTTTTTTTTTTTTTTTTTTAATTTAAAATTGATGTTGGACACTTGGACATCTCTCTTTCGATTATAGCATGTCTTCTTTTACTCTCAACATAAAACGTCAATCAATAGACAAACCTCAATCAAATATGTTTTCTCAGCTCAAAACTCATTATCTATTTTATTGTTTTCGTTATGCAATTCTATGAGAGTTTATTTACAATGTTACAATAAATTTTCAAAAGTAAAATTTGGATTTGGTCATTTAGGAATAATAATAATAATAATAAGTCTGTGCATTTTTGACTTTATACTACTTATTTTCTTTCAATTCTTATATATACTAAACATTAGAATTGAAATTCTCATTAATTTCATTCCTGCAAACCAAACACTAGAATTTAAATTATCACTTTATTTTCACATTATTCATCTCTCATAGAATTATAATTTCTTTCCCACTTAAGTCCCTCCCTCCAACCAAACGCCCCGTTATAGTTTATTTATTTATTTTTTAAATTAAAGATATTTATTTCCATTTTGATTTATATCACGGTCATTGTGGTTGGCTATTTGATGAGATTCTTTCCATTTTGATTTATATCATAATCATTGTGGTTGGCACAAAGACATTGACATTTCTTTTACTTTTGTTTAACCTTGATTTACCATCTATTTTATATACTTGAAGAATTGAAGAATGGGATATGCAAGCAGCTTAAGTTTCCCATAAAAGAGTATAATGATTGTGATCGAGAAGCATTTGCTATTAATCATCTAATTAATTTCTCTTTAAATGACATATGATTAATATTTTGGAAAGCTTGAACAATATGATCATAATCGCATTTTATCTCCTTTTCTTTTTTCGAGGGAAACCACAATCACTATCTAAAACTAAATCTGCAGACACTAAAACACATTTTATCTCATTTTCTTAAATTTCTTCTGGAATTAGGTATAGTTGATGATATATACGTATTGCATCATATATATATCTGCAGGAAACATGTTGACAAATTAAAGCTGAATAATAATTAATTAATAAAATAGGTGTATTGCCTGTCTTCGTGCGACACCGCGTACATACGTACGTATAGTACGTGTTTACATTATTCATTTCTACATTTCATGTTTGCTTAGTACGACAATTATTATTATTTTTGTTCATTTCGGATAATATCAAATGCAAAATTTTATTTGATTTACTTGTGTCGTCGTTATTTTTTGTACATTTATTCACTATTTTAAATTTTAATATAAAAAAATGTTAATTGTTTAATAGGTAGGACAATCCACTATAAATCTGTAATAAGTAGGACAAGCCACCGTCAAAATACACACACACACACACACACATATATATATATATATATATAGGCTACTATTCCCGTGCATCCATCATGTTATATGAGTATGTGTGGACAGATATGATCCATTGATCTAAAGCATTCAATGGCCCAGATCTGTCCACACGGACTCATTTGATCACTAAGCTAGTATATTGATGTGTAGTTATGCATGTAATTCTGAATGTATAGTTATGAAGTTATGGATGTGTAGTTATGCAATTCTGAATGTATAGTTATGAAGTTATGGATGTGTAGTTATGCAATTCTGAATGTATAGTTATGAAGTTATGGATGTGTAGTTATGCAATTCTAAATGTATAGTTATAAAGTTATGGATGTGTAGTTATGTAATTCTGAGCGTATAGCTATGAAGTTATGAATGTATAGTTCAAATTATGCACAACATAACACTATTAACGACAATTAAAATTGATTTTTTTTTTTTAAGTTGGACGTCAAAACGATGTCGTTTTTACAACCGTATGCACCATGCACAGCATAACGCTCCCGTTATCCTTTGAAAGAATGTTTGTTTGGGCTTTGTTTTTTTAATGTTAATGTCATGCTAAAAAAAAAAAGGGCCTTGTGACTAAGTCCATCATTCATTGGATAGCCCATTGTTCACCAAAGCCATGTGGTTTTGAAAATTAAAATGCTACCTATCACTTCATCATCAATTATTCAAATCCCATAATTCAAAGATTGCTAGTATGGATATTGATAATTTTAGATACAAATATATATATTATTTTTAGTTGTATTAGAGATTATCAATATTATTATTAATAATATTATGTGCCATCAATACCATAAAAGAATCCGCAATTATATTAACAACAAATAAAAAAAAACTAATTTATTAAGTGAGTGAAGTATAACTTTCCTACATGAAAGTCATGAGTTCAGTTTTTACCAACATCCTCTCAGTTGAGCCCGTCACAAAGGATCTTTCTTGCTAGTACAATTTATTTCTCTTGTGTGATTTATAAGTTATTACATATGAGCGTGATTTTTCTAATTGATCGATTATATAAATAAAATATCATTTAATTTGATATTAAAGTGTTTGTATAACGTAAATCTCGTTTATTTGTAATAGTTAGCAAAGTACACATAAAAAATAAATTACATTAAAAAAAATATGTACGATAAATTTTATCACTGAAAATTATGCTTCATTTATCTCGACTATTTTTTGGGACTAATTTTTTTTTTTTTTCTTTTTAGTTGACGGGAAAAGCAGCACCCACCACTCCACCAGCTGCACACAATGACAAAACCGTAAAATGTTAGGTTCTGGTCGATTATTGGTGGGCCCTGGCAAAGAATCTAAGAGCATCCACACTTGTGGATATTGTGGGGAGAATTCAGAATTAAATCTTCCCTTCATGAGATAATAGCTAGTGTGGACATGAGATAATTGAAAAATAATCTCCCTGCAAATGTAGGGAGATTGTCAGAAAAAAAAAAAAAAAAAAAAAAAAAGAGAAAGAAGAAGAAGCAAGGCTGTGCGCGTTCGCGCACAGCCCTGGGCAAAAGCCGGGCGCGTGCACTGCACGCGCCCGGAGGCGCGTCAGGCGCGCCAGTCGGCGCGCCTGACGCGTCTGACTACTTTCTTTTTTTTTTAATTTTTTTTTTTGTTTTGTTTTTTCTTTTTTTTTTCTCTCCTCTCCCACACTCTCTTTCCTAATCACTCTTACATTATCTCCCCATTCTTCCCAACCAATGTGGATGCTCTAAGACTGATATTTCTCTGATTCCAATATCAAAGCCATTACTTTTTAGTTACTTATTTTGGGATCCAGAATCTTATTATTATTTTTTCTTTTATAAGAATATACTGCGTAGTGCGTACTAAATTATTGGTATCCTTTGTGACTTGTGAGCTTTACTAATATATTTGGGGTGTTGCTATTTGCACCACCCTTTGGTCAAAAGTAGGTATAAAGTATCTTGAAATTGTAAAAAGGTAAAAACTTTCAATAATTACATAGGTGGTGTAAATAGCCAAATGAAGGTTCATTTTGCTATTTGCACCACCTTGGTCAAACCTCATTTATGAGGTGTAATTAATAATTTTTTAATTCAAAATTTAATTTAGAGAAAATGACACTTTCCCCCCCTAAATTATATACTTATAGTACTTTTTACCCCTGAATTATTCATGTTAGCATATTAGCCACCTCAATTATTCTAAAAGTGACGATCCCCCCCCCTCCCCGATATATTAAATTGACATTTCTACCCTTCAAGTAAACATTTTATTTATTTTTTTTCTCAAACAAATTATTGTGTATACATAGGGATGACCACAGTTCGGTTCTAACTGAACCGGACACTATAGCAATCGAATTAAAAGTTTACTAGAATTGTAAGGAATAATGAGGCGATTTTATTTGTTACGAATATACAATTATGCAAATTATTTCTATTCACAGATTATTACATATATAAAATGGATTAATATTTGATGCGCCGCCGGTGTATAGATGCTATACACCGGCGATAAAGGAGAAGATGCCACATCATTACAAATCAAAGCCAATATTAATCGGGTCCTTTTTTGTAAAATATCTAAGAATTGTATTTTATTAGGAAACTCTTTTATTTCTATTTAACAAATTATATCTACTTTCCTTAATATATTTATTACTTAATTATTAGGGAAAATGGCACTTTTTCCCCTTGAGTTATATACTAATAGCACTTTTTCCCCTCCAATTATTTAGGTAAGCACATTAGCCCCTTCAATTATTCTAAAAGTGGTTGTTTTTCCCCCTAATATATTAAATTGACATTTATACCCTTAAAATAAACATTTTATTTATTTTACTTCTCCAACAAATTATTGCGTATACGTAGGGATGACTACGATTCGGTTCGAACTGAATCGGACACTATAGCAATCGAATTAAAAGTTTCCGGTTATGATTCAGATCTAGAATCCAATATTTGGATTTCAATTTATTAAAATTATGAATCAAAAAAATTGGATTCTGAACCGTGAACTGGCGGTTCCGGACCCGATTCGCGATTTTGAACCGTTTTTATTTTAAAATTTTATTTTTATTTTAAAAATAGTCTAAATTCAACAATAAATGTATTTTATTTTTTCAGCTCGGAACATGAACCCGTTCCGGGATTTTAATAAACTCTAAATATCGAGTTCCGATTCTAAATTGTAATTGAAATATTTCGGTTTGGTTGCTATAGTGTTTATTTGGTTTGAACCAAATTATGGTCATAATTTGTTGGAGAAGAAAAATAAATAAAATATTTATTTTAAAATATGTCCATTTAACATTTTAGGGGAAAAACAGCCACTTAAATAATTGAGGGGGGAAAAGTGCTATAAGTATATAACTCAGGGGGAAAAATTGCCATTTTCCCTAATTATTATATACCTAATTTTCTACACATTTTTAATTATTAGATACATTATTATTATTAGTGATTAACCATATGCACGGCTGATAATTAGAAATAATTAGATGTTCTAATTATCATATTTGCACGGGTTGTTAAATTATTATTATGTTCAAATATGATTATTATGATTTAATTTAATTATACTAATTTAAACAAACATGATAATTAGAACATCTCGCATAGGCAGCTCAACTGGTCACAGAGGTAAAACTTTAGAAGAAGGACCAGAGATCGTGTCTCACCAGTGGTAGTGTGGGAGCAACTTTTGGTTTGCTTTGAACAATTTTTTATTTTATTGCCAATTCAAAATTTATTTATTTATTTATTATAAATTCTATTTCTTATTTTTAAAATAATATAAATTCAATAATTATTTTATTTCATTTTTCGGTTCTTAATCGTAAGTATAAGAAAATAAAGTTGCGTTGTGCCTTCACAATTAGTTATATTTGTTCTATATTTTATTAAACATTTTTAACCCTAAGAATCTAAGCTCCACTCCCAAGGTTTGGACCTATGACCATTTATTTGAAATGTGATCATATTACATGATAGTTGGCTTAATCATATTATATATAATATAATAATCATATAAAAACAAATTGCTGTTAAATCAAAGTAATTGTAGATTACTAGTATATATGTCCTCTAATGAAGGTGTGCATTCCTCAAAAAGAGAGAAATCAAATATAATCTTAGATATAAAATCACACTCCAAAATGTCATTGGAACGTAATGGATTGTCAACTTCAATATGACTACGAAAGCCTAAGAAATCAATAATTTTTCCTCCTTTTTAACTAGAATGAAGTTTGAAAGAGTAATATATAACACATGTGATTGCAAATTAAAACAAACTCCCTTTGTCTTTGCTTACGATTCAGAACCGAAAAAATAAAATACAATAAAATAATTATTAAATTTATTTTTTTAAAAAAAATAAGAAATAAAATTTATAATAAATAAATAGATAAATTTTGAACTGGCAATAAAAAAAAATTGTTTGAACTGAACCGTGACCATCCGTACATATAAACAATAATTTGTTGGAGAAGAAAAATAAATGAAATATTTAGTTTTAAGGGTAAAAATGTCTATCAAACATAAAAGGAAGAAAACATGCCACTTTTAATATAACTAGGAGGCAAATGTGGATACATGAATAACTAAGAGGGAAAAAGTGTTAAAAACATATACCTAAGGGGAAAAAGTGTTATTTATAATAAATATTTGTTAAAAAAAATAATGTTTGACTAAAATTAATGAAGGTGGTGCAAATAGCAATTTTTTATTTACGCCACCTAAAAGTTATCACATCTATTAAATAGGTGGTGTAAATAGCAATTAGGGTGGTGCAAATAGAATTCCCCTATATTTGAAACAAACACTTGACACGATTAAACACTCCCTAATAAAAGTTTCATTTCCCCTCAAATTAAATATTTCGATTTAATAACCAAATATTTTAGTTTGGTTGTAAAAATTTACTGAATTAGACAGAAAGTAGCCTTGAAATTTGTAAATTATCAGAATCTCAATCCAACTTGTACTATAAACTATAAAAGTACCATTGAAATGTGTAAATTTTCAAATCTCAAGTGAAATAACATGTAATGATACGTAAGTCAACTAGTTAACTAATTTAAAATAAACTTTTAAAGATGTATTGTGTGATAAATTTTACTAAAAATGTATTATACAATTAAATTATTGATTGTTAGGTACAAAAATCACGTTTCACTCATTTTGTGATCATTTTTAATTATTAATAAATTTTTTCAATAAAAAAAAGAACTCGTAGTTATTATTTAAGTGAGTACATCAAATAAATATAATTCTGCATTGTGACCTTAGTCAGTAAATGGCGGTCAATAAATTTTCTTGATTACACGTATAGTGCAACCAAGCTTTGAGAGAAGAAGAAGAAAACAAGGCACTGTTGCACATACGTTGTATGTGACCTTAATACAAGGAATTCTACTACCTTAAAAAGATTAATGGCTTGTTTGGTTTGATCGTATCGAAAATATTTTTCAAGGAAATTTGATTATAAATAGTTGAGGAAAATGTTATTTTGTGTTATTTGGTTCATATAATTCATTTTCATTTGAAAGTAGAAATCTTTACATTTGAGAAAAACAAACTATGACTAATCCATGGTATTTTTTTTGTTCACAACAATATAATTGGGAAGAAATATGACCTGAGTACCTGACATAACTATTTTACCCTCATAAAATTTTATTAATAACTATTACTTTTATTATCATCATTATTATTGTGTAAGGACATTTTGATTTTATATTTATTATTCATTACAATTTCAAATTCAACCAAATAATTGAATTTCTTTTCTACCAATCAAACAATTAAATTTCATTCATTTTCAAATATTTTTCGCGATTTAAACGGACCGTAATAAGTATTAACTTTGTGCTTAATATATTGGACAATAATAACGGTACGGAAACAACTATTCACAGTTTCATACCATTTCATTCGTTCTTCATACATTTGTATAGTATTATTTAATATCTAAATGCTGGGGTTAACATTTTGGGAAAAGATTTATCCTTCTCAAAACGCCATTCATTAATAAATAAATAAAAAATTACTTCCAAGGCGTCTGAAACTCATTAAATAAAAGAGCTTTAGCCTTTTTTTTTTTTTTTTTTTTTTTTTTTTTTCCTTCTTCATCCGATGTGAAAACACATCACATGGGGAAGGGTTAGAAAGATGGGGAATTTAACTCCTTTTATGGAGGAGTTCAACCCCCTCTTTTCTTTCCACTCTCGAATTGATCCGACATCCATTTGCTTTTTATTTATTTATTATCATTGTTATTATTATTATTATTATTATTATTATTATTATTATTATTATTTTGTTATAATAATTAATGTTTTTATCTTGTAAAGTATTATTCATTTTTTATTTTATTATTACATAATAAAGATAATAAAGCCTGCACCAAACAGTTACTAACCAAATAAAATATATAAACTTATAAATTTATTTTGAGTTAATTAATCAATTTATAAATTATTTTTTTTCTCACTTGAAAAGTCAACTTCGCCAGCTTATTACTATTCTTCTTGACATTTCACTATCCCACTATGGTAACAGAGATTTGGATCTGATGTGGGTGATGTATATTTAATTATTTATTACTCGATTGTTTAATCATATAATTATATTAGCAGCTCAATCACAAACGTATTGTTTCGATTTATTAGGTCAATTTATTATTATTTCTACACATGACATCAATTATCTCTCCGTTATAGGAGTAATTTAAACTCGGTTTCTTTTGTCTATAGAATTAATTATTTAGTTACGTTTTATTGTCTGTATATTAGGAGTTTTTTTTATTATTTTTGAATGATTAAGAAATTTTTTCGTCATTAATCAATAGTGTAAATTAAGTAAATTTGGTATTGTAACTCTAATCATCAAAAGGGTACGATTGTCCATAGTGACTCTAACTAATAAAGTCAATAAACTGTTCTATTTGAGCAAGAGTCCACTTATTTTTTGTCACGACATGCAGGTCTTAACTATTAGAGACACTTTTAAAATTTTATGATTAATTCTCATTTGTACCAAATCGATCCAATTAAGGGACAAAGTGTCTGACAGTCGGGCCAGATTGGTTTTTCTAGTCCACTTATTGATGGGTTTATTTATATCATAAGGAGTGAGGCATATCTCTACCTACTACTTCACCACTGCCGTTCACTCACTGAGTAATAAGCAGGCTCAAAATCAGCCGTAATCTAGCACCGTTTCGATCATGGAGGGGAGAAGATTCCTCCGCCATCTTTTTCTGATCTTCTTCGTGGCTCTTCTGGTGGTCTTCACGCTGCAGAGACTCCCATCTACGCCGTCCAACGGGGCGGAGCTACTCGACTGCGCCACCAACTCGCCGTGGTGCACTTTCAAGAACCGGTTCCAGGGAAGAACAAACGGGGGCGTGCTCAAGAACCCCGTCAAATCCACGCGCCGTCGCCAGGACGCCGCCTCCGACGTCCCGCGCCACCCGCTCGACCCCCTGACGGTTCAGGAGCTCAATAAAGTCCGTGATGTCATGAAATCCTACGGCCCCTTCACCGCCACTCCCTACGCTCTCCACTACATCACTCTCGAAGAGCCCGAGAAGCGGATCGTCTCCGCCTGGAAAACCGGCGACCCGCTGCCGACCCGGAAGGCCTCCGTCGTCGGCCGCGCCGGCGGGGTGTCCCACGAGCTCACCGTCAACCTGGAGACCGGCGAGGTTACCCTCCTCAATACGGGCCGTCACGGCGGCTCCCCGATGCTGACGGTGGAGGAAATGACCACCGCCGTCGCTGCGACACTGGCTAACGCCGAGTTTAACCGCACAATCATCGAACGTGGCGTCGATATTGGAGAACTTGCATGCCTGCCTGTCTCTTCTGGGTGGTATGGTAAGTAGTTTTTTTTACTCTTTCTAACCATCTTTCACACCGTCAAAATTGACGGCAAAATCTTTTTGAACCTTGTGACAAGAGTTTTTTAGCTTTCAGTCCGGTTGGGACAGGATCTGCGAGATCTTTAAAGTTGGAGATTTAACATTTTGAGAAGAATATATGAAATCATTTTTATATTATTTGATCTTGATTATTAATATTTTTTTTTATTTAAGTACTAACAAGATTAGGGATTTAACCCATGACCTCCTATTCAAGTGACCCACTTTATGCCTAGACTACAAAATCATTGGCTTAATTTTTATTTGGTTTCATGATTTTTAAATTTTTATTATATTTAATCTCTTTGATCTAATTTTTTTTTTATTTTATCACCATTGACTTATTTTAAAGAACAAAATTATCATTTTTATTATTTTTTTCTTGAATTTCTCAAGGACGAAACAAAAAAATTGATGATTTTGTCCTTCAAGATAGCTGCATGAGCCACTTGCCTGAAATTTGATTGTTAGTGATAAAAATTAGGTAAGAGAAATAAATATGACAATAATTTAAAAGTTCTAAGACAAATAGTGAAAAATTAATAGTCAAAAATTAAATGTGAGAATGGTGGAATAATCCTTAGACCAAAAGTGGGAAAAAAAAAAAAAAAATTGCCTTTGTGTTGCAGTGCTGATAACTTTTGTGTGTTTCTGTTTGTTTTAACGGCGAAAACGACTAGAACGAGAGATGGAGGACAAGAGGAGATTGATAAAGATACAATGCTACACCACGAAGGGCACTGCAAATTTCTACATGAGACCCATTGAAGGATTGACGGTCCTGATTGATTTAGACACCACAGAGATCATAGAAATATCCGATCAAGGCAAGACCATCCCGATCCCAAAGGCCGCCAACACAGACTATCGTTACTCGGCTCAAAACAAGAAGGTCAAGTTTCTAAATCCAATTTCCATCGAGCAACCAATGGGTCCAAGTTTCACGGTGGATGGACATTTGGTGAGGTGGGCAAATTGGGAATTTCACCTCAAGCCCGACTCCCGAGCCGGGGTGATCATCTCTCGGGCTAAGGTCCGGGACCCGGGAACCGGGGAGATGAGGAGCGTTATGTATAAAGGGTTCACTTCCGAGCTTTTCGTGCCGTATATGGACCCCAACGACGCCTGGTATTTTAAGACGTATATGGACGCCGGCGAGTACGGGTTCGGGCTTCAAGCCATGTCCCTTGACCCATTAAACGACTGTCCGAGGAACGCCTACTACATGGATGCTGTCTTCGGCGCCGCCGACGGAACGCCCTACGTCCGGTCCAATATGATCTGCGTCTTTGAGAGCTACGCCGGCGACATCGGGTGGCGCCACTCAGAGTGTCCCATTACCGACATGGACGTAAGAACATTTCCTATCCCTATGTTACAAGTTCGACTTCCAGCATGAGCATTCTACTGATTTTTTAATTTTTTTTTGCTAGTCAGCTATAGGCAACTACTTAAACTGAATTATCTCGATCCTTTACCAAACCCTTGAATAGTGACGACAGATTATTCTCGCCACCCAAATAAAGATTCCCTATCCTAAGTTAAAACACAAAACTTAAACGTCAACAACGTACGTTGACATAACATGTGTTGTTTCTTGTTTGTCGTGGTATCTAATTATATTTGAGCAGATTCGGGAGGCGAGGCCGAAGGTGACACTGGTGGTGAGGATGGCTGCGTCGGTCGCCAATTATGATTATATAGTGGACTGGGAGTTCCAAACGGACGGGCTAATCAGGATTAAGGTAGGTGATTCATAAATCATTTCTTGCTTTAATTTTCGTACTTTACATTTCATGATGATTATTTCGATGTTTATTAGGAGTGGGTTTTGTTTTATATAACGTTATCATGTTTGGTCTGTGAGATAAATATCCTATTTGTCCCATTTTATATGTCCTACTTATCATTTATTGGTTACATCATTAGTATTTTTTTTATCATTTTTAAATTTAATTTTTGTGTTTAATAGTACTTTTAGTGTAGTTTCTAAATATATAATTTGTATACTAATACTAAATTTAATATTATAAAAAATTAAATTTAAAATAATTTCAGTCAAGTCCCATTAACCGAACTAGATACATTACGCCACCTTAAAAATATCGTCCCCGGTCACCTGTGAAGTCTGTCTTTTTTTATTCTCTAGATTTATTGATTGTCATTTGTCAAGGTGATGGGATGGCAAATTGGTGATGACTTCCCTCACGGCAGGATTTGTCCTTTTTAAGGTTGTTTTCATGGTTAACAGATTCTGTAAATTAGATTTTTTTAAAATAATTTTGTCGAGTTATATCTTAGATTCCGTATACCTGCTCCTAGACTTAGTCTTTGAACCTTTTTTGGGGGGTGGGGCTAAATATCACCTAAAAACTTGTTGAAAATTAGTTAATTTAGGTGATGCATGTTTCGATAAAACTTGTTAATAAGTTAAATGTAATAAAAATTTAAATCGAAAGACTAATTCCATGGCTTTTGTAACATTTTTACCTATTTATATCCATAATCTTCAATGGTAATTTTTTTTTTGTCACTATTAGTCAATTAAATATAAATATTTTACTATTTTAAATTCTTTATGCGAGTTCTTCAGCTAAACACCACTTAAAAACTTGTCAAAAATAATTAATTTTATTGATGTTTGGCTAAAGAATTTGTCGAAATGACTAAAATTGATGTAAAAAAAATAGCTGGAATGTATTGCGTATGAACACTTATGAAGAATAGAGGAAAAAGATCCAAAAGTAGCTGCCGAAGGCCTTTTTATTAATTGTTAGTGAGTGTTTCTAGATAGGGTAGAGAGAGAGAGTACTGGAGAGGGAGGAGAGGAAGAGCCCCCAAAATGGAGGGTTGAGGCCCTTTATATAGGCCTAAGGATTGGCGGGTTTGATTTTAACCCGCTGACCCAAACTGTTTGGTCCTGACCCGACAGCTTTTGAAGAGAGCATGGACTTACAAGGGAGGTCAGAGCCTAAGGTATATTTCCTATAAAAAATCATAAAAAATTTAAAATTGAGAAATTAATAAAGGAAAATACTACAGTGAGTTTTTATTTTTTTACTCCTACTTATACTTCACTTTAAAATTTTTGACGTGAATACTTTTCTCTGTCACATCAAGAAGTAAAAGTGATAGAGTTGAATTTGATAGTATATATGAAAAAACTATAAGTAAAAGTAGTATAAAATTCAAGAATTAATGATCAGGATCGAGTCTCATCTGCGATAGTGTAGAAGCAACCTAGAGCAACATCTCAAAATGAGGGACTCCTTGTGGGCTGAGTTACTATAATTTATATTTTTCGGAATGCTCTGTCAGTCAAGGTATACGGGTATAGGGCCCCTTGGGGCTGGAACTCAACCTTTTTTGGGGAGAATAAAATTCAAGAATTTTTGCCATAATTCTTAGTGAATTATTTGATTTGACAATTGATGAAATGGTGCACTCTCGCATGGTGACAAAATGGTTTTTGGTGGACAGGTTGGACTGAGTGGCATACTGATGGTGAAAGCGACGCCATATGTGAACATGAACCAAGTGAACCAGCCGGAGGAGTATCTTTACGGCACCCTCTTGTCGGAAAACATCATCGGAGTCGTCCACGACCACTTCGTCACGTTCTATTTGGACATGGACATGGACGGCGCCGACAACTCCTTCGTCAAAGTGAACCTCCAGAAGCAGCGGACGTCCCCCGGAGAGTCGCCGCGGCGGAGCTACTTGAAGGCGGTGAGGAGCGTGGCCAAGACGGAGAAAGACGCGCAGATCAAGCTCAAGCTTTATGACCCGTCGGAGTTTCACGTGATCAACCCCAACAAGAAGACGCGCGTCGGGAACCCTGTCGGCTACAAGATTGTCCCCGCCGGCACCGCCGCCAGCCTGCTTGACCACGACGACCCGCCGCAGATGAGAAGCGCTTTTACGGATAATCAAATCTGGGTTACTCCGTATAACCGGAGCGAGCAGTGGGCAGGTGGGTTGTATGTCTATCAGAGCCATGGCGATGATACTCTTGCAGTTTGGTCTGAAAGGTAAGAACACAAACACAACCCTATTGAATCTTGGAAGTTAACTCAATCAAGATTTGAATTCCACTCGAGTAGGGTGGCCTTGATCCTCTTGATTTAACAGAAACAGTTTATTCACCTAAACTGGTTTAATTACCTCCTAATGATAGCAACCTATTAGCCTCTGATTTATGTCCTAGTGAGAAGTGAGAACGACTTTAGGCAGCTTTACTTCCTAGCTTGAGCACCCTATTAGCCTTAGACTAGTTTACTTCCTAATAGGAACGACCTATCTGTATGGACTGATTTACTTCTCAATGAGAGCAGCTTATTGACCTTAATATAAGTTGGTTTATCTCCTACTTATTAAGGCGGTACAACCTGCATGTCAGTCTGGGCTGGTTTACTTCTTAGCGGGAACAACCTGTTAGTCTTGATATAAGCTAGCTTATCTCCTAGCAGGAGCAATCTATTGGCCTCAGCTTATCTCCTAGCAGGAGCAATCTATTGGCCTTAAGTAGCTAGGTTTACCCCTAGTGGGAGAGATTTATTGACTTTCTTGATTTGAGTCTATCAATTACCTGCAATCTAGATTGGTGTATCTACTTGTAGTCTTCTGTCGGTCCATAATCACAAAATTAGATTTACTCAATGCCCACAATAAGTAATAGCTACTAGTTTCCCTCTCACTCAAAAAAAGAAAGATTTGAAGCAATGAATGTGTGAATGTTGCAGAGATCGGGAGATAGAGAACAAGGACATTGTGGTATGGTATACATTAGGGTTCCATCACATTCCATGCCAGGAAGACTTCCCAATCATGCCGACTGTAACATCGAGCTTTGATCTAAAGCCAGTGAATTTCTTCGAGAGCAATCCAATTCTTGGAATCCCACCCAATCAGGAGAAAGATTTGCCGGTCTGCAAGGCTGCATCTTCAGCTTGATCATCTCTCTCTCTCTCTCTCTCTGCAAGACTGCAACTTCTGCAATAGTGAAAATGCTGGACCTTCATCCGCGCTGCACTCATGAATCATCATCATCATGTATATAATCTCATGTTTTTCATGAATAAAGCTTGAGAACAGATTGAAATTACTGTTTCATCTCTGTTAAAAGTGAATTGCGAGTAGGAATCAGAATCTTCCATTGTAAAACTGTTTTCATGGCAGTACATATATACTGCTGTATATCAATGGAGAATGGTGATGTCATGATTCTGTGATATTCTGTCAGACTAGACAAGTGCAAATAAATCATGCTATCATATCATAGTTACATTCAGAAAATTTTCTATTAATAAGAGAAAAAGATCAAATTTTCTCAATCTCACAAAAAAATGTATTTCTTAGAGGTGAAACTCTCATACTGGCGTGACCTTGCAGGTCGCTCTTGAACCAACTAAACTACTTGTATAGGCTCCTAGTTGGCTAGCACTAGGAGGAGCACTACTTGTGTAGGCTCCTAGGTGCCTAGTTGGCATGCAGACGCACTAGGAGGAGCACTACTACTGTGTAGGCTCCTAGGTACCTAGTTGGCATGCACTAGGAGGAGCGGGTTCCTAGTTTACACCAAACACTGGTCCTCGCTCCTATTTAAAGAGTTGTTGAATCACTGGTTCTCTCATTTAATGGGTTGTTGAGTCACTGGTCCTCCCACCTAATGGGTTGTTGAGTCACTGACTCCTCTACTAAGGTTGTGTGTGGGGTCCCGCATGGACAGCTCAGTTAGTCACATATAGGTGAAGTTTGGAAACAATGATTTGGGATCGAGTATCACCCGCGACAGTGTGAGAGTAACCTCTCAAAGTGAAGGAGCTCCTTGTACGCAATAAGCAAATGTCTAGTCTCTATGTTATACTTTATTGGGTCGGGACATGGGGGCCCTTGAGATTGGGGATGCAAACTTTTGGGAACAAGATTGCATGTAGGGATAATAGGGGCAAGAGATTTTCATCTTTTGTGAAAAAGATGTTTCTTAAACCATTAATGTATGAAAACTACACAATGGATGAAAGGGTAAGAATTTAATGCACAGAGAAAGCAAAAAGTTAGAGAGATCTCTATGAAGTTAAGGATTATGTGGATTGCACTAGCTCTTGCTGCTAAAGGGACAGAAAGTGATGTGTTAATGATGTTTGAGAACAGGTGTTTGTAGAATACAAAATACTAATTAAGAAAGGTTTAGGTAGTTTTCATAAATTTAGGAAAGAAACATTTTTGGAACCCAAAAACAAAGGTGTATACATACAGAAAAAGATGCAAGGATTCTCTTGCTGTAAATCATGAAATAACTACTACCATGTAAGTTGTACTGAAAAATTTATGTCAAGCAAATACAACATCCATAACTTGGAAGCATTTCACATGTAAACCAAGCAAAATGAGGATGTAACAAGAGCTTCAAATTCTACCCAGAATGGGTAACCAATTTGACAATTCATTTTATTTTCACCAAGGACAAATATCCCACTTTCACCGACCAATTTGCACTAGTGTATATGAACTAAAGATTCGGTCCAGGGAACGCCTCTACTTATCTGCTGCATTTAACAGTTGCTTAACTCTTCGTGCACAGTTGGCAAACCTTTGAACTGCATTGGCACATTTCAGGGGATTCTGCTCGTTTTCCTTGTAGCATTTTGCACAAGCATCTCTCTCCTCCAAGCACGGGAATGGCTTGTGTTCGGGAAGTTTGAATTCCTTCTCATGGAGATCCTTTGCTCTCTGTGTTACTTCCTGCAACATGTTCTCCTCCTGCTTTTGCAGCCTCTCCAAGACCTTCCCACTATCTTGAAGGACAGACCGGATAGCATCTAACTCCGAAAATGCAGGTTGCTGTGGAGGAACGGGCGAGAACAAAGGTGGCTGAAACGGCCATTCAGAGGTAGGCTTCTGCTGTGCATTTGCTTGGGAAGCGTGAGTTCCTTTGGGAGGTGTCTTGGGTTTAGGCTTCTTCGATCTTTTCTTCAATTTCTCACCCTCATCAGCAAGCTGTTTAACTAAGTTACTGCTAATCTGAATGGTAAACGATTCACCCATGCTGTTTAACTAGTCAGCAGCTTCTAAACAAATTACCTGAATTATCCATTTATCCTTGTGTCAAAATGGCAGCATGGCAACAAAAAGGAGAAATATTTCACAGTAACAAATATCATCAACCATTGCACCAAAAACATGATATAAAGTACTTCATAAATGGAATGTTTTCCGGTTTTCCACTAGTTCCTTCCGACTAATGACATCCCCAGATCCCCATTTCCCCTCATAAGCCACCCATTCTACCTACATTCTCAATCTAATTGGCAATACATTAATACTAAGATATCTGCATAAAGGACCATAATAAAATTACTAGAAGCAATGTACCGCCAGCACTTATTGAGATAAATGATGGAAAAAGACTTAAGCTTGAATTCAAGTTAAAAAGATATCATTAAGAATTACAACGGATTTTAATGCTTTAGTAAGACTAAATGGAGAAACAAAAAATCCATGAAGTAAACACCAACTATAGAAGGATTAAGGATCAGTTGAGTTCAGATGGGTAGTAAATTCGTAGTAAAACTCATTAGCCAACCGTTTTAACATCCCCAAGTTCAAGAACTGTATAAAGAAACAACTGCACCAAAACAACAGGGATGGACAATGGGAGAATATGAAATATATGGAAATTCAAGGCATATACACCAAAATCAATTCTTCATAGTAGCAAAGAAGGTATATACCATATAGCGAAGGAGGCATATACACCAAAATCAATTCCTTTCAACTACCATGTATTGAAGAATGTATATACCAAACAATATTTTCTTATTCACTACAATATATTACTCGGTGTCAATAACCAACAATGTCCTGAACAACTTCCACATCCCCACAACATACAGGCGCTGATCAGGGATTAGACTAATATTCGTAAACCCAACAAAAAGTGTTTCTCAATCTTTCCTAGCAATGTATATCAACTTCCCCCATCATCACCTATCAAAAACATGTTTATTGCATTGATTAAAAAAATCACTTGAAATAGGATCCATTCTCAGTCCAAAACATAAAAAGAGAACATACAATGCAAAAAGGATGAACCTTTAACTTAATGGTGAGAACTTGAACGCTTTGATATGATCCAACTACTGTAACTTCCTCCTAAAATTTGGTTAAAAATAAAAACAAGTGAGATGAACAAATTTTCTCAGAGGCCAAACAGAACATGAATCCTACACATTGCAATCCAAATTACGCTCAGAATCCATCCAATTAACAAACAAGAAAATGTATTGAGATCAACATAGTTTCCTTAGAATCCACCCAAAAACTCATAGCAAAATTTGTATAGAAATCAAGTTTCCAAAATCCAATAATTATCTGGGTTTGAATTTTCCACCATTCACATCCAAACGTGCATATAGATCTAGAACATTACATGAAAAAAATAGTCAATCATAAACATCACTTACTCCAAAAAACTGGTGAGATCGAGCATCATGGTCGCAATCGGAATTAGGAGCTACAACGGTTCGAGATGGCGGACGGAATCGGCGGCGAGGGGTCGACGGAGCTTAGAGTAAAGAAGGAAAAAATCGAAGCTTTGGAGTTGGGGCGTGGGAGAAGCGCAGCGGCGAAGAGAAGCAAAATACGGTAAAAATGCCGGGCCGAGGAGATTATATCTGAGAGGGGCAATATCGTATTTTTAGTTTCAAAATGGGCTGGAGAACTATCCTTATATGGGCCTCGTTTATAACCCACCCGGACCCAAATTAAGTACTACTTCATATTTAGCCCATTATTACTATTCTGGCAAATTATATCATGCACCGCGCATCAAAACGGCGTCGTTTTGATTAATGAAAAGAAATGGCATCCGTTTTTCGTCATTCCACAAAAAAGTAATTCTGTTATTCAGTTTCACTGCAGTTTCAGTTCAACACAACTACAGTTTCATTTCGATATAACTACAGTTTCATTCGATATTTATAGACTCGAATATGTGAAAATGTTATTTAATTTTATTTTATATAAACTATAGTTTTACTAAAACACAACTACATGATCATTTTGATATAATTACAGCTTCATTGTACAATATACATTCAAATATGTGAAATGTTATTCAGTTTCATTTTATATACACTGCAGTTTCATTTTAGCACAACTACAGTATCATTTTGATATAACTGCTGTTTCATTTGATAATATAAAATAATACGTGAGGCATCGTCAGTTTAGATATACTGTAATGTCGGTTGGTAATTAACATACAAAAAAATACGTGATCCGTTAACACTAACGGCGCGCCGTTTTTTTACTTAAAGAAACGGCGTCGTTTTGACCGCGGTCCACGATATAACGACTGTTGTATTCTTCAAACATTATTACGACAAATTATGTTGTGGCACTGTGTTCACCTTGCAAGGTGGACACGATTCCAAAACTGTTCATAATTGTGAATATAAAATTAAAAAATTATGAACATAGAATTCTATAATTATGAACATGAAGTTCTGTAATTGTGAATATAGAGTTCAATAATTGTGAATATGAAATTTTAAAATTATGAACATGAAATTTTAATTATGAACATAGAGTTCAATAATTGTGAATATGAAGTTTAAAAATTATGAACATGAAATTTTATAATTATGAACATAGAGTTCTGTATTGTGAATATAGAGTTCAATAATTGTGAATATGAAGTTCAAAAATTATGAACATAGAGTTTTATAATTATGAACATAAAATCGTGTTCACCTTGCAAGGTGGACACAGAACAATTGCATTATTACATGGACCATAGTCCATACAACTGTGTGGATCATAAATAAAAATTACATTTTTAATATATTAAAAGTATATTATTCGTGTACATAAAGTATATTATTTGAGTACTGAATTTACATTATTTTTATATGCTATTAAATAATATAATTCAAAGCATTTCTGATCTATCAAAGCATCATCAAAAGAACACCCAACAGTAGCAAGCTTGAAATTGCAGTCCTCGTAATCATCCTCCCTGCACCATTTGCTGTAGAATGTTCCACCACAGGAGGGGGAGCTAAGAAAAAGAAAAAGAGAAAACTACAATAAATATATATATATATATATATGATTGATAATCTTAACCAAGTTGGGGGCAATTTGCTTGGTAATATGGTTGTTAAGAGTGTCACATCTATAAAATAAGAGACAATAGATGAGTTTTTAAGGTATAAATTAGACTAACTAATTGGTTAGATTCAATTTTTTAATGTTCATTATAGTTCAGTTGAGTGTTTTAAATTAATAAAATTAGGTACGCAAAGAATTGAAACCATGATTGTTTACCGCCGTCGCCGTCGTCGTCACAGTGGATGGTATCGGAAACTCCACATAGCCGGGGAAGATCATAGGGCGATCTGGGGCTTTCGTCGCCTTCAACTTTGGAGAAGCTCAACAGCCCATGATCCCTGGCAAGCTTGCAGAGACAAGGAACCTCGTTAGCCAACACTTCTCTCAGCCCGTCGCAACAGGGCGCCAGCTCCCCGGTGGAGTTTAAGTACTCAATGCAGGGGATCAGCTTCTCGGCGCACGACGGAAGCTGCTCCTCCTGCGCCTCCGTCATCGCCGCCGCCAATAACACCACTGCCGCCGCCACCATCAGCACGGTCACTACTCTCGCAGACGCCATGTTTTTACACCTAAATTAAAACCTCGTAATCAGAAGCCGGCCGGTCGGCCTGCCTGAGACTATTGTATGTTAAGTATCTTGATTATATTGTATATACGTTATATCATATCAGCTAGCATGCACTTTGCTTATTTATTATTCTCAAATTAAACAGTAGATTAATAAAGAAATTATATATTTTGATTATATTAAGGAACAACTACGAGGTAAACAAGGGGATAAATGCTGCATTTAACCAACCAAACAAACATTTTGCCTTGTTTATTAGTTGTCTTCATCGCCTCAGGCCGGTGTCCGACGTACAGCTCGATTGTATGTGGCCATTGTTACGTTGTGTTTGGAGGGTAGTATACTATATAGTTGTCATAAGCTAATAATAAAGGAAACGTTTGGTTAACGGAATAGGACATATATGACATTCTCAGGCATATTCCTTTGTTTGGTAACCATTTCTATTACTAGGAATAATATTCCTTGTAATAGCCTATTACCTCAAATAAGGTAATAGCTATTACTAGGCCCCCTTTGGTATTAGCCTATTACTGAATGCTCAGGAATAGATTTTAGAATCTATTTTCTTTTTTTTACCCATTTCTTTAATCTAATTTTTTTATCCTATATATAAATTTATCCTATTTCACCACTGTCGTCGCTGCCACCACCATCACCGACGTCACCACCACCACCACCATCGCCGCCACCACCATCACCGACGTCACCACCACCACCACCATCGCCGCCACCGCCACCACCACCACCATCGCCACAACCGTCGCCGCCCCCACCACCACCGCCGCCCCCACCACTGCCACCGCCACCGCCACCACTACCACCCCAGCACCACCACCATCGCCACCACCACCACCACCATCGCGACCATCACATATTTTTATAAGGGTATTTATGTCTTTTAAAACATATTTCATTTCTATTCTTTAAATCAGCCAAACACTGTAATATAATTCCTAAAGTCTATTCATTTCGCGAACCAAACAATAGAATACAATTCATATTCTATTCCTTGCCTATTCCATTCCTTATGGAATAGCATTCCTATTATTACCTCAAAATTCATTCCGTGAACCAAACGTGCTGTAATAGTTTAAGCATAATTGTAGTTTTCATTATAAACATATACTGCATTGTAAAGAAACTTTCTTACCAAATTTCATTTTTAGTGAATAATATACCACTGAGAGTTCATGTCCATCTATTCCATGTTCAATCAAGAAAAATAGTGTATTAAGTGGTCGAGTAGGTAAAACATAACTTTCCTTTTCCAGTTAAGTTCATTGCACATAAATTTTCTGATGCTATTTATCTCCCATGTGTGGAATATGTAATGCATACTCACGAATAGTTAAAAATTCGAAAATCAAATTATTAATAAATGCTATAAAGTTTGAACCATGTACCATTACATATTATTTGGAAGTAGTGAGTTTTACGTCTAAGCCAAACTAACGTCTAAGCCAAACTAACCTTTAATTTAGTTTTAGTATATATAACTAGTAAGTGTCCCAGTGCGATGCATTTACTATTATTAATTTAACAAATGAGTAAATTACACTTTTAGTCATATGATTATAGGAGGCGTGTTAATTTCGCTCCATGACTTTTAATTTAAAACTAACAATTCAGTCCTTTAACTATGTTTTTTTTTAAGCAGATTTGGTCATTTCGGCCAACTCACCGGTGAAAATTGGCCGGAAAAACTTAAACCTTTTTAAATTTTTTATTCATGAGGCAAAATAGTCTTTTTACGTAAGCTTCTTCTTCTTCTTCGCGTTCATGAGCTACGGGTAACAGTTGCCTCTGCTTCCAAGAAAGAATAGCTCCAAGAATCGAAGTCTCAGGTTCAGAAGCAATGTATGATTTTTATCCTCAGTTTTTTCTTCATGTCTACTGCGAATTTCTTGATTCATCTTCCCCAGATCGCACGGTATAAAGCTCTATAATTGATCTAAACGCCCAAAAATATTCTTCTCCCTATTCTAGCCACAACCATCCGGCATCCCAATTATAGCCACGACGACCAAAACATAATTGTAGTATTGGTTGTGGTCCTGTGGATGATGATTTATTTATAGTGTTGAAGTAGGTGTAAATGTTCATGTAAATATTGATTCTGAATTTTAAATTTATCTCCAATCAATTAATGTTAGAAACATAACATAATTATTGCAATGTTAATTCTCAATTATAGACCAACAATTATTACTCAAATTAATTTTATGAATTACTCTCCTATCCACTAAAATCTTTTTGCTTATTATTATTCACTTTGATTTTCTTTTCATCTTTATTTAATTATTTATGATAATTATGATTAGGAAAAGTTTTTCCCTAATTATTTTACTTTAATATATATATAGAGGTAGAGATTTTAATATGTGTTAATTTTCTCTTTGGTGCTTTGCTTTCATGCCATCCATCTTTAACAGGTATAGTGATTTGTTGTATACTCATCGTAATTTATTCTGAAATTTATTACAACATTATCATCCGAAATTTATTACAATACATTATCATAACATATAATGGTGTCATGGTGAGATAAAGGTTACAATATATGTATTTTGTGGAGTCCAAGAACTCAACACATTTGTGATCTATCAAAGCATCATGAAAAGAACACCCAACAGTAGCAAGCTTGAAATTGCAGTCCTCGCAATCATCCTCCCTGCACCATTTGCTGTAAAAAAAAAAACATGAGAAAAACAAATAGTTTCATTCATCCAATGAACATTAAATTGATGATTAGAAAATTCTAATGGATCCACAAGACCAAAAAAAAAACAGAAGAAAAAACATGATTGTTTACCGTCGCAGACGAAGGTATCGGAGACTCCACATTCCTGGGGAATATCATAGGGCGATCTGGGGCTTTCGTCGCCTTCAACTTTGGAGTAGCTCAACAGCCCATGATCCTTGGCAAACTGGCACAGACAAGGAACCTCGTTAGCCATCACATCTTTCAGCCCGGCGCAACACGGCGCCAGCTCCCCGGTGTAGTTTAAGTAGTCAACGCAGGGGGTCAGCTTCTGAAGGCACGACGGAAGCTGCTGCTCCTGCGCCTCCGTCATCGCCGCCGCCGCCAATAACACCACTGCCGCCACCATCATCACTCTCGTAGACGCCATGTTTTTACACCTCTTAATCAGAAGCCGGCCGGCCTGCCTGAGACTGTATGTTAAGTATGTTGATTGTATATATCTTTGTATTGGAATGCATGGCAGTTTATATAGTTGCAGTCTGGTAATATCTAATGTATACTATATACGCGTTGTGTGTCTAGTAAATAGTAATCAAATGATGTCGTATACTGACAACCGAAACTTTTATTTTTTATTTTTGGAATTTAGCATTAGGTATTTTCATTCATGCCAAACTAATTAACCTCGGGCTTTCCGTTGAGTTTCACTTTTACGGGGCGTTTGGTTGGAAGGAATTAGGGTGGAAAGGAATTGCAATTCGGTGGAAAAAGAATAAGGTGTGAATAAAGTATGAATTTAAATTACATTGTTTGGTATGGATGAATAGAATTATTAGGTAAGGAATGAAAGAAGTGATATAAAGACTAAAATGTCCTTGTGTAATAATAATAGTATTAATAATTAAGGGTATTTTTGTCATTTCATCCCTTTTTCCTTTTCCCATAACCACCGAATTGCAATTCATAGGGGGTTGCCCATGAATTGCAATTCAGCAAAAGGATGGAATTGCAATTCCCTCCAACCAAACGGCGTAATTGTGACTTTCACTGAATTACAATTCAACTACAGTCAAATTACGTCCAACCAAACTGGCCATTACTCTAGAGAACGGAGATTAGCTGTTGACTTACTAGTTATCTCGAAATGCTGAGTTATCTTTCATCTTTAGAGAGGTTGAGAGTTCAAACCTTATACTAAAAATTAATCTGGCCCATTTTTATTGTGCCTATCCTATTGGTCGAACCTTGTTCTCTTCTCCAAACCCACACCCGTGTGGGTGTATATTAAGGAAAAGCTGCTACGAGGTAAACAAGGGGGATAAATGCTGCATTTAACCAACCAAACAAATAAACCTTTGTTTGCCTTATTTATTAGTTGTCTTCATCGCTTCAGGCGTACGACGTACAGCTCGATTATGGCCATATATTGTTATTACGTTGTGTTTGGAGGGTAGTATATAGTTGTCATAAGCTAATAAAGGAAACTAATAGTTTAGGCATAATTGTAGCTTTCGTTTTGTCATAAAATATGGAAGAAGAAACTTCCTTACCATTTCATTTCATAATCAAATTGAATTTAGTGAATATACCCTTGAGAGCTCATGTCCATCTATTATTTTTTTTGGTACATCTGAAGACTCAAAAGGAGAGCTATCTAACATGGAGAGTAGACAGACTCCGAGCATCCTACTCAGGCCAGTCGGGGCGTGATCAAACATGAGTGTACCCCGGTCAATCGATTGACCCAAATTTGCCAACCAGTCAACACATTTGTTCCCTTTCATGTTCACGTGAGAAACTCTGGACGTAGGGATCCGAAGTATGAGGTCCATGCAGTCCTTAACGAGAGTTGTAGCCGTCTTATCTCGATCGTGATCACCATTCAGAATAGCCACAACCGCGGCCAAGTCCATTTCAATCCAAACTTTGTCGAAACCCTCTCTCAGACAGAATCGTAGACTTTCCCTTAGGCCCCACAACTCTACTTAGCAACTATTAGAAAACCCCACCTTAGTAGCAAACACTTTGACCCAATGACCATGGCCTCTTCGTCCCGAATGAGCCCACCGCTCGTGTCCATATATTCGATTGATGTTCAATCAAATAAATAAATAATACAGTACGGGGTTAAGTAAGTAAAACATGACTCTCCCTCTCTGTTAAGTCCCTTTTGTGAATAAAATCGAATAATTACATAATTTCTTATTTATTTCAGCTCGACCATGAGAGACTGAGAGACCCATCACTTCGTTCATAAAAATATGCTAAAGAAATACTTTTTTTTTTTTTTTGGTTAATGGATTTATACATGACTCTTCTAAAATTTCATCTTTAATTCCTCATTATAATTACATTTTTATATTTAGTTAGTTCATGAACTTTAATTTAAGATTACATTTAAATACCCAAACTTGAGAGGGAGTGAAACTTTGCTCTAAAAGTTGATTAAAGATGAGTTGAGATAGTTCTAAGTTTTATATATTGAGCCTAAACGTCTAATCCACATGTTTTATAACCTCTTTTATTATGTAGCATGTTTAGACCTGTGAACAAAGAAAATTGAATTATATTTGGTAATATTCAAAATTCTGGGTTACAGTAATATATCAAATGCGGTGTGGGTACAAGTCTCTGTGTAGTCCTCTGATTCTTCAATTTGATGCCTTGAACACTCCACCATTGAAGGGCCTCCGGGTTTCAAGTGGCTTGATCTTCAAAGAAGGGCTTGTATATATAGCTTGTTCTTCTTGAAGGGCCTCCGGGTTCAAATGGCTTGATCTTCAATGGAGGTTTGGATCAATAGGCATAGGCATGATCATTATGGAGGAGAGACTTCTACTTTCAGTATCACATTTTTATTGTGATCCTGAATAATATTTTTCTAAATGTTTACATCACTTTTCCTAGGATGTGTGTGATTACATAGAAATGAGAGCTCCTATTTATAGCTGTAGGATAGAGAGTTTTGATAAGCTCAAACTCTTTTGATATTATCTAATTAACAAATTAGATAATATCAATATTATCCAAAATATTTCAAATATATTCAAATATACTAATATTGATAAATAATCAATATTTATCAAAATTTAAGTGTCTACAAGACCTTCTAAGCCTTATGTGGTTAATTAATTCTATAGTCCACTACTATTCAATTTTATGTTGGGCCAAACATTTATAACCAACCTCCAACATAAACTCCTTTGGTCTGCAAACATTTTTTTTTTTTTTTTTGAAAATCTTTGGTCTGCAAACATGATTCAACAAAAACTATGATCTTAAGCCCAATTCGTGCTGAATGGCATATTTGCATGTAAATTTTTTCTTTTGAATGACGAGGGAAACCCAAAACTCGTATGCACTATCCGATAGTGTATACTGAACAAATCCTATATTGTAAGTTGTAACGATAATGGGCAAATGACCCAACATAAATTGATTATAGTTGATTGGTTCAAACTAAGAAAGTCAATAACTCGCTCTCGCTAAAGTCAAATTGCGTGTAATTTAATTATATATGATCATTAAAGTAAATTTAAGTCGCATTGCCAAAATGCGCCCAAATAAGTATCGCAATATAACATGCACTTATTCGAACCATATAAAGTTACAATATATGTAGATTTAAAAGATGTACTCCGTAATAAAATGTGTGTAAAAATATAATGTGCAGTCCGGCCGGAGCAAATTAATGAAATCTGTGATCTGATCTACCAAAGCATCAAAAGAGCATCGCAGCAGCCATCACCAGCAAGCTTGAAATAGCAATCGCCGGAGTTCCGCCGGCCACACCATTATTATGATCTCCACCCGGTGTTGCTGTAAAATTTCCGATCATACAAAAAACACAAAAGTAGTGTCATCAATAATAATATATCCTATAATATAATTGTGCCCACCAATACTTATGTATGACATAATTTTAACCTTAAACTTGAACTTAGAGTCACTATAACTATTTTGATGAGTTCAAACTTGAGCCAGCCTAGAACTTCAAGCTGTACTCAACTTGTTTGATGGACCTTAAGTGATTTGTTAGTCAAAAAGTAATTAAAATTTTAGTCATCCCTTAATTAAAGGTGTTTATAAATTTTAGCCACCTATCAAAGGGTGGTTGGAAAAAGTTAACTCCCAACTACGTAAGTCATCAAAAATATGTTTATTAATTGCACTAAAAATTACGAAAATAAATGTTAGCATAACGCATAAGATTGTTTGTGCACAATACAAATCAAATCGATGTAGTTGTTATTGACACCCTAAATATTTGTGTTAATTTTACACAAATTTAGTCTCTTAAGTGTTTATAATATTATACTTTTAGTACCTATTGTTATATAATTATCAAACTCATTAACATATTGGTTTATATTTGTCATTTAGGATCAATATCTACGGCTGAAAATGACGTTCACATGGAGAGAATAAAATTTTAACCCTGGTTGAAGTTGATTCTAAATGACTAAAATAATCTCATAAAAAATTTTTTTAACGTAGTTTATATAATACTAGAAACTAGAAGTACAATATAGTAAATAATTAAAGAACTAAATTTACTACGATCAATTAACAATGATCAAATTTTCAAAAGTTAAATAATTCAGAGACTAAAAGTGTTGTTTTTTCAATAAAATATATACAGTGGCACCAGATGGCTCTCCTAAATAGGAGATCATAATTTTGAGCCTTAGTGAACGCGATATTATTGATACTTTATAAGTTGTAACAGAGTTAGTAGCTAGTACTTAAACAAAAAAATAATAATAATAAAAAAATACCTGGAGGTGGGATGGATGGACTAGCTCCCGGAGACGTGGACGGACTAGCTCCCGGAGACGGAGCTGCAAATGAAATTATGAAATAAAACATGTAAAATTATACTATATATTAATGGATGGAAGCAGTAGAAAACGTTGACGGCCGGATATCGATCTGAAAAGAAGATCGAGAGGCGGTGGCTTACCGTTGCATGCACTGATGTCGCCGGGAATTCCACAAAGCTTGGGCAGTTCCAAGGCCTGGGTGACATTAATGTTTAAGCCCTTCATCAGGTTTTGGTCCTTGAACAAGTTGCAGAGGCATGGAAGCTCTTTAGTCACGGCTTCTTTCAGGGGGTCACAGCAGGACGACGGTGGCTTGGTGGTGGCGTTTAGGAAGCCGGCGCAAGGGATCAGCTGCATAGCGCATGACGGAACCTGCTGGGCCTCCGTCGTCATCGCCGCCGCTGCCATCACCACCACCGCCACCATCATCATCGCCGTCGACACTTTCCCACAACCCATGTTATGTTTTCTCTTTATTAGTCGTCTTTTAATTTGCCACTCCAGAATTCAGATGTGTATTTCTTCATTCATAAGTCAATTTATATAATAGCCTATTTAGGACGGCAAATTATGTTGTGCATCCGCGTGCACCATGTATGGTGTACACGGATACAAAAACAACCTCGTTTTGATTAAAAATGTGCATCTTACTTTTAAATTTAAAAAAAATCAGTTTTTATTCTCGACAACAGCATTATGTTATGCATAATTTGAACTATATATCCAGAATCAATGAACTAAAAATACATAATGAATGAACTAAAAAATTCATAATAAATGAATTAAATATCCATAATGAATTAACTAAATATTCAGCATGAATGAAAAAAAAAATCAGTTTCGATTTCCGTCTAAATATCCAGAATCAATGAACTAAAAATCTAGAATCAATTAACTAAAAATCCAGAATCAATGAACTAAAAATCCAGAATCAATGAATTAAAAATCTAGAATCAATGAACTAAAAATCCAGAATCTATGAACTAAAAATCTAGAATGAATGAACAATATAATGTTGTTGAGGGGAATCGGAACTGATTTTTTTTAAGTGGGACGCGCATTTTTAGTCAAAACGACGTCGTTTTTGCATCCGTGTGCACTATGCATGGTGCACACGAATGCACAGCATAACGCTCCATTTAGGACTGCACCCCAACTCTTCAGCTTTACCGTTCTTCTCACCTACCTCTCCTCGAATGTTTGTATATTAGTGTCTACAATAAATTTTACATAATACAATTGTTAGTAAAGTAAAATTATCAAATTTATTTTGAATTGATTGATTAATTAAACTACATCCGGAAAGTAGTCCTATCACACACACACACACACACATAACTCTTTGTCCTAGTGAATATTTTACGGGGTATTTAACAACTAGTTAACCGGCATCATAATTCATAACTCGGTTTTCGATTCATTTCGTATCGCTAGTTCTACTTACAAAAAATGGTCCACTTGGAGCTGTTGATTACGTGGCCGCATCGTTCCACCTATTTAAATAATTAAAGTTTGAGAATAGGTTGAGGGCCGTTACGTCCCTGATGTCTCTAATCATTGGCTCTACGCCGGATATAACTCTCGCCAGTTCCAGCTATTTTGAGAAAAACCATGATTTGAGTATACTGGACAATTTGATTAGTTTTTCACCCCTAAATTCAAGCCAGACAAATGATTTTCACATCAATATCAATGTGGATCTCCACCAGAGTTTCCTCCAATTTTGCCCCGCTCATGCATAATTCACCAAGCCCGAAGAAAATTTATTCCGTGAGCGTAAATTGATGCATGAAAATTCATTTATTCACCAAGCCCGAAGAAAATTTATTCCGTGAGCGTACATCGATGCATGAAAATTCATTTTTTGTTTTGTTTTTGAGTGCTGATTCTGTTACAATGTAGTATATGTCTTCATTTTTTATTTTTGAGTGCTGATTATGTTACAATGTAGTATATGTCTTCATTTTTTATTTTTGAGTGTTGATTCTGTTACAATGCAGTATATGTTCATAACTACTTTCTCAGTATACTGAAGCACAAAGATGTCTTCATTTTTTATTTTTGAGTGTTGATTCTGTTACAATGCAGTATACGTTCATAACTACTTTCTCAGTATACTGAAGCACAAAGAGTCAATACCGTTTCCACTAAGACTCGAACCAACAATCTCTGATATGAAAGAACAACTTGTGCAACTAGACCACAAGGTCTTTGGCTCGTCATTCATTAATAAAACAAAACGTTCTAATAATTTCGTAATTAACTAAAATTAAATACAACTTTTCAAAAAACACGTTCTAGCGTTCAAAAATGTTAAAAAAATCTTAGGTGAAAAATGAAAATTCATAATAAAATTCTAATGTCCTATGCTGACTATTCTTAACCATTATCGTTGACTTGGACATACTTTCTTTAGTCTTCGGTCTTCATTTATTATAATTATATTAATTTTAATTAATTCTTAACATCTTGATGAACGATGTGACAATTTTTGTTTATTTGACAAGTCAATCCTTCCAAGGAAAAAAAAAATTAAAAAAAGACTAAGAAATCATAAAGCAGCCAAAGAAATTATGGTCAAGTGGTAAATTTGTGGTTCTATCTTTCAAATGGGAGATTATAGGCCGTGTATAATTTTTGTATCTTGGTCAAATTCATCGCACAAGGTTGATTTTTCTAATACGGTACAGTCTCTAATGTAATTTATATCTCATGTGTGGAGTATAGTTTGAGAACTATTACACATAAGCTATATTTTCTCATATGGTCCTGTTTTTGTTTTTATTTTTATTTTTATTTTTCCTAAAAATATAGTAGTAGTTCCAAACGTAAGTCCATAAACTCTAGGTTGAAATTTTCAGCGACTCCGCGTTCACGGCGGAGAAAATTAAATGGAAGTTTGAACACGGAATATATACTTACAATAATGGAATGGTTAATTGCAACAGCTAACATTGTTGCCTTTGTCTTCTTCCCTCTGCCATAATATGTAGAAGTTGAATTAATTCTTTCTTATTCATTTGTTTTTAACATTATATATTGTTGGAGTTATTATATACGAGTTGGCACAATGATTTAAGGTGAAATTCAGGTTGTTTAGTTATTCAATAGCCTAATTTGTCACCCAAACAAAAAAAAAAAAAAAATCGCTAGATCAAGGTATGACAAACATACATCTTATTGTGGTGCATTATAAAAAAACGTAAAAATAAAGACAGATACTTTTCATTGTTAATTTAGCCGATAGAATAGAGATAAATTAGTGACAGGTTTTATTTTTTAAAGTGTTATTAGGGTTTATCGTTTACTAAATGATTAATTAATCGAATATATGTAAGTAGGAACACCGGAAATAACATGCAAACTAAGGGTTTTTTTTTTTGAAAGGAACTAAGGGCTATTTGATTATATTATATGTGCAAAGACTAGTTCATTGTTAGTTAGGGATTATAGGGGTGTGTTTAGTTTGCACATTGGAATTGGAATCGGAATCGGGATATGTATCAAATACTTGGTAATGATAATGAGTTTTAGTGAAAGTATTTTGTATGTTTAGTAGTAGGGTGGAATGTGAATGATTATTTTGATTATGTATGATTATAATATAATGAGAATAAGGATTTTAAAAATACAATAACACAAAATCAAGACAATTGATTCTAATATAAAGTCATCCAAAACACCAATATGAACAAAAAAAATAAAACAAAATCTAAAAGCACTAATCAAATGGAATGAAAAGAAATAATGTAATGAAAGAGGATGATACTTTTATTTTATTTGAGTATTGATTTTTCAATTAAACGGTATGTTCTTAAACCCTATCAACCAAACAATACTCATTCCTTAAGAGGGTCTAACATATACACTTAGGCCCATATATTATTACTTCCTCATCTGACCTTGTTCTAGTATGAACTTTATCAATTGGGTCAACCATAATGAAGAACACAAATGTCAATCGGTCCAATCGACTCTTGAAGTGGCCTTGGCCCAATTATCTATAGCAAGCCCAATGGCAATAGAATATATATTATATAAAAAGAAAATAAGTAACGAGAAAAATTCGCAGTTATTATTTGAGACTATACTAAGTAAATCATATCTTTGTAACTCTAATCGGCATCGCAAAAAGATAAATCAATTTAGGTGATTATTATTTGCATGTGCATCTCAATTGATGAAAGAGGTAAAATTTAAAAACAGTGATCCAAAAATGTGGTAACAATCTCTCAAAGTGAGAAATTCTTTACTTGCAGTAAGCAAAAATCTAACTTTTGTGTTCGAACCGTGAAAATAACCAGCTCAAATCGAGAAAGTCTATTGGTGGGGCCGGGTGTTGTGGCCGTATATAATAATGCACGATGAAGGCGTAGTTTAGAGTGACGTTTGATTTTGGTGCGCATTTCAAACGGATAACGTCCCCCGGGACTGAATAACCACCTTTCAAAACCAGACTGAAACTTAGCTTCTTCATTAATGGCCGCATCGCTCAACTTCAGCCTCGCCACCGCCGCTAACTTCCGCCGCACTACGCTACCGAAACGCTACACCAACTTCCGTACCACAATTCGATGCTCCGAGAGGGTTGAATGGGTACTTATCCACTTAATCACTTGATCTATATATGAATTTGAGATAATGATTTCTTACCTGTACGTGTGAAGGAAGGATCCGGAAGGAGTTCTGGGGCCGCCGCAATCGGGCCATATCGCCCGGCTGGAGTTCAAGACTCGGCTTGAGAAGGACAAGGAAGCCAGAGAAGCATTCGAACGCCATGTCCGCGAGGAAAAAGAGCGTCGCCGAGCTCTTCGTGAGGTATTTTTATTTCTATTTCTATTTCATTCACTCCTTGTATAATAAACCAATGCTCTTGGAACTATATTCTTTTAAATGCTAACATTTTGATTGCTGATGCTAGTCACGAGCTATCCCGGATAAGGTAGAGGATCTGGTTGAGTACTTTCTCGATACTGAAGCCCAGGAGATTGAATTCGAGATTGCAAGATTGAGACCAAGGTTTTGAGTTAATTTTCTCAAGGATGTAGAAATGCATACAACTTGTTAGACGAATTGCTGCTTTGAATTAGGGTGTTTTTTTTTTTTTTTTTGAGGAAATGAATTAGGGTGTTGATACAGTTTAACTCACTATTATTAGTTTTGAACTATTATTGGAACCAAAGTTGGAAATTGATACTGTTTGAGTAGAAAAGGTCCTTTGAGTGACGAGGTAAACCCGCAGACACTACCTGATGGTGTGCGATAAACCTCGTTTTGGCAAAGGATCACAAGGATGTAAACCATGCTAGGTTGCGTATAATTGATATGTTCAAACCAAGAAGGTCAATAGGCCGTTTGCGCTGAGAGTTGAATTTGTAACTTTTTAGTTACCGAGTCAACAACCTGACCAGCTTGGCTGGGTTGTCCCCTAGATATGTGCCATTTGCATCACTGAGAAAGTGTTGGTGTCTAGTAAAAGTTTATCTACCTGCAAGCTTATATTCCAGCATTTTTCTGGTATTGTTATTTGCAGATTGAACAAAGACTTTTTTGATCACCTGCAACTTGAGTTGGGAAAGCTAAGGTTTTCTGTGTCAAAAACCAAGGTATGTCTCCAAAATGCACTTGGTTGGAGTGACTTAAATGGTGGCGTTATGATATGGATGGGCTGCTGTTCTTATTTGTGTAGGATGTAGAAGAAAGACAGATTGAGCTTGAATCACTTCAAAGGGCATTGCAGGAAGGAACAGGTTTACAGAATTACAGATACCATTCATATTTTGTAATTTAATGATCATTATTTGGCAAGTAAATCTCAAGAACTCTGCCTCTTTTCTCCACAGAAGCCTATGATAAAATGCAGGCAGATCTTGTTACAGCAAGGGCAAGCTTAACCATGATTTTGACTTCAAAGAATGTAAAAGCAACTGTATGTGCTACTTCTATAACATTCTTTCTTTCATATCTGAGTTTGTAGTCGGATCTTGTGATGAATAATATGGTGCCCTCTTTCTGTACAGTTATTGGATATGGTTGAGCAGAACAAGATAAACACACCCTTGCTGGCAATCCTCGATGAGAATATTGCAAGTGCCCACGACAGTAACCAGGTGAGAAAAGCTATATCTGTCCTCGTTTTTCTGGGACTAAATTTCCAGCACCATAGATGTAGTGCTACCTTATTGATTGCAAATTATAAACACAGAAAGAAAGTCACACAAAATCACTTCTGAAACTAATTTTATATTCCAACTTTCTTGGCATCTTTCATTTGTTCATTCACTTTGACTTTCGAGTTGCAGCAATCTAATGATGTTTCACAGAATTATAGCTATGCACTGAATAGCATTGTTCTCTCTTCTTAAATCTTAAATCTTAAATCTTAAAGGGTTGCTACAAGATTATCCTTTTAGTCTTTTGCACATCTGCATTGATTGATGGATTGATATGTGAACTCATTTTTGCAACTGCAGAAAGAAATAGCAGAATACATGGAAAAGATTAGAGCTGCTGTTCTCAAGTACATTACTGTTTAGGTTTTGTTTGCTAAGCATTGATGCCCCTGTCATTTAAAAGTTTATAATTTTTTTTTTTAATTTTATAATTTTGATCTCTGTGCTATGTAGCAACATTTATGAAATTGTAAGCTTATATGAATGAGATGATTGAGGAGTTTCTTATTGAATTTGTAACATTATAATTATTTTTGTTTTTTGAAAGGGTAACATTATAATTATTAAGTTAATCAATTTATCAACTTGACTAACTATTTGTTGGACCTAAGGGGGATCAAAAAGAGAAAATTTTCATTTTTGACCCAAAATTATTGCAAGGTCTTCCAGAAGAACCCGGAAGCCTAAGAAATCCCCTCTACAGTCTCTTACATTGTCAACCTCCATTAGCTTTCACTGATTCGACAAGGGAGATGGCCGCAGAGTCAGTAATTATGACGTCACTGGCTTCCACTGCGTCTTCACTCTGCAACTTCCATGGGTCAAGAACGCCGGCACGCATTTCTAACGCCGCCGGCTCCCAGCATCGGCGACGTCGCTGCAGCAGCAGGGCTCAGTCTCTCACTTCTGCTTCTCTGTCTGAATTCTTCGGAAGATTTCAGCTTAGGTGCGCCCTTGCTTCAAAGACTCCAACTTTTTACCAGAAACGAAGCCAAAAGAGCAGTTTCTCCGTCTTCGCTATGGCCGCCGCTGATGGTATGTCCACCCTCGTGGTCTCTGTTTATTTAGGGCTGAATTGGGGAAGATTGAATCTTTATATCTGGGTTTTGCAGGGTGTAACTCTATTGCACGAATGTGTGCTTTTAACATGGAAATTTATTCTATTTTATCTTGCAAATTTTTATGTTTATCAGGTTTGAGAATTGAATTAGTAACTGAAGATTAGCTTTATTTGATAGGGGTATAATAGCTCTTTGCTTCTTGTTAAAGATATGATGCTGCAAAAGTTTTTCTTGGTGAAAATAGCAACTGTAATAATAATGTAGAATTGAATGTTCTATCTTGGGATTATTACATGTTTGCAGATAGTTGTAGGGTAATGGTGGCAATAATTTCAGCAAGTCCATACTTAAAAACTGTATTTCATGAGCAGATGGAAAGAGAACAGTGCCATTGAAGGACTACCGCAACATTGGAATTATGGCTCATATTGATGCAGGGAAGACGACTACGACTGAACGGATCCTCTACTATACTGGTAGGAACTATAAAATTGGTGAAGTACATGAGGGAACAGCGACAATGGACTGGATGGAACAGGAGCAGGAGAGGGGGATTACTATTACTTCTGCTGCAACTACTGCTTTTTGGAACAAACATCGGATTAACATAATTGATACTCCGGGCCATGTTGACTTCACCCTTGAAGTAGAACGAGCCCTCAGAGTTCTGGACGGTGCTATATGCTTGTTTGACAGTGTTGCTGGTGTGGAACCTCAGTCGGAAACTGTTTGGAGACAAGCTGACAAGTATGGAGTGCCTAGAATATGTTTTGTTAACAAAATGGATCGTCTAGGAGCAAATTTCTTCCGGACCATAGATATGATTGTAACAAACTTGGGTGCTAAACCACTTGTAATTCAAATTCCAATTGGTTCAGAGGATAACTTTCGAGGAGTTGTTGATCTTGTGAGGATGAAAGCTATAGTTTGGTCGGGGGAAGAATTAGGTGCTAAGTTTGCATATGAGGACATTCCTTCTGAACTTCAAGACCAAGCTGAAGAGTATAGGGCAGAGATGATTGAGGCCATTGTTGAGTTGGATGATGAAGCGATGGAGAAGTACCTGGAAGGAGTCGAACCTGACGAGGCAGCCATTAAAAAGTTGATTAGGAAGGGAACCATCTCTAGCAGTTTCGTCCCAGTATTGTGTGGCTCGGCTTTTAAGAATAAGGGGGTTCAGCCATTGCTTGATGCAGTTGTGGATTATTTGCCTTCTCCTATCGACTTGCCACCAATGAAAGGGACTGACCCCGAAAACCCAGAGGTGACCATTGAAAAACCTGCTAGTGATGATGAACCCTTTACTGGCCTGGCCTTCAAGATTATGGCCGATCCTTTTGTGGGGTCTCTCACATTCGTAAGGGTATATTCGGGAAAGCTTGCTGCAGGGTCTTATGTTCTAAATGCAAACAAAGGAAAGAAAGAGAGGATTGGCAGACTTCTGGAGATGCATGCTAATAGCAGAGAGGATATCAAATCAGCTTTTACTGGTGATATTGTTGCCCTTGCTGGCCTAAAAGATACAATTACTGGAGAAACATTGTGCGATCCTGAAAGTCCAGTTGTGCTTGAACGGATGGATTTCCCTGATCCTGTTATAAAAGTTGCCATTGAACCCAAGACCAAAGCTGATATTGATAGGATGGCAGCTGGACTAGTCAAGCTTGCTCAAGAAGATCCATCCTTCCATTTCTCTCGTGATGAAGAGACTAATCAGACAGTCATTGAAGGAATGGGAGAATTACATCTTGAGATTATTGTTGATCGGCTCAGGAGAGAATTTAAGGTTCGTTTCTATAGTTTTCCCCTTTCCCCTCTAGTTCTTTCATGAGATTTTTGTAAGGAAAACGGAGAAAAGAACAAATCCATGCCTTGAAAAGTCATGCGTACAACCATTCTATTCTTTCGAGGATCTTTAGATGTTAAGCATACATAACAAGAATTAGCCATAAATGGCTACTCAATACAAATTTAGTAAATGGTATTTACTTACATGCTAATTTGCTGAGGTTAACATTTTTGACTTTCAAGCCCGGGTAAATTCAGTTCTCTATTTGCTATATGTTTTCCTCATTAACCTCGTATTGTGCATTTTAGATGATAGATTTGCTTTGAAACCAACAGGTGGAGGCTAATGTTGGTGCCCCACAAGTTAACTATCGTGAGAGTATTTCCAAGGTCTCAGAAGTGAGATATATTCACAAGAAGCAGTCGGGTGGGCAAGGACAGTTTGCTGATATAACTGTGAGGTTCGAACCCTTGGAAGCTGGTAGTGGATACGAATTCACAAGTGAAATCAAGGGAGGTGTAGTGCCAAAAGAATACATCCCGGGTGTGATGAAGGGACTAGAAGAATGCATGTGCAATGGAGTGCTAGCAGGCTACCCTGTTGTCGATGTCCGTGCGGTATTAGTTGATGGTTCTTACCATGATGTCGACTCGAGCGTTCTGGCATTCCAGTTGGCTGCCAGAGGAGCTTTCAGGGAAGGGATGAGGAAAGCCGGTCCACAATTGCTGGAACCCATTATGAAGGTTGAAGTCGTCACGCCAGAGGAGCATCTCGGAGATGTTATTGGTGACCTCAACTCAAGGCGAGGCCAGATCAACAGCTTCGGAGATAAACCCGGTGGTCTCAAGGTAATCTGAGAGCCGTGACTCTATTCTTAATTGTATTATGTGTGTTTCCTAGCAAATGCATATTCTTTGCATCAAAACCGGAGCTTCCATAATTAGATGACGTCGACTATCTCACCACTATGAGACTAATTCAGATCGGGTTGTGCCCGCAAAGTTTAACGTCTGTTTTGATTGTCGCAGGTAGTCGATGCATTGGTGCCACTAGCTGAGATGTTCCAATATGTGAGTAGCTTAAGAGGGATGACAAAAGGGCGTGCATCCTACACAATGCAATTAGCCAAATTTGATGTTGTCCCCCAACACATCCAGAATAAGCTTGCAACTAAGCAGGAAGCTGTTGATGCCTAAACACCCCCACCCCATTTTTGGTCTATTTATGTTTATGTGCCAATCAAATTCTGTGACAATCATATACCAAAATGCAATCTTTTTTTTCCCACATGGAGTTCTACCCTTGCTGTGTTCTGCTTCACCAGTTTTCATAGATAAACACTAATTAACTAACTAATTGGAGAGTCAAGGCATAATCTAACTTGGCAATTTCACGTGTAATGAGCTAGCATGTTCGCTCATCGATGAATAAATTTAAAGAACACTGACTCAAAGTATCTGCAAATTGTGACCCGTTGTCATGTCAAAGCTTCCTTAATTTTGAACTATAAACAAAACAAGCTAATTCCTTAACTATTTTGAACTATAAACAACTTAAGCTAACTTATCTTCATGTGACAAGATAGACTTGGTTCAAAGCACAGTAAAGCAAAGAATAAGGTCCCAAAACATTTCATTCATTCAACAATCGCCTAAACATTTCATAGCAATCAATTGTACATTTGTTGTACAATCCACTTGGTCGAAACACGGCTAGACTACTAAAGAGTAAGAATGAAACACTTTGTTTGCACAGTTAACTAAACAAAGAGTCAAAATTTGTAATCTTGAAAAATTAAAATCCATTTGAAAGCAGTTTGCTGGAGAATAACCAAAATGGAAAAATGGAACAATGGAACATCATCACTTGTTTAAATTTATAAAAGTAAAGACTGTTTGACAAACTATTCCCTTCAACAACACAAGCTATGCTCTCATTTGGCTTCCAACTAGGACTTTTATCGGACTTGAACGATTCCAGCACTGACCAATTTTTGGATCTTGTTCATCACGAGAGGGTTCTTCATGTGTTCTTGTGCAGCTTTAGGATTCTCTTGGAAATCCACAAGTACCTGCTCAGGTATAAGATGTCGTCAGTATTGAGAACATGCCATTCAAACATTCAAACAAGTAAAATTAATTAATAGCCTTGATCAGTAAGGTGATATCGTACCTGTCTCATTACTGGATCAGTTAGAATATTTTGGATTTCTGGGTCCTGCATTCCCCTGGCCTGCAATAAGAAGTTTGGTGCAATATTGGTACTGGTTTTGCTCATATTGCTTCCAACAATGATAAGCTAAAGAGCAGATTGAAACTATACCTGTCTCTCCTTGAGCTCCTCCGGAGTCAGATCACCACGGCTTGCCTTGTTTATTTGTTCAACACACCTGTAATTCATTCAACACAACTCTCAATCATCATAAAAGAACATACTCAACAGGAAAAATACATCAATAAAATAATATCTTTACCTCTTAACACCATCTAGTAATTCTGGGTTCTGAGGATCATGCTTCAAGCCCTCCTGATAAGTCTCCAAAGCTTTTTCATATTCTTTCATGAAGAACTGAACCGCACCCTTCCTAGTGTAACCCTTTGCAAATGTGGGATCAAGCTCAATGCATTTTTCAGCATCTTTAAGCCCCTCAGGTAATGCTCCAAGCTTAGTGTAGCTGGCAGCCCTATTGCTATATGCCTAAAAGAAGCAAAGGAAACAGTCGAATGAGTCTCAAACCATTCACAAAATCTGCCATGGATTACAAAAAAAAATTATTGAAATTTCATACCCTAGGATCCTTGGGATTCCTTCTTATAGATTCTGAATAGTGCTTGACTGCCTCTGGGTACTTCATTTCTTTGAAGAATTGGTTACCTGAAGTTCAGCATTGCATAAGTAACCAAAAAAAAATACATAAAAAGGAAGGCAGTAGGGAAAACTCAAACTAAAACTCTCTGAAAGAAGTACCTTTCTCACGCTCTTCATCTGCTACCTGTGGATCAAAAGACTCTTGCTGCTCTAAATCTTTCTTAGCTTTCTCAGCCTCATTGAGCTTCTTTAAGGTGTCTGGGTTACGATGTTCTGTGAGAGCTTTCTGGAAAGTCTCAATAGCAGGTTCAAAGTCCTTCGAGCATTTCGCCATCTTCACTAAGGCAGTACCCTTTCTTGTCAAAGCCCTGGCAATCATCTTAAAGTCGGATCTAAGCTCTCTTCCCCTCTCAACTGCTTTATCACAATCTTTGATGCATTCTTCATACTATAATCAAGGGAGCTTAAATAAGTATACAAATTACATCAAGCATTATATACAACAACAAAAATTGGAAAATCAAATAAAATTTATGACATAGGGATAGACTACAATATACACAAACATGATGAAATCTACTTTAATCACATTAAACAAGAATAAGCTTAAATTTAAGAATGTCCTACTGACCTACTCACACCTGAACAAAAGTACAAAATTTTACAAATTCTTAGTATTTGGTTAAAATTATCATCCCCTCCACATTTGAGAAGATAGCCATACCATAACACACTCACTAGCATTTATTCAATCAAAATTCATAGGAGCATTAAAAGACAGACTATTTGTAAATAGATAAAGCAAAAGCACAAACTGAACTTCAAGAAGCTATGCAAATGCAATGCAGTGTTGAGATGGAAAAAAGAGTTCCAGTAAACGAAAGTGTATACCTTTCCCATCTCCAAGTACACAGCAGCCCTATTAGTAATGAAGGAAATATCCTCATCATCAAGTTCCATGGCTTTGGAATAGTGCTGAATTGCAGTCTCAAAATCCTTCTTCTTGTAAGCTGCATTACCAGCTTCCTTCTCCTTCTGTGCCTGCGCCTTCCTCTCCTTAGTATCCTTCTCCTCCCCTGATAGTTCCATGGGCTCGGGCTCCGGTTGTGGAGTAGGTTCAGGACGTTTTCCCTTAGCAGGGTCTGATTCGGCCGGCCGCTTTCTCTCCGGTGAAGCTTCTGGCATCTCCGCATCGTCCTCCGGTGTCCTAGTCTGCAGTTTCACGCCCAACAAAACACCAAACGCCTGCATTACCCTCTGGTCCTTCAAATACAGATTCAAATTGTTAGGGTTTTTCTGAATATCCTGCATCATCTTAACGAAATCCGGCTGCTGCAAGTACGCCCGAGTGCTCGGATCGCTGGTCAACCTAGCCCACATCTCCGGCCCGGAAAACGCATCCCCGAACGGACTCGACGACGGCCCCCGAGATCGGGCCTGCGCAGACTGCGCATCGGCAAGGCCCGATTTCAAGGCCTCGTTATTCGGGTCGACCTCCAGACCCTTCTTATAAGCATCAACCGCTTCGTCGTAGCTGTGGAGACCAAGGTGAGCCGCGCCGAGCCGAGAGTATCCCTTAGACCAGTCCGGCTTGAGCTCGACGGTCTTCTGAGCGTCGGTCAGGGCGTCGGAGTAGTTCCCGAGGGAGGCATAGGCGGCGGATCTGTTGGAATAGAGGACGTGGTTTGTCGGCGCGAGGCTGATCGCCTCCGTGAAGTGGCGCACAGCTTCGGCATAGTTTCCGGCGGAGAACGCCGCGTTTCCTTTTCCCTTAGCTTCGTCTGCCATAAGTCTCTTCCTATCTCTCTCTCTCTCTCTCTCTCTCTCTCTCTCTCTATGCAATTATCGATGGAAATTTACAGTAAATTGCAAAAAGGGAAAGACGAGATTTTGTAGGTTAGACGAAGACGAGAGGCCCGGGGAGACGAGAGTTCTAGTCCCAGTATGAGTGTACTCTGGAATGTTCTTGGGCAATTATCCTCTGTGATAGGTTGTATACAGAATGTTTTTACCTTTTCCTTTTTCTTTTTCCATTATGGCTAATCAGCATTCGCACCGGTCCGGCCCAATTAAGTAACAAAATATTGATCAGATTAATTTTTTCATATGAGAGGAAGATTAAATTTTCGACCTCTCTAAAAAAACAAAAATGCACGTGGTGGAACAAGAGTGTACGGTACTCACACTAACTAAGCTGGTTAAGCGGTATTTTTATGACCGTCATGATTGAATTAAAATATACTTATTGAGTAGGTCTAAATAAGACTCTTCAACTTCGATTTTCAATTTCAGTTTCAACCTCAATCAACTGAGCCCTAGGCCTCGGCCCTCGACTCACTTAGGCCATCGGTTGTGGTCCATAGAACTAAGTTGGGATGGATCTTTTGGTATTGAAAAAATACTTAGAATATGAGATTATTTTTTACCATTTATATAGAAATTTGGTCTCATAGAACTAAGTTGGGATGAATCTTTTGGTATTGAGAAAATACTTAGGATATGAGACTATTTTTTACCATTTATATAGAAATTTGGTCTTATTTGTAGAAAAACATGTTATGAAAAGTCTTATAACGCAAGTTTGAGTTAAGAAATATGTTTTCTTAAATATAATGACTCAATATCACTATCCAATTATTAGACACCATAGATGAAAGTAAACCAATGGATAGAGACAAAATGGCAAGGTGAACTAGGGATACACGTTACTAGGTGAGCTAGGATCTAGTTAGCAGGCCCAAACATGTTTAGACTTAAGGCCTTTTTTTTTTGTTTGTTTGTTTGGATGAGTTTAGTGCTTCTTCAGCCCAATAGGTAATCACTCAATCATCATGCTATGGACCGTGTCAAGCATACATTGTGGACACCATAACTGTGTCATAAGTGGCACTGTTATCTTTCACCATTTTTTTTTTTTTTAATTTTAGACTGCTTCTTTTTTTTATGGTAAAGCATCCATTTTCGCGAGTTTTCTGTCGATCAAGTTTCCATTTCTTCTTCACACAAAAGTTCTCTTTCAATGCTCATTCTCCCATTTTTATAATTATAGGAGCATATGTTCATAATTTTATCACTAAATGTTCATAATTGTAAGTTCATAATGTCAGAGCTCTGTATTCATAATTTCATAAATGTACATTCATAATTCCGTAACTGTACATTCATAAGTCCACAAACGAATAACGCCGTTAACGGCGAGACAAAATCAATTATTTTTAATTGAAATGTCATCGTTTTCCCTGAAAACAACATCGTTTTGGACTCATGTCCACAATGCATAGTGGACACGGTTCCAAAATTGTTCATAATTATGAATATAAAGTTGTGAACATAATTATGAACATATAGTTATGTAATTATGAATATAGAGATTCAATAATTGTGAATATGAAATTCAAAAATTATAAATATATAGCTTTATAATTATGACCATATAATTCAGTAATTATGAACATAGAGTTATGTAATTGTAAATATAGAATTCAATAATTATGAATATGAAGTTAAAAAATTACGAATATATAGCTTTATAATTATGAACATGTAGTTTAGTAATTATGAACATAGAATCGTATCCACCTTGTAAGGTGAACACGGTTCCACAGCATAACGATTGTAATTGACGCTCTTTTGTTCTTTCTTCCAAAAAAGATTGAATCCCCACCCTCAACTCTCGACAAAACATTTCAAACGACATAAATTATGGTAATTCAACTGAACGCACAGAGATTAGACATTTACTTTAGTTGACAACTCAGCACTAATCCCACTAAACAAACTCATTGGTTTGTCCATCCTAGCTGACTTGATTTAGGGTGTGTTTGGTTGCACATATAAATCATAATCGGAATGGGTATCAAATACTTGGCAATGGTAATGAGTTTTGGTGAAAATATTTAACATGTTTGGTAGTAGGGTGGAATGGGAATGATTACTAATAGTAGTGCTTGAGAATGAATAAGAGAATGAAACCCTTATTGTATTTGGGTATGAATTTTTCAATTGATAAGGTATTCGAAACCCATAATAGTGTTCTAAAAATCTATCAACCAAAAACAACAGTCACTTTCATACTCATTCCTATGAGCAAAACCCACCAACCAAACACACCCTTATTGTGTTACGGAATTTTGCCTCAAAAGCAGCTTATTATTATGGAAACGTCCACTTTTAGACTATTTTTATACATTTTTTTCTCCCCAAGCCAAAGTTCAAAGTCCAAACTCCAAACCATATACTAAACAGACAGAAAGCCAACAAAACAATTAATCACACCTGGCACAATATGGACACGTCTGGACGACTGGACCCCACCCATTGATACGTGGCAACCCCTCGTTCTGCATGGCTTCTCATCGCTGCCACTTATCTAAACCACCCACCAACCAGCCTCCCTCTGCGTCTGCACTCTCATCTCTAAAACAAAATCACTTTAATTTCTTTCTTTCTTGCTAGCTTGCTCTCTTTAATGGCGGAATTTGGTTCATCGTTGGTTCTTCTTCTTCTTCTAGTGGCCATCGCTTGTCAGCTTCAGAATCTTCAGGCCGCCCGCTGGGACCCACTAATCCGGCAGCCGGTGGACCAGAAAGACGACGAATCACCGGAGGGTGAAACTCAGGGTACCAGGTGGGCTGTTCTTGTGGCGGGTTCAAACGGATACGCCAATTATCGCCACCAGGTATATAAGACTGTTACAAAAAGCTAATTAATCAAACATTAATAGAGAAAATTTCAATTTTGGTCATATAACTATAGGGGTTTTGTTAATTTTAGCACCTGACTTTCAAAAATATCAATTTAGTACCTTAATTATGCAATTTTTATCAATTTTGATCACTCCGGTTAAATTGCTGGTCAAATTTTGCTGAAAAAATTTAATCCTTCATTTAGTCTATAATCTTAGGGGCAAAATCGACTTTAAAGTCTGGTAAAGGCGAAATTTGGCCAGTAATTTGGTCGGGAGTGACCAAAATTGATAATAATTACATACTCAAAGTACTAAATTGACACTTTTGAAAGTCATGTTTTTAAATTAACAAAGTCCCTATAGTCATATGATCAAAATTGAAATTTTCTCAACATTAATATTAATTGTTAAACTATATGTTTGTGGATATGTGTAGGCTGACGTGTGCCATGCATACCAAATCCTGAAAAGAGGTGGGTTGAAGGACGAGAACATAGTAGTTTTCATGTACGATGATATAGCAAACAACGCATTCAATCCCAGAAAAGGAGTCATCATTAACCACCCAAACGGCACCGATGTCTACGCCGGCGTGCCCAAGGTATAAACATGCTCCTTTGTATATCAATTACGTTACGTTATATTAGCAGTTTTCTTATATGTTTTGTCGGATAAAACGTACGTGTTAGGATTACACCGGCGACCAAGTGACGGCGGCGAATTTGTACGCCGTCCTGCTCGGCGACAAGGAGGGCGTGAAAGGTGGGAGTGGAAAAGTGGTTGACAGCAAAGCTGATGATAGGATTTTCATCTATTATACAGATCATGGAGGTCCCGGAGTTCTTGGTCAGTTTATATATATATTGATCTCTGAACAATCTTTGATGTTGCCCATTATCATAGAAATTAAAAGTATTTACCAGAGGATCTGTTCTTGTTTCAGGGATGCCCAATTTGCCTCATCTTTATGCCAATGATTTTATTGAAGTGCTGAAGAAAAAGCATTCTGCAGGCACCTACAAAGATATGGTAACCATCTCCAATGATTTCATTCATGCCCCTAGTTACAGTTAGTCCTATTCTAGTGGTTGAGCATATAATCATTAATGTGCAATCTAACTAAAAGTAGTTAAACTGGTATCAGAACCATGATAAAAAAATAGACTATGGTCTACGTGTTGCTTGGAGCTCAAAAGAAAGGGAGCCTGATATAACCATTAAAGTACAATCTAACTAAAAGCAGTTGAATTGGAGCACATACTTCAATTTAGTATCAAAGCTATGATAAAAAAAAGAGACTATGGTCCATGTGTTGCTTGGAGCTCAAAAGAAAGGGAGCCCAAAAGAAAGAAATCTGTCCAAGCATATAACCATTAACGTGTCATCCAACTACGAGCTTAGGTTTTTAGTTGACATGGGGCACATGCTTCAATTCTAAGACCTCATCATCAACTATGGTTGTAGGTTATATATGTTGAAGCGTGCGAGAGTGGGAGCTTTTTCGAGGGCATGATGCCGGAAGACTTGAATATTTATGTGACAACAGCCTCGAATGCAGAGGAGAGCAGCTGGGGAACATACTGCCCGGGATCAGAACCCGCACCCCCACCTGAATACATTACATGCCTAGGAGATTTGTATAGTGTTGCTTGGATGGAGGATAGGTGTGTGCGTGTTCCATACTTAGCTTCCATCTCTATGGCAAATGGATTAAACCATAAAGTTCAGTTTTCACTGACTTGATGCTGCTTTAATTTGTTTCGATAATGCAGTGAATCTCACAATCTTATGGAAGAAACAATCGAACGACAGTACGAGAATGTCAGAGAACACCCAATTGATCAATAATGTTTCATGAACATAATTATCCTTGTCTAAAGTCTGTTACAACTAACTCAATGCAGGTGAAGCTAAGAACTTCCAACTACAACGACTTCCAGGCGGGATCTCATGTGATGGAGTATGGAAGCAGGGACATCATCAAACCAGAGAAGGTCTATTTGTACCAAGGATTCGACCCCGCCACCATCAACCTCCCCGGAAACCAGATTCGCCGCCTTACACCCAAGGGCGTCGTTAACCAGAGAGACGCCGATCTCCTCTTCATGTGGGAAAGGGTGAGCTGAGCTTCAAACTATCACTGCTATATATAGTCTAATTGCCTATTCGATTATATTCTTGCATTCGTATCTGTTTCGTTATTTCCCCTGCTATATACGATTTTGAGACGAATGAATGCAGTACAAGATGAAGGGAGACAATGCAGTGAGCAAGGCTAAACTCCTGAAGGAGATAACCGATACAATGTTGCACAGACAACGCCTCGATGCAAGCATCGACAACCTCGGGGTACATTTGTTTGGTCCAGAAAACGGATCCAACATCCTCAAATCTGTTCGCAAGCCAGGTTTAGCTCTCGTTGACGATTGGCAGTGCCTCAAATCAATGGTAACAACTAACTGTCAAACCATATTCTTGTTCTGATTTAACTAAAAGTTTAAGTTGATAGTTGATAGTGAGACGCTCTGGTTGCAGGTTAGGGTTTTCGAGACGCATTGCGGATCATTGGGGCAGTATGGGATGAAACACATGAGAGCTTTTGCGAACATATGCAACAGCAACATATCTGAAGCTGCCATGGAAGAAGCCTGCAAGAACACATGCAGTGAGATGAAGACAATGAAATATACTCATCCAAGCAAAGTTTATAGTGCTTGATATATAGTATATATATGTTTGTATCAACTTTGATATAATATATGCTGTAAAATAAAATTTGATGCTTCTTTGCGTTGGTACTATGTATTACGTGTTTTGAACGTTACGTAATGGACGTTAAAGTTTAAAGTACTAACGATAAGTACGGATTAATTATGCAGGCTTTATATCACCTTTATCCGGGTTATGTTTTCAATTTATTCTTTTAAATTGTGTTAGTTTGACTGTCAATCCATTAGATTTTTTTTTTAAAAAATAATTGTAGTATGTTCATACATACTTTTTTAATTTACTGAGATCACAAAAAGTCAATATTCTTACACTGGAATTTAAACTTGATACTTTTTATTTTTGAGGAGTTACAATTTTGCCGTTTGATCGTCAATCCATTAGATCTAACATGGCTTATTAATTTTATTAATATTTTGTTCGAATTTAATTCATTGATTCAAACAGTATTTAGAAGAATAAACTAATATGAAACTGAATCATCATAATTTACAATCTCTCAACTGCTCTATTTTACTTAGATTCTTAACTAGTATCTTTTTATTTAAGTATATTAATTATGAATAATTTAATTTGTTTTATTTTATTGTGATGGTTTGTTGAATAATATTTTTAAGGCAGTTTGTATTTAGGATTAATTAGATAATTTAAATTGATTTTTTTTTATCATTTACTGGCCTATTTTTGAATAACAATTACTGGGTTTTTTTTTTTTTTTTTTTTTTTTGTTAATAAAAAAGTTGGGATTTTTAAGAAACAGATTCTTTGAATCTGATTGTCACCATTTATGATGATTACAGAACAGATTTAAACCAGATTAAGACATGCATTTTTGTAAATTTTCTACACAGAAAAAGAAAAAAGGAGTCCGCCATGATTGCTTGTCTGGCTGCTACAACTTGTAAAGGCCACCGGTTAATCATCGACGATTCAGAAACTCCAGCTCCGGCGGACGCGGCGGGCATCACCGTCGGCGGCGATTCTTGATTTCACGTTCTCGAACTCCGATATCCTACAGGGAATCTGGATCCCGCCGGGGTGGTCGAACCCGTAAACCGTCTCAGCCTCCCTGAGCAGATTCGCGAACAGAGGGTGGTTGAAGTAGAACACCGGCACCACCACCCTACACGTGGCGCCCTCCGCTTCCCCCACGTACACCGCCAAGTGCCCCGCCGGCACACTCGCCTTCTCCGGCCCCGGCGGCTCCTGCCCCACCCGGATTAAACGCACGTCCCGCTTCACAACCGCCAGCACCCTCCGCCCCACGCCGCACCACACCTCTGAGCTCCCCCTCCGGCCAACAAACCGCCGGAAAACACTCACCGGGTTCATCCTAAGCCTGAAACCTCTGGGTCTCTCCATGCCCACACTATAGTCTATACTATGTACTATGTAATAAACTCTGAGGTTTCTAGAAGGATGAGAGAGAGAATGCTGTCGGGGGTTTCATATTTTTCAATGTAACTGAGGAACATCAGAAGGCGTGGGCAGTATTTATAACTTATAAGAGTGATGACTCAGAAATTTGACGGCTTTTATGTTGAACAGTTCAAGGTTGGGAGTAGAGAGTTGATTAAAGTAAATGGGGATGATGAGCTAAGAGAGATTCTGGGATTCAAACACCACAAATCAATAGAATTAATGAGATGCCATTTCTAGGTGGAGACCTGCGGTGAGGACTGAAGGACACAACATTTTTTTGGTCTGGAAAAGTGTGAAATAGTCCGCACGAACTTAGTTTAATGGTTCAGTAGACAGTATTTTATTTGAGAGAATATACCAAGATTCGAATCCCGCTGACAGCAATGTAGGGATTATACTTAAAGTGAAAAGATTTTTTGTGGGCACCAGCATTTGGTCCTATCTGTTGAGCCATTGATCCATTTTCTCAAATGTCATGTCGAGTCGGGATGTGGGAGCCTTTGGGGGCTGATTCACCAGTATCTTTTTCCAAATGTCCTGTCGAGCCGGGATATGGGGGTCTTTGGGGACTGATTCACCAGCATCTTTTCCCAAATGCTATGTCGAGTCGGGATGTGAGGGCCTTTAGGGACTGATTCACCAGCATTTGGCCCTGTCTCTTGAGCCATTGATCCCTTTTCTCAAATGCCCTGTCAAGCCAGGATATGGGGGCTGATCCTTTTTCCTAAATGCCCTGTCGAGCCGGGATGTGGGGATTTTTGGGGACTGATTCAATCAATTGCGAGATGGGAAGTTTATCATTAACCTTGACTTCATACGCGTGTATAATCAATTTAGTTCGCATGAGTGACCGTGCGCTCTCATTCTTTAAGAGAGGTTGGGAATTTAAACTTCCACTTATATATAAAAATCAATCTGGTCAATCTTCCTAAAGTTAAGGTTTGCTCATGACACCTCATAGTCCGACAACAAAAAATACACACATATTGATTCTTGTAGGATTATGTGGATTTGAGGGGTGACTAGACATGAACGAGTTATAAATTGTAATGTGAACGGACATTATGGTAATGCTAAAGATTTGGGAGAATTTAAATGAAAATGATGCACCATAATTATACGTTCCCTACGTTACAATTTTCTTAATTCTCTAAATTGGTGCCACGTAAATCTAACATTACACATTACATTGTTCCCAAACTTACGGAAAATGTCAAGTTGATTTTACATAGTTTACGGAGACGTTTGACTCTTTTTGTACGTCTCCCAACACTTCGTAAACTCCGACACTTATTACTCGTGTTCACTTTGAACACGTATGATAAACGTTGGATAACACGAGAAATTTACGGCCATTATAGTATTACACATCTACACGAAGAGATAATTTGTATTAATAAACGATAATGTGTGACCGAATTTGATTTAGAAAGAACTAACAAGAATTAAATTTGTAATTTTTTGGAGTAAGTATTAATGATGTATTTAAATCCTGTTTGTAATGACAAATTTTGTGGATTATAAAATTGGCAATAAAATTTGGTGGATTAATCACCTAATGCAGTATTCAATAATTATAATTGTACTCTTCATTACAACTCTTCTTTACAATTCGACCGAAATTGAACTATAATCAAAGTTCAATTCGACGAATTTGGTCTGGTCATTTTATAAAAGAGCAAATACCATTTTTAGTCCCATGAGTATTAGTAAAATGACAATTTTGGTTTACATGTTTGATTTCTATCAATTTTCATTCACGATTATTATTTTAGTGTCAATTTTCATCCAAGACTATTGTTTTAGTACCAAAATTCATCACGCCGGTCATCCATTCGTTTAAGACATGCCGAAATATGAAATTATTAAGGGTATCTTCGTATTTTTCAAATTAAGATCCCAATTTGAATATGAATAAAGAGATTTAAGCCCTAAGATCGATCCCAATTTACAATTCCCCTCCTCAAATTAAGGTAGGATGAGGAAGAGAACTAGGAATTGAGATCGATCTTAGGGCTTAAATCGCTTTATTCATGCTCAAATTGGGATCTTAAGTTGAAAATGACGAAAATACACTTAAAATTTTTAGATTTCAGCATGTCTTAAACGGAGAGGTTACCAACGTGATGAATTTTGGCGCTAAAAAAATAGGCGTGGATGAAAATTGGTTCTAAAACAATACTCATGGATGAAAATTGGTAGGAATTAAACATGTGGACTAAAATTGTCATTTTGCTAATACTCGTGGGACTAAAATTGTTATTTGCTCTTTTATAAAATTAATTACAATGTTCAATAATTATAAGATACTGGACTCAATATCTCAAGTCATCACCCAACAAGTACTTTTATGTCACATATAATTCAAGGTTGGATTAAGGAAGTTAAGGTTTTTTTTTTAGACAAGGGAACATATTAGGTGTCCTTAGTACAGCCCAGCTTGTCAAATTGTCTTGCCACTGCCCTGCAATTTGGTAGCTAGGAATCTTCAGCTTCAGTACAGACATTAATGCTGCATAAAGATTCATCTTTCTTTTAATTTAATCCTCATTTTTGACATTATTTGCTTGGAAAATTCCATGAAAACATGAGGACAAAACAAGTGCAATGATGCATCGGGCGAGAGTGGAATACTTGTGAAGATTAAATAGCATCGAATACTATGATGCATCACGATAACTTCGAAGTTTTGGGAGAGTCATTAGATTGCATTCGTTTTTAAAAATATTTGCACTAGATTGGCAATTACTCTCGGGATATAGATCAACAAAAAAACTGTACTGAACACAATTACTATGAATTAATACCTGATTTAGTCCATCGAATATTAGGATTTCACCACTTTAATTCTTGACTATTAATTCTGTCCAATTTTATCCACAACTATGCAATTTTGATCTAAAATGGTCCTTAGTCCAAACTGATGTTTGTTAGAGGTTAAAATTGAGGATAGAAACGTAATTTTCCTTTCTTTGCATTCTTGAGTCTCCAACGGAAAGATTTCACTAGGAATCAGATCACCCCCTAGTCTAATCTCAACCGGTTGCGATATGAGAAATTAAATGAGCATTTGATTGCAACCCGGTCGTGAAAATGTTGACTAAGCCAGTGATGATGAAAGAGAGGAGGAATCCATTGGCCTTGATGGCGTTGATCATGATGGCATTGATGCTCGTGAATTGCTGAAAAGAGTTAATTCCACCGGAGGTCTCTTGTCTTTGGTGGCATTCCAAATTTAGTCCCAGACTATTGTTTTTGTCATTTTACATTCCAGACTATCGTTTTTTGAACACTTTTAGTCCTTCTCACGATTTTTTCTATTTTTAATAAGGGCATTTTTGTTTCTTCATATTTTCTTTTGTTATTTTTCCGGTTTCAATCAGTTTAATTGGTTTAGGATTTTACTAAAAATTGGTTGAAAAATATGGTTACTAAAAATCAGAGGTTACCTAAAGTTCTAAATCAATTAAACTAGTTGAAATCAGAAAAATAACAAAAGAAAAATATGAAGAGACAAAATGCCCTTACTAAAAATAGAAAAAAATCATTAGAAGGACTAAAAGTGTCCAAAAAATAATAGTCTGGGATGTGAAATGACAAAAATGATAGTCTGGGACTAAATTTGGAATTGGCACCAAAGACAAGGGACCTCCGGTGGAATTAACTCTTGCGGAAAAATATGCACGATGACAATAATGATTAGTTGGGGCTGGCCTAACTGCACTTCGTCGTCAGCTTATTGAATGAATTCTTCACCTGTCAATCGCGCCACCTCACATCTGACGATGATGGTTTCGAGCTTTGCCTCTACATTGTCTATTATCCTTATCTTCTTCGTCAGCTTATTGAATGAATTCTTCACCTATCGATCACGCCACCTCACATCTGACGATGATGGTTTCGAACTTTGCCTCTACATTGTCTATTATCCTTATCTTCTTCAGCGCCGCTCTCCCCATCCACCTTCCGCCTCTCCACCAAACTCAATGGTATCTCGTTGATAAGTTTGCCTCTACATTGTCTATTATCCTTATCTTCTTCAACGCCGCTCTCCCCATCCACCTTCCCCCTCTCCACCAAAGTCAATGGTATCTCGCTGATCACCAGGCTGGCAGCCATTAGGATGCATCTCTGTCATAGCGTAATTTACAATATTGGTTATGGATATCCCAACACTTGGGGGCAAATTAGATTGAGGACTATTTTGGTTAACGTTTGCATAGTTGTGGACGAAATTTGTAGTCAAAGGACCAAATCGGGTATTAACTTCAATTACTATCTTAATACTCATCAATGAACAATCAAATAAGATCATATGGATAGGAGCAACTCAAGCTAAATTGGTTGGGAAACAACAAGGTTTCAAGTTCGAATCCTAGTACTATCTTAATACTCATCAATGAACAATCAAACAAGATCCTATGAATAGAGACAACTCAAGCTAAATTGGTTGGGAAACAACAAGGTTTCAAGTTCATGAAATCCTAGTGAGATAGCCTATTGACCTTCTCGGTTTATCTCATTGTGACAAAATGGTCACTTGCATGCCAGTCAATCAACTATGGACAACCTAGACTAACTTACCTCCTTGTGACAAAGTGATCATTTGCTGACTAAGGTTACAAGGCGAGCAGGCAAGCTTCACCTAAATCGCATTTTCGAATAACAACTACGAATTTTTCTGTAAATCAAAGATTCAATTGATAGTGCCAAATTTGAAGTACTATTTGACCCAAACTGGTACACCAAAGATGGAAATGAACACAAAGAATTTGAACTTTACAGAATTCATAACAAATTATGTTTGCGGATTAAAACAATGATCAACAAAGACTAACATAAATTCATCAAATAGGCCACATTATGGGCCTATGACAATGATAAACAAATCCTTGAAACCTATCCTAATATGCAGAAGAAATATTGTCAACAACCAAATGGCATCTGTGCTCCTCTTCATGCTTTTGATGCTCTTTTTCCTTCCTTCATTCTCACAACAGACTCCAGAAATTCTTTCACCTGCATAAATTTTTTATGTTTCAAATGAATCTAAGAAAACAGTGAAAACTCGAAGAAAAGCAAATTCTGCAGTGAGATCCACACCTGTGAGGGATCCTTGAGCGAAAAGAAGGCCTTGCTTTCCTTTGGAACAGGAGAAACCAGGATTCCATAGCCTCGGTTTCCCTCACGCAATACCTAAAACATATGAACTTAGGAAACAAATTTGCATCGATTGTATCACTAGGCGGGATCTTTGTAATATTACCTTAAACGCATCTTCATCTGTTCTGTCGTCTCCAATATAGATAGGAAGCACGTCTTGATTGTTCCCGAGGCCTGCACGGTTCGCTATAATGTTACACGTTCTTATTCATTTGGTGCGTTTTTCCCAATGAAGATGAAAAGAAAATAGAGAAATGGGGGGTGGGGGGTAAGCTACCAAGTGATTCAAGCAGAAAATTCACAGCTTTTCCTTTGTCCCAATCAATTGCCGGACGGATCTCTAAAACCTTCCGTCCATGAGTTAGGCGAAGTCGAGGGTATTCTTTCAAGATGTCGTGGACACGTTGTGCAACCGTAGGCCAAATCTGTCGTAAATCGAAAACAGCAAAAGCTTATAGCATATGCAAAAACGAGAGTATATATCGAGTTTATGGTTTACGGTGACTCACGTTCTCATCTACGTTGCGGTAGTGAACAGACGCGCAGAACTTATGATTCTCAACCATAGCGCCTTTTATGTCTTTCGTGTTCTCAGTGAGGGTTTTAAAAACCTGCAAAAAAAAAAAGCGATCATTTGAATGAAAAAACCGAGCTGCAATAATACATTTTAGTTCCCAGAAAGAAGCCACGCTATTATGACTCTCTATCTTAGTCTTCCTATGATTCTCTTTGGTATATATTCCCCCATTCTGTACAGTTGTAATCACTGTTCATTTAATACAGTTTATACAGTTCTCATCTACGCACCTCATTGATCATCGGTATGAATTCACGAGCTGGCTGGAACAAATTTACTTCCTTGCCCTGATCATAAAAACAGTCGACGATACTGAGCAAACGCGAAAGATAGATAGATACAAAGAGAAACGTCGTTTCGAGCAATGGAAACGAGAAGATCAATACATTTTGGTCGGTGGATTTGATGCAATTCGAGTGTGTAGAGAGCATTTCGTCTTTGGCAGGAAACATAATGTCCATTCCATGGCTACCAGCATAATACAATTCGGCTAATCCTACCAACTCATAAACCTGAAACACATATAAACGATGAATTGTCTTCCTAAACTGCAAACATATAAAGTTTCTCGAACGAAAACTATTTCAAGACTCCATTTTTACCTTATCACGGCTTCTCCCACTAATGATTGCTGTTGGGAAATAGTTCGCGAGATTCTTGACAGCAGCACGCATCTATAACAGGGTTAAAACGCTAATTCAACCAGAAAACGATAACGATGATTTAACGTGAATATAAAGATCAAGCCTAGTTCCCCACCTCATCCGACATAAAAGCACGATCAGGGTCATCTACAATTGGAGAAAGAGTCCCGTCGTAGTCTAAAAACATCACGATCCTCTTGTTCGTTGCTTGGTTGAGAATACGCTGGCATGAACTAAGTGCAGATGGGTACTTAACCTGTTAAGTAGACAGGGAAAACGTTAGTTGTTCTATATTTGGCTTAAGCTTTTAGTTGAGATGAATCACATGCTTCAATTTGGTATCAGAGGCAGACCCAAGGTCATGTTGGAATCTCTACGTCACCCGCCGACGATAAGCGACTATGGTCCACGTGTTGCTTGCTTGGAACCCACCGCACAAGTGAGGGGGCGTGTTGAGCATATAACCATTAATGTGCAATCCAACTATCAGCTTAAGCTTTTAGTTGAGATGGAGCACATACTTCAATTGTATAGTCCAAAACATTAAACAAAACGAAAAAAAAATGTAAACATACCATCCAAGAAAAATAGTCAACATCAGCATCATCAGTAACAATCTCAACACCAAAGTCCTTCAAGATCTTCTTGCGAGGAGGCGAAGAAGACTTCATCGCGTCGAGCCAACCATTGGAGCGAACGTCATCGAGTTTCCCCGGTTTCTTCCTCGGGATTGTTAGCATGGTAGCCGAGAACGATGAACCGGATTGAGAGTAAGGCAATATGGGAGAATGAATCCCTAGTCGAGACTTGTTTAGCGGCGCAGGATCAGTAAGAACAGGAGACGCTTTCGTTGAATTCATGTCCATCGCTTCCAAACCTTTCTAACAAACTTTCTAACAAATTAAAATCGTTTATCCAACCCGTTTATCAATGAAAAACCACCTTTTCAATGTCTTCTTGTCACAGCAGCTGGTTGAGCAGTCCATGAAGCAGAGGCTCTGTGAAATCTGCCATTGCCAGAAAAAAAAAAAAAAAACAAAAACAAAAAACAAAACATCACACAATGTTTCCCGAGAAATTAATGACTCGATTCAACACGCCAAGAACCATAACCATAAATCAAACCATACTATACCATACCTCATCTGCAAAGCCACACTGCATTTATACAAAGCAGCAGAACATTGTTCCAACTGGCAACAAAAACGAAACAAAAGATCACAATCTTGCTTCGCAATAACATTACCAAGAACATAAACATATGCTTATTCTCGTAACCAAAACAACTACTGCATAATCAAGAATCTGGGCAACCTCAAGAAACTATAGGACTGAAACAAAACGAGATCAAGAAAGCCATTCATTCAATAAGAAAATGATAGACAAATAATGAAAGCTCCAACTAGCAAGTTCAAGCATTATATTGCCATCTTTATACTTCAATGGCCTGACAACACAACCTCCAAATCAATAAAACTGACATGTAACCCACCAACCTATAGGCAGAGGGAGAGACCAATAAAAATTAAATTTTTTGACTAAACTTTTGAGAAACCACATGTAAGACTATTAAACATTGATTCAACATTAAGAGAGATCACGTGGACCTGACTCTCTGCACCAATAATAGCCATCACCCTAAATTTTAACAATTATATACATAAATATGAGCAGCTTCTAACCAACCAAAAGAAAGAGAAGACTTGACAATTGACAAATTAAAGAACATAACCTCAAAGCATGAGGAATCTGCTGACTAATATTTTATGTATGAGATGGTTCAGTTTCCTACGGTAAACCAGGTACGCTGATAATGACGCACAATCAATAATATTTCAATATCTTGCAGCAACCGACAAAACACAATATTATCTTAAACCAAACCCAAATTAATTATTGGTGCTGTCAAATCATCATAGACCCACAAACCTGTATTATATACATGCTAAAAAACAGCTATAGACATGAACATAGAAAACTCAGAAAACCAAAAACCGTCTCAAAACTGCTTCCAATCAAAGCTTTTAAGCTAACAATACTACCCACAAAAAATTCAGCGGCCCCCATCACGAAAAGCTTGAAAAAAAGATGATCTTTGAGCTTTGATTTCACTTTCTGGAAAACCCCCGGAAAGAAATTGACAAAAAGCTAGCGACTTTGTACGTTTGCACGACGAAGGGGATCAAAATCTGGGATTCTAAGAGCTAGCATTGCATGAACCGAACGTTTCTGAATCAAAAAATGATGCGGAGAACTGGAAAAAAAGTACCTTAAAATCTACTGCTCAATCACCAAACCGCCCGTCAATCTCTGAACCAGGAAAAGGGTCTAACGCCCACAGAGAATGAAGACCAATGGAGGAAGGGGAGGAGAGAGAAAATTGAAACGAAATATGGGGGCGGAGAGAGAGAGAACCGAAGGGGGAAAAAGGAGAAGAGAATCGAGGTCGAAAAGGGTATGAATATATAGAGTTTGAGAGGCACATAAAGACGTGCCAAACAAGAAAACCACTTGGTCCGCCTTCTTCCCGGTTGTTGAATCAACAAACATAAACTTACCATAATTATTAATCAAATTTTTTACGGCACCTTCCAATCTTCCACATGTTTTTGAGTTTTTCTATTCTAGAATGATGATATTATGCCTCCGGGGATAAAAGTATGATTCCTGTATCTAAAAATTATTATTTTTGATTTTTATAAATATATTTTCAATTTGATATTTCTAGTACGATTTACTTCTCCTTATAATTTGCATTCTATTAATTTATTCCATGTTGAAAGTTTTTATATAGGAGCGGGATAAGAATGTTGATATGTTTAAAAAGTATTCCATGATGTTTTTGCATGGTAAGTGCAATTGGGATAATAGTTGAAGGGGTATAGAATCATTAATCGGTGACAAAAACATGTGTGGGATCGTCTCAAAGATTCTTATATGTGAGATGGATCGAGTCAATATCAAATGTAATACTTATATATACTAAAAAATGTAACACTAATAAGAAATAAAATATTTATTATTTATTATTTATATAGAAAAATGTAATACTTTTACATTTTTTTTAAAAAAATATTACATTTGCCTTTATAAGTAATCAACATTTGCCAATATTACTTATAAGGTAAAATGCAATACGTTAGTAGTGCTTGGTTGAAAGGAGGAAATTATGTGTGAAAGGAATTGTAATTTCATGGAAGAAGAATAATGTGAAATAAAGTGATAATTTAAATTCAAGTGTTTGGTTTGCAAGAATAGAATTATTGGGAATTTCAATTCTAATGTTTAGTATATATGGGAATTGAGAGGGAATAAGTAATATAAAATTGAAGATGCCTATACTTATTATTATTATTATTATTATTATTATTATTATTCATAAATGACTAAAATAAAATTTTGCTTTTGAAAATTTATGTAAAACGTTGTATAAATGACCCTAAAATTGCATAATGAAAGTAATAAAATAGATAATAAGAGAATTTCGAGAAAACATATTTGATTAAGGTTGGGTTACATACTGATTGACGTTCTATGTTAAGAGTATAAGTAGAAGACACGCTATAATAAAAAGAGAGATGTCAAACATCAATTTTAGGCTAAAAATAGAGAGAGGTAATTTTGTCTCAAAGTTTTTTTTTTTTTTTTTTTTGTTCTTAAAATCCTTGGAATTGAAATACCAAGAGGGGCATGAGATTCTACTTCTATGAAAATGAAGGAATTTCAATTTTGTAAAATTGCAATTCTCTCCAACCATAAGAAGGAGTTTGCTTAACTTCAACCATAAGAAGGAGTTTGGAAATTAGATGGAAATATAATGGCAATTCACTCCAACCAAACGCCTCGTAACGCATTAACAGGCCGTTTGGTTGGAAGGAAAGAATTAGGGTGGAAATGAATTGTAATTCGGTGGGAAAAGAATGAGGTAGGAATAAAGTAGGAATTCAAATTACAGTGTTTGGTATGCAAAATAAGATTACAAGGAATTGAAAAGGAATAAGTGATACAATGACTGAAATGCCATCATGTACTAATAATAATAATAATAATAATAATAATAATAATAATAATAATGCCTTCAGGGACCCGTGCAGTGCTGCAGCTAACGCGTTAAGTATCCCGCCTGGGGAGTACGTTCGCACGAATGAAACTCAAAGGAATTAACGGGACCCGCACAAGCGCTGGAACATGTGGTTTAATTCGATGCAAAGCGAAGAACCTTGTCAGGGCTTGACATGCCGCGAATCCTCTTGAACACGGACACAAGTGGTGCATGGCTATCGTCAGCTCGTGCCGTAAGGTGTTGGGTTAAGTCCCACAACGAGCGCAACCCTTGTGTTTAGTTGCCACGTTGAGTTTGGAACCCTGAACAGACTGCCAGAGAAAGGTGAGGATGACGTCAAGTCATCATGCCCCTTATGCTCAGGGCAACACACGTGCTACAATGGACGGGACAAAGGGTCGCAATCCCGCGAGGGTGAGCTAACCCCCAAAACCCGTCCTCTATTCGGATTGCAGGCTGCAACTCGCCTGCATGAAGCCGGAATCGCTAGTAATTGCCGGTTTACAATTCTTAGGGGGGAGTCCGGAATTGTAATTCAGCATTTTCAACCAAATGACGTAATTGTGATCTCCACGGAATTACAATTCAACTACACCTAAACTACCTCCAGTCAAACAACCCGTAAGTGAATGCATATTTTAATCGTCATTAAAAAAAAAAAAAGAAAAAGTACGGGTATTATTTTTCATCTCACCTTTTCCTTCATGCTTTGGGTGGACTGTCACGTAAAAGTCAAGTGGCTTTTCAAGGTAGCCTCATAAATCACGTGTGATGGTCACGTGATAAACAATTTGGTAAAAATTGGAAATACAAAATTAAGGATTTAGGAAAAAAAAAAAAAGGTTTAAGTGTTTAACACCAACAGTTTTTAAGATAAAAGTAATTATAAATCTCGGATTGGAATGGTGTAGTCATATTTTGTATAGTTTTCTAATTTCTTGTATACAAAAAATAATAATTATAAGCTTTAATTAATAATTATTTTAATTATGTTGTAATACAATTTTAATATAATCAAAGATTGATTGGCTTTATGAATGTATAAGTATAACGGCCCAATGGGTCAATGGTCAGAAAGATATATTAGCGGTTCAACTCACCAGATTTATCTAAGGTAGGTGTTATGAGGTGTTTGATTCAAGTTATTATATTTGTTTGGGGTTATAAGATTTGCATGTTTGGTAAGTTATATAATTTTTCTAAGAATGTCACATAATCTCCACATTAAGTTTTTAGCTATTCGAAGAGAATGTGAGATAGCATCCAATTTCTTAGGTAATCTCATATTTCTTTGTCTTATTAATCTTAGACTTTTGGGATTTTAATCAATTTGTCTTGTTACCGCTGTCTTATTTACATACCTTAATTTTAAACCAAATATATTAATTTAACATTCTCAACAATCTAATATTTCCTAAGGTAATATAACATTTCGTGAACTAAATCCATTTAATAAATAATTATGACAACCGTTACAAATTTAATAACATGAGAGTTATGACTTATGAATACCATAAAAATCCTATTATTCTTCCAAAAATGCTGAACCCCAACCCTAATTACACAAATTACACAATCATCATTGGGGTCTATCAAAACCTCTGATCAATACACTCATAATTGGAACTTTTGTTCTATATATGAGTTGACATTTTCCATAAGTTTGACCCTTAAATTTAAATGTCCAGCTCTTGTCTTAGAGATTGATAAAAGTGGTAAATAACTAGATGTGTCTTACTATATCTCGATTTTTTAGTACTTTGTAGGATTCAGAGTTTACACGCTACAATTGTTAACAAAGCAAGACATATCAACTTATTTTTGATTGATTGATTAATTATGTTCAATAGTGACACAAAAGACAATATATATATATACACACACACACACACACTTTGTTCTATTCAACAGTGACACAAAAAAATTACTTTAACGAGTGATTATTGTATCTCTTTTAATTGAGATACCACTTCTTAATTGATTGATCGTTTAGTTAGTCACACAATAACTAAAATAAAAAATAAAAAAATCACATGTGACGAAAACTTTCCCTCTTAAGTATTCCATGCACAAGCAATAAACATTCACATCACGGTACACATTGGGTGAAAACCCATTCTCAAAACCTCGAAAAGGTAAAACAAGCCTAGGCAAATCATATGGACTAGCTCAAGAGTCCAATATACAATTCTACTAGTAGTTAAATTTGTGACCAAAATTTCATTGTTCGATCAATTCAATTAGAGTCATTCTAAATTAAACTACTATACAATTAAGAATACTAAGAGTCGTACGCACAAGCTTAGCTCAATGGTTCAGTGGACAGTATTTGAGAGAAAAGATCAAGATTCAAACCTCGGTGGCGACAGTGTGAAAATTATGTCCAAAGTGGACAGATTATTTGTGCACACCGGCATTGATTTACATCATCTCAAATGCTCAGTCGGGCCGGAATGTGAGGGACCCTCAGGGTTGGGAATTCAACCTTTTGGGAGACGAATACTAGGAGTCAATAAATAAAAAAGTGGATAAAATTCATCTTGCTTTAACAATTTGATACATTTTCCAGTTCCAATGATTAAAGCTCAATAACCTCAATTAACATTAGTTTAGGCAGAAACATATTTTCTTAATTACAGTAATCAAGAAGAAAATTTTCTATCGACTGAAAAGTCTTGGTCTCCAAGTACCAACAGAAACAGTGAATTGGACATGTCACATGTTCCGCCCGAAAATCACGGCCACGTCGGATACACGAGGCAAGACTTTGCCGTGTGCGGAGAAGACAACCGTTCCTTTTTCCAAACGACGACGTTGCGGTCTCTGACGTGGCGACAGTTTGGATGTTGACTAACCCCCCCAGGCCGGGCCCCACAAAAAGTTCCCACTGACTTTGTCGTGGCGGTGACGTGACAACCGCGTCATGATCGGTGCTGACGAGGACGCCCGCTACTAGACGAAATTTACGCATGCCAACCAATGACGGATTGCCACGTAGTCGTTTTGCTGGACTACAATATTGCTTTCAAGATTCCCCAACAGCTGGAAGGGTCTTTTTATGGACCGTACCAATTTTAATTTCTACGAGAAGTGTTTTCGCTTAATAAATTTTCTCTTCTCTAAGAAATAATTCACATGTTTAATCTTATATTTTATTAATACATATTTATATACTAAAAATATATACATGTTAACTCTAAATATATCTAACTTTGTTTAGACTATTATGTACTCTATGTAAATTACATAAATCTAATTGATGACTGGGCAATTTTAAGAGTATAAGATATTATAAATTTTTTAGTTTTTAGCATACCACTTTTGAATATGTTGTACAAGCAAGTTAGGTGATGGGATCATAATTGAAAATTTCCTACCCCTATTATTAGTGTGGACAATGCTTTTAAAATTATCGATCAATTTTTTCTGGGATGAATAGAACAAGTCACGTAAGTAAGGAGTAAAAAATTGAGTAGAAATTGAAAGTATGTGTATTAATACATACTTTTTTGGATCAGATTAGGTGTATGTGTGTTAGATAATGTGGATCTTTTGACATTGTTTTGCACCTTTTAATATTAAACAGTGCGCTGACATTCAAACACTAATTTAATCGAGTCTCGATTGGTTTCATTTAATGTGTCGGTAACACTTCCAAAAAAATATTATTATTATATTACATTGAATTCAAACTCTTTATCACTTTTCCCTTTCTCATTCTTTAAATTTTATTTATTTGTTAAATTTGTACACAAATTTTACCACCCTTTGTGGGCAAAGCTAGATAATGATGTGTTGTTTTTGAAATGATTATGTAGCTTTCTAAACCACCCAAGATAGAAATTTCTAACCAACCATATTAATGTCCACATTATTGGAGTGGGAATATTTTGACCATTTTACCATGATTCCGATTCTAGATTCTGGTGATGCTTTCTTTTTTCATACGTTATATAGTGGTAAGAAATGGGGTTGGAAATGCAATATTTTGCCCCGTAACGTGCGCTTCTAAGTTGTCAAAAGTTAAAGAATTTTTTATAATATTTGAATATTTCTAATAAAAAAATAAATTTGCTCATGATTTTGACCAACATGTATTTAATTTGATTGGAGACTCGACTGATATCTAGTTATAGTACATTGTGATCTAATGGCACCAAGTTGTTTCTCCATATAAAAAGTTGTAGGTTCGAGTTTTAGTGAAGGTTGATGCCATACTAATGCTAACGATACTTGATATTTGATTTCTTGTGACAAATTTCACTTTTGAGACCAGTCTTATTGGTTGGAAATGACTTAAATGTTGTACAAAAAAGGTGGAACATGGAACAATAAAAATTTTTAAGTGACTAAAAAAAAATTTATCACCACTATTCAAGGTGCGGGCGCAAAAAAAATCTAACTACACAGATTCAATTGATAAAATATTAACAATAATCAAACTTAATATCTTTAGATATGAGAACTATACTTCACCCATTCAATTATTTATTTCCTATCGGTTCAGAATAAAAATTTCTAAAAGAAAGAAGGTGGAAAGGTCATCAATGACTAGAAATGTCTAGAATGGTAGATTAGTCGGTGCCCACAATTTTGGGTAATTGGCCCTTTTGGCTTCAATTGACCATCCACTTATTTTCTTGGCCATAATTTTCAAAGATTGTAAGATTAATACATAACAATAAAATATTAGTAGTGACCAAATAAATAAAACATAATTATTGTATGTAAAGATAATGTATCTGATTCTTATCAATACTCTTTTAGTTAAATTCGCCATACAAAATCTTCCTAGTATAATGCAATATAATTCAAGGCATTACATTGGAATATAATTTAACTTTCGGATAATAATTATGAGTTTCTTTAATAAAAAAAAAATTTGTAAATATATGAATTGAATAATCCTAACTTTGTTTATACATGAATTCTCAAAATGTAAAATAACTAAAATAATAATAATTTCAAGACAAGATCCAGAAGCGCCATTGGCCCTTCTTAGATACTGCAGTGTCAGCTTCGTGCATGGAAAGTTTATTTATTTATTTTTGCATGGAAGTTTCAATATATATATATATATATATATATATATATATATATATATATATATATATAATTGTTACAAATTAAAAGTCAGTGTAGAAGCAGCCTGAAACGTTGAATTGATATTTTCCAAACGTTAAAGCCTAAAGGACAACATTATTTGTGTCTTTTCTTGTATGACACTCTGGAAATATCTGCACGCCACCACGGGGGAAACTTCCCTGTCTAACACGCTTTACAGTCATGGATGGAAATTTAATTTAGTTTAAAATAAATAAAATCAATCTTCTATTATGATTAAGACAACATTTGTGTCTTTTCTTGTATATTTTTTTTCCCCCACATATGTTTTTAATGGTCGGGCCGGGTAATGATGAGTCAATTTCCAGTCGTGCAACAAAACAACTTATGAATTGATTGAAACATTATTCATTGATTTCATTTCATGTCCTCAAAATAAATTTAAAGAAAAAAAAAGTTGAATCAATCAATTATTTTATAATAATCTTGTGGTGGGCATCAATTCATCTCAAGGTGGGTAGGTGCCGCCCTCAACTAGGGTTATTGGCATGAAATGGGTGATATAACTTGTGGTCCAACCCTCCATAGGAACAAGGAGAAGAAGCTGGACAACATTTTTGTTTTCAAACATTTTCAATTGACATGATATATCATATATAGAAATATATGTAGTTGCTAGCTATGTAGCTAGGTAGTCCCTACCACGTAGTACTACAAACATTAAATATACTAATTAGCATAGTGAACCGATATTTTTCACCATTTTTAAAAAAAAGATTACTGATATGAAAAAGAAATAAGATAATAGAAGCGAGATTTTTTTGCTAATTTGATATGAACTTAATTAGATTGCTCATTCCCCCCACCCCACCCCAACCTTCAAGACGGCAGGCAAGCCTCAAGTGATGCCTCATTCGACGTTCTACAAGTGCATGATCGAGTTGGGCTAGCTTAGCATGCACCCGTCTTACTAATGTAGTTCTGAACTAACTGATATGAACCAAGGCCCTAATTACGTACACCACAAAAGCTAGCTCAGGAGTGTATGCTTGACCTAAGTCTTATATATTAGCACATATTCTCATCAGTAACCGATGTAGGACATATCATAACTCATGCTAAATTTTTGTAACAAAGAAAAAACAAAGATCACCCAACACATTAGAGTGATCGCTAGTTGACGACCACTCTAACTTTTTTGTTTTTGTTTTTTTTTTAGAATCTTCAAATGTTCACATGACAAAAACCAAAAAATAAAAATAAAAATCACAACCACTAAAGATGCCCTACTTCACATTTTTATTCTCCTGGCCTATTTAATTAGTAATAGGCTATTTGCCTGTTAAATCATGACATGAACCTGCAACATGCAAATATAAGAAACTATATATATTGAGAATTAATTATTGTTGTTAACTGATCGGGAAAGTAATTAATTAATTGATTATATGTGTGTTTGATTTTCAATGTGGTTAATTGGTTCGTTTTGATTAGTTTATGTTTCTCGTGCAACATGTTCTTGTCCATCTCTAGCTAAATTAATAATTAGCATCAACATGAAATAAGTTTTTTTAGTCATACAATTATGTATGTATATGTTTATAAGACACCGATATATATAGATGTTTACTTTCAAATATGAACCAATGCTATCGTGTGAATCCGTGTATCATTATGCATTAGATCTTGGCCGTCCAATCTCACATCTCGGGGTGCACAACTCCTCAGATCTTGGACGTCCATTCTCACATCTCGGGGTTCACAACTAAAAGACGCGCGTGTGCAGGCCAATGGGCTCCAAGCAACACGTAAACCGTAGGTCATGACATTTGGCATGACTTTGATACCAAATTGAAGCATGTACTCCACCACAACTAAAAGCCTAAGCTGATAATTGAATTACACACACACACACATACACACACACACACAGACACATATATATATATATATATATATATATATATATATATTATATGCTCAACAAAAATGATAGTAGAGTTTACCTGGCCTTCACTAATTGTTTTCTTTAATTTAGGAAAATTTCCAGCCGGAGTCACTAAGGTGGACTATGGGTAAAGAGCTAGCCTATTTATGTTACCCCAAGACTGACCAATTCAAATTAAGAAGACATTAGAACATTGTAATTATTAAGTTAATTTTTTGATTAACCCAGGTGCAACTACTTTCTAAATATAGTAAAGGTGCAAAAATAACATTAAAAATTAACAAAAAGGGGTTGGATAAGTATGAAAACGACATTATTAATGGGAGCAGCCAGGCGTGGAGGAATAATGTAATTGAATTTAAATACAAGTTGCGCTAGGTGATTAATATATTACATATTTACACACACACTTCCTGCTTCCTTTATATGTTTGTGTCCCCATGGTATTCTTTGTTTTGTGACTTTTGTCCAATTTATACTTATTAAAAACAGGTCTTTCAAAGTTAATTTAATATTTGTTTTTAGATTGATGACGAAAGAAACATACAATCATTATCGAAAGTGTGTATTAAATTTTAGTGTTTTGAAATAATAAGTTGATTAATCAGGCACTTAGATTATTTAACTAAGTTAAACAGCTAATAGTAGTTAAATAAATAAAAAATTAACTGATAAGCTAACTATGTTACTAAATGAGGCTTTATAATATTTATGTGTTGGATGCCCCTCCGAATCTTTTTGTTGATATTTTCGGTTGATAATGACTTAAATATTTTTTCGGATCTTTTCAAAAAATAAAAAAATACAAATTCCGATGTTATGGGTCACCAAGCCTTATACGGAGGTGGGCTTTATGGTAAAGTTTGACTCCAATTTGGTATAGTTACTACTGGCCCAGCCCATTTGTAAAAATGGTCTAGCCCATAGATATCCACATATAAGCAGTTTCAAATAGTGTTTAGTTGGCATATTGCATTTTGTTTGGGACAAGGCCCATATCATTCTTAATACAATAGTGATTGCGTGGACCGTGGACCGTGATCCAAACAACTGTGTAAATTACAAAAAACAATATCATTTCGTGTCACTGCAACATACATTTTTATAATTCATAAAATACATTATCTTACCCAAAAATTTCATTATTCTAACCTAACTCAAATGTAATCTACTTTTGTTGTCATTCTCACAAAATTATCGAGGTTTATAATTATAAAACTCTAAAAATATAGATGAAATTGTCATTTTGTTAAAGAAATTGGTACCTATTTCTTTTGTACCAGGTAAATATATTGAGTTATACTCCGTATTAAATACAAAAAGTCATTGGTATATTAATATAAAGTTGATCCATCTAAATTCTTACCTGCGAGGAATTACACCCACCGATTCACCGACACTCATTATTTTTATCAGTGTAGAAAGAGAAACATCATTAAACCAAACAGTTAACGAGATTGAGATCAATCCCACCAAGAATTATCACAAAGGTTATCGGGAAATTCCATGAAAACCGTCTGTTTTTCCTCCGTCGTTCCCGTATAACCACCATGCCGCCTCCGCCGCCGCCGCGGCGGATTCCTCTAATAACCGCTGCTTTCTCCTGCCTGTTCCTCGCCGTCGTTGCGGCGGCCGTTACTGAAGATTCCGATCTGGAAACGGGCTGCGACGGGCGATGGATCCACATCCGCCATCTCCCGCCGCGGTTCAACCTCGACCTCATCTCCAACTGCTCTCAATACCCCATTTTCGACGATTTCTGCCCTTATCTCCCCAACCATGGCCTCGGCCAGAAAACCCATAGCTCCTCCCACAGCTGGTACCGCACCGACCCCTACATGCTCGAGCTCGTCTTCCACCGCCGTATGTTGGAGTATCCCTGCCTCACCTCCGATCCTTCCCTCGCCGCCGCCGTCTACCTCCCGTACTACGCCGGCCTCGACAGCCTCCGCTACCTCTTCGGCCCCGAGGCCAACTCCAGTTTCCGGCACGGCCTCGATCTGTACGATTTCATTGCCCGCGTGGATTCGCCCTCCGTGTGGGGAAGAAATCTGGGTCACGATCATTTTCTGGTAATGGCCCGCCCCGCCTGGGATTTCACGCAGCCGGTGACCAACGACCCGCCGGTTTTCGGAACCTCGTTTCTTGAATTGCCGGAGTTTTTCAATTTAACGGCGTTAACCCTCGAGGCCAGAGCTTACCCTTGGCAGGAAACAGCGATTCCGTATCCCACTTCGTTCCACCCTCCGAATTTAGCATTCTACGAGTCCTGGGTGAACAGAGTGAAACGGTCCCGGAGAACCGCCGTGATGCTCTTCGCCGGCGGCGGCGGGATCTCCGCAAATCCCAATATCCGGCGGAGCATCCGCCTGGAGTGCGATAACGCCACTAATGTCAATATAAACGGCACTGGGTACCAAAAAGTTTGCGACTTTGTGGACTGTTCTAATGGGATTTGCGAGCATGATCCAATCAAATTCATGAAGCCAATGCTGCAGGCCACATTCTGCCTGCAACCTCCGGGGGACACCCCAACCCGGCGGGCCACGTTTGACGGGATCCTCGCCGGTTGCATTCCGGTGTTCTTCGATGATCTGACCGCCAAAAAACAGTACAAATGGCATTTGCCGGTGGAGAAGTACCCGGAGTTTTCAGTGTTCATACCAAAAGAGGAAGTTGTGTTCAATGGATTGAGAATTGTGGATGTTCTAATGAGCATTCCCAGAACTAAAGTAAGGAGGATGAGAGAAAAGGTTATAGAGATGATTCCCAGAGTGATGTACAGAAAGCATGGCAGTTCATTAGGCTTGAGGAACAAGAAGGATGCCATTGATATTGCAGTGGAAGGCACCCTGGAAAGAATCAAGTCTAAGCTTCAAGAACTCCCGGCTCAATGATTGTTTCTCGTTTCGTTTTAGATTGAACTCAAGACCCCCTTTATATCGCCTCGACCTCGTCCCTGGCCTGTAGTCTAAGCCATTCTTTCTTACTATGTATTTCATGTTCCACTGGTAATAATATATTTCAAAGGATTCATATCATCTTTGCCCAGATTCTATTGCCAATTTGTTGTTAATGCAACATTGAAAAGCTGCTTCTAGCAGTTGCAAAGCACCCGAAGGAGATAAACCAGTCTAGGTTGCCGATAGCTGACCTTAACCTGTCTAGGTTGTTGATAGCTGACCTTAACCCGTCAAGGATGCTGATAGCTGACCTTAATCCTTCTAGGTTGTTAATAGCTTACCTTAATCCATCTAGGTTGCTAATAGCCGACCTTAACCCGTCCTTAACCCGTCTAGGTTGTTGATAGTTGACCTTAACCCGTCTAGGATGCTGATAGCTGACCTTAACCCGTCTAGGATGCTGATAGATGACCTTAATCCGTTTGTTGATAGCTTACCTTAATCCATCTAGGTTGCTGATAGTTGACCTTAACCAGTTTAGGTTGCGGATAGCTGATCTTCTCAAACCAAGAAGGACGATAGGCCGCCCCCATTTGAAAGTCAAGCTTATAACCTTGTGATTATTAAGTTCAACAGTCTGACTAACTTAACTGGGGTTGCCCTGTTCTGGCATGATCTTGATTCTTGAATATAGAATGTGTGAAACATAAGTTCCATATGAACAAGGAATGAAATGCAGGCAAAGAAAACACTTTAAGGAAATTGGATGCTTTGAAATTTCAATTTATTTAATCAATGAAGAATGTGACTGCTGTGATATGGTTGTACAGATAATATTATGCAGTGTGTACTTGATAAGTCTATAAAATGTAAGTTGCAATATTTCACAGTTTAGTTATTGGGACCTTTGGAATAATATATCTCATGAAGTCTTCATTTGCCTGTGAAATCAAGTGTTCATCGTCCCATAGATCGCGGTATGTCTCGGGCTGTCCTCTTTTTCTCAGGCCAGTCGCGGAATACATTTCCTTTCTCCATTCTTCGATTGCTGGAAAATCACACTGGGCAGCTATCCAGTCGTCGTACTCAAACTGTGGACAAAGGGTATCGTCTCAGCCCAAAGCGAACTAGAAAACTATAAGCAATGTTGAAAAAATCGCTAGGCTCAGGCGGCTGGGGACCGTCTAGGGCGCCTAGAGCGCCTAAGCGGGCGCCTAGAATGCCTAGGCAGGTGCCTATAGCGCCTAGGAGGCCGACCGCCTAGCGCCTAGGCGCGATTTTTGCAACACTGACTATAAATTTGTGATAGCTGCTCCAAGACTATGATTTAGATAAAACGAATGTCCTGAATGGTTACCTGATGCTCGCCTACTCGATGGGTGTATCGTTTTAGCGTGCCATGTTTCTCCATATCCGAGTAGAGAGTTTCAACGTCAGCCATCATTTCCTCCTCCGGTGGAAGACAAACTCGGCCAGATAGGACCCTGGCGATCCACTTGCTCTGTAATTCACACAAAATAAACGGAACGACCTGGAAACAACACAACAAAACGCCTTGCTCATCCACCATAAACGTAAAACGCTCGATTAGCTAAGTGTGCAAAACCGGGAAATGTGCGTATGTGAAAGGATTATACCTTCCACGGGATCCCAACAAATGAAAGCCCCGGGGCTAAGGCCGGTGGAAAAACATGCTTGTAGAGTGGCCCTACACGGTTCTCATCCACGCTTACAACACCACCGGTTTCAAGGAAAGGAAAATGATACTTGTACCTGAAAACAAATTGAAGAATCGATTATCTTCTTCACTCCTCCATATCTATCGATTCTTCATCTCATTCTAGAACCTAAAGGTCAAGGGTCTAATTAAGTAGGACGCACCCAGTACAGTGTAGGATAGCGTCAGCATAAATTACAATTCCATCGGGAAAATTCACTCCACCATCCATGCCGAGAGCTTCTACCTGCATATTATATTTTACATTTTCAGAGAAAAAAGCGATAAACACTTTCTGGGTAGGTTTATTTAAAGGGAACAGGGAACTTTACCATGGGGTGGCGCCAAACGTTTTCATACCCGAGCAACTTTGCTGAGCTTCCCGTTTGAAACGATCTCGATGCAATATGGACCTCTTTAGCAACTTTAGCGATTTCTCGGGAGATATCTTCAGCACTAGCAGATGCCCCTATCACCACTACAACCTATAATCTTAAAAACTACATCATAAGCTCGATACCAACATCCTTAAACTCTTCTATACGCTAATGAAAGCACCTGCAACATACTTGATCTTTAAAACCATCGGGCACTCGATAATTGTGGCTGTGAATCTGCTCCCGTGGCCATACATCCATCCCTAGGATTTGAAAGAATCTTAATTAGAAATTCTGAAACATGCAGATCCCTAAAGGCCTAGAATCAGCGCAACAATCCAACACGAATCGAACTAAATTACAAAGACAAAAAGTAATCAAGAAACCTGAAGATCTAATCCTAGGCTAGATATAATCCTCAAGGTTTTAGTTTAGTTTAACATTTGACATTAGCAGACATATTAAGAATCCTAGAAACCAATAGTAAGCAAATTGATGAAAAGGCTTTCACCAAATCTAGAAGAACAGCATTAACAAAGATGACAGTAATCCAAAACTCAATCAAGGAAACAGCTTTTCATCAAATAGCACAGAACCCAGAATTGTTGCATATTTGTGTTAATCTCATACTCTCACTATGTTATGTCCATTTTCAAGGGAAAAAGATTCCAACTTTCATAGTGCAAATTGAAAAAGATTCCAACTTTCAAGGGAAAAAAGATTCCAAAATGAAAACCTGGAATTTCAGCAATTCGGGGCTCCGTATAGTGCCCATTGGACACCACCACAGCATCAAACACCTCATCTACATGTGCGGCGGCGCCGCCGCCGCCGCCGCAACCTCTCTTCATTGACCGGACTTTCCACTTCCCATCACCCACCAACCCCACGTATCTAACCTCCGTCGCGAACCTCACCAGCTCAGTAATCCGAAATTCTCCGGCGAAATCCTTCAAGTACTCCAGAACTTCCCGGTGACCGGGAAATCGCCGCGGATCTCGCCGGGGCTTTTTCGTGTCCACAAACGGGTAATCCAGGAAACCCATTACTTCCCGGGGGAGATTAGTCCGGAGAGAAGCATAGAGGCTCGACTGAACGACTTCCCTGCACGGTTCAAGTCCTAGCGGATCGGACTCGACAGCTGAAGTATACACCCAGGTGCCTCCGAGCTGGCTTTCCCGCTCAAAAACCACCACGCCGTGTCCCTCTCGCCGGAGCTCCCGGGCCGCCACTAGTCCCGCCGCCCCGGCGCCGATAACGGCGACGTTCTTGGAAGTGATCGGACGCATTGGATTGAGGTGGAACATATGTGCGCTTGCAGAACCGTTCCTTAAGATGACGAAATCATAAACGTGACGTTTCTGTATAGTTTTATTTATTTATTCCTTATATATATATATATAGAACCTTATAAAATAGGACAAAATGATAAAGAAAGAAATTATTAAAAAAACAAAAATGGCATCCACTCATATTTTACCGGTAAATTACCGCATTCAACACGTAAAAGTAATATAATCAAGTCACAATTAAATATTAGGTATGCAAATAAATTGAGTCACTCCATCGAATTCAAACTCAAGTCTAACTTGTGTTTAAAATTGCCACTCATCTTATGATCAAGCAGTATAAAGTGACTCTTTTAAGTAAGAGATTATGAGTTTGACTTATAAACGAAAAATATCACTTAAACTTGCTTTTAGCAGTAAGGCGAAAATTTTATCTCTATTATAACATGTCGTTTGGTTGGGAGTAAGGAATTAGGGTGGAAAGGAATTGCAATTCGGTGGAAAAAGAATAAGGTGGGAATAAAGTAGGAATTCAAATTACATTGTTTGGTAGAGATGCATAGAATTATTGGGTAGGGAATGAAAGAAGTGATATAAAGACTAAAATGTCCTTGTGTAAAAATAATAGTAGTAATAATCAAGGATACTTTTGTCATTTCATCTCTTTTTCCTTTTTTCACAACTATCAAATTGCAATTCATAGGGGGGTATCCATGAATTGCAATTCAGCAAAAGGAGGGAATTGCAATTATGTGGAATTGCAATTCCCTCCAACCAAACGGCGTAATTGTGGCTTCCACTGAATTGCAATTCAACTACAACCAAATTACGCCCAACCAAACATGCCATAAGTATTGGAGGTTTAGGTTTGAGATAAATTTCTATCGAGAAGTGTACAATTTGACGGTAAATCAAGTTTAATGACTTTTTATGATTACTCCTTTGAGACAACATTGTTGCTTTTTATTTTTTTAAGTGTTGAGGAAAAATTAGCTAGCACTATTCGAAGATGTTGATAGTACTAATACGCGTGGACTAGTAGCTAAACCAATCGCCCTAGCTTAGCGTTCGACTAAGTACTGGTCGGGAGCCTATGCGTTCTAGAGTCGGTCGAAAAGTCCCCTTTGCCGTCATTAATGTGGGTACTTGCGGAAAGGCCGAAAACACGGCCCCGGCTGCCGGCATGGCAACCACGTGGCATGTACGTATCTTCATAAGCGTCAAACCCTCGGCAAGACCTACTGTTGACACGTAGGATCTCGCTAGATTAGTGCGCGTGATGGTTAAGATTCGAAAAGAGCGGTCAGACAGAATATCGGTCGGGAAAAAACAGGAAGAGACAAACACTTGGTACCGATCGGGATAAAGGAATGGTAGTTCAACGGTCCAAGACCAGTCGAATGTATAACCTATCAGATATGTACTAAATAAACTCCACATTATGACTTTAGTAGATAAAAAAAATAAAAATATATACTAATATAAGTTACACCTCTTAACCTAGCTCAAATTCATCAATAAGAATATAAGATCAATAGACCATTCCTTTTGAGATTCTAACTTCTAAGTTGTTGGTTTCCTTTTATTTGTAACATTGACTGAGACCCAGCAACTGAAATGTAGGGAGAGAAACAAAGAAGAGAGAGAGAGAGAGAGAAGCGTACGTGTATGAACGAGCCGTGGCCGAGCGAGCAGTCGGCGCCACCGTATTCTTCCGGTAAATCAGACACAGCCGTAGTCCGCCGTCTCCACTCAACCACCTCAGCCTCCGCGCTGCTTTCAAAGAGGTAAATTCCGATGGCTTCTACGCAATCTGTATATATATATATATATATATATATATATATATATATATATATATATATATATATGTACAATATTAAATTTGATCGTCTATGGTGGCTAAACGAACGGGACATTTGATTCGTTCTCCGCCGTCAAACCTCGCAATTTCGAGTTCTGCTTTTGTTTCTAATGTGGCGAATATTGAGTCGAAAAGATTATCGACATTTTCTGTGCCCGCGAATCTTCTGTTTCTTCGTCCTTACTCATCTCCTAACTCCTAATATTCTATTTACGCATCTCCAAATCTGTAACTATGCTTGTTTTCCATACATACAGACACACATATATATATATATATATACTCGTTGTTTGCTTGCATGCAGTTTTTAGAAAATAGGAAGGATGGTTGATATCTCATTGTTTAATTAACAGCTGAAGAGAGCATTAATTGTTGCATTGCAGATTCTAAGATTTATCCTTATGTTACAATGAGGAAACAAAAATAATATATTTTTGAGTTGATTGTGTGTATATAGAGGCATAAGCTGAGATTTTAGTTTATTTTTCTTCTGGCCATGGGTGATGGGCCTACCCAATTGAAAAGTCCAATGTCTTCTTTTACCCCCCATGAAAAGTTCCTTGTTGGTGAGCTGTAGGGAAGACAGATTGGGTCATATTTTTTGAGATTTGAGGAAACATACAGTCACTACCCAACCTAGCCGACAAAGTACCACAACTCCAATCAGGAGATAAACCAGCCTAAGTTGCTCATAGCTGACTGGCTCAAACCAAGAAGGCCTAAAGGCCTCCCGTGGGAGTCGAACTTGTAACTTTATGGTTACCAGGTCAATGGTCTGACTAACTTGACTGAGGTTGCCTCCAGATTGGGTCATTTTCTGATGGTCTAATGTTGTTTGGTCTTTGTTGTCTCCTTTCTTGGTTACCTGTCTTCTCTATGCAACTGTTTTGGTGAGTTGAAAGTTCTACCTTATGGAATGGGGTTAAGGACTGTCATTATCACAGTGTGATGTTTGTTTAATGTTTGGCGTGATTATTTAGTCTATTGATTATGTGCTCATGAGCATACTACTGGAAACCATCTCTCTATTCACCTGGTGTTGTCTTTGATAAGCTAGGCTGCTATGGGGTTGATGTTACGACGTGAAAGATCATAGCACGAGTTCAGTAGTCCTAAATTGCAAAACTGCATTCTGAAAATTGGAAAGATCCAGCTAAGGAGAAAAATGTTTATTAAGGGGGATTACAACCTGAAGTTCGGGCCAAGACATGACGAATGTCCCGGAGAAGTTCTAAATTTTGAAATGTTCAAACAGGAGGACACGTTCAGGAAGCAGGTATGACAACACTTGTAGGCATATTTTTGCAAGACCACCCCTTAGAGGGCTGAGATTATATGTAATTTAGCTGAAATCAATTGATGGCCAACCTTACATGGAAAGAGACGCACTTTTGCCTTAGTCATGTGCCTTTATACCTTATTTTTGAGGGAGCTTAGCTGATTGAAGCTGAACATTACAGATGCCTCTGGCTATAAAGTCGATATTTTATTGCTTTTTTCGCTTCTCTAGGAAAATTTGGACAGATACATTCTTCGGTTCACTTCTCTTCTCATTTGTTTCTACTGCATACTGCTATTTCTTCAGGTTTGTGAGTTGCATCAGGCAAAGTTAGATGACACAATCCTACGGTCCCATATAGGTCCCTTTTCGTGTTATTCTGAACCTGTGCCAGTGCCAGTTGAGAAGACGTTTTGCCCAATTCCCGTAGCAAATGCAGAGCACAGAGGTATTTTAACTGGGATCCAACGAAATTTGTCTAGTCCTCGAGATTGTTTCAGTCGGTATGTTAGTGACAAAGGCAGGAACCCTCTACCTAAAGGATATTACTGCTGTAGCTCAAGGCAGCCAACAGAGACAAATCATTTTCTTCATGATGAAGCGGCAACATTTTCGTTGGAAGAGGTTGATCTCTCATTAAGCATTGGTAGGAACAATCAGAAAAAGCGGGGCAGCAATAAGGTTTGGGATCATGTAATTGATTCAAAGGAATCAAATAAAATGTGTACAAATGCAGGTGTAAAGACTCTCTCTGCACCGGGCTGTGCTGCTTATTTTGGAGATAGGTGTGATGTTAAGTCGAATTCGAGCCTTACAAATGGATTAAGCAGAAATCAATCAAATGGGAATCAAATAAGTCACTCAAGCGTAAATGTCAGCACAAGTTTTCTCGAGAAGAACTTCTCCAATGAAGGTCTGTCAAACTCCACAAAGTGTAGAGGCAAGAAACGAATTTTTTAAGCAATTATCTCATTGCTTATGTGAATGTTCTAATTTTATCTTCTTCTGCAGGAGTTGAGCGGTGCTACGAGGAACATATCTCCGAAAGTAAGCCCACCATGGGCAAACCTTTTCCATTTCGCGATGGAGCACTTCTAGACCTCAACATACCATTGCTCGATGAATCATCATTTCACCGAGATAATGTTGGTGGCATGGTCAGTTCTGATTCTGAAGGCTTATCAAACATAACCAAGGAACCCGAAACTCATTTGAGGAATTCAAGTAACACCGACTCATCACATGCTGACAAATCTACTGGTCAGCGGGATGTTAAATCTTCTGATAACAGCGATATGAGATTTCAAATGTGGGCTGATCTGAAGGGGAAAGCAGCAGAAGAAGTTGATGATCAGACCCAAGAGGGAGCTTCAAGCCTAATCTATTTTATGTCGGAATGCCTAAGAAAGCAATGTCACACAGTCGAAGCCAGTAAACCAGATCAGAGAGAACACGAGAGGAATTTGCAGCCGGAGTGTTCTGATTCTTTCGAAGCGAATGTCCTCAAGCTGACAGACTGCAGCGTGGACGATTGCTGTGTGTCCTCGGAGCCCTTCGAAGTCAACACCACACACAAGAAAGATTATGGAATCACTCTGAGGAGGGGGAGAAGAATGAAAGACTTCAGAAAGGACATTCTACCTAGCTTGGCATCTCTTGCCAGACACGAGATTTCCGAAGACATGCATCTCATGGAAACAATTCTCAGATCAAGAGAATACAAGAAAAACAGATCAAAGATGAAAGGCAGGGAGAATCAGTTCAAAACTACGAGAAGCAGGAGATCCCGATAGACTATTTAGGCTAGAAAAAAAAATAATTGAGTGGGTGCAGGAGAAGCTGACATTCTTCTTTTTTTTTTTGTTCCATCTCAGATCAACAAATTCATGATGGCAACATATTTTAACCAGGTTGCAGACCCTGACTGAGATAAATTACATGCACTTTCAACAGTATTCTTGTTGGTACAAAAATAATCCCAGTCCTAGATTCTGTAATAACTTGGACCAGTTTGATTGGCTGGACAGCTTTAGTGTCATTTGTGCAGAATTATTTTTGTCATTTTTTTCCTTTCCTACATCCAAGTATCACCAGTAATTAGAAAGGTGGCAAATAAAGCATGATTTGTTTGTAGAAAATGGAAGAGAAACCAGGATTCTTGATAAACAATGATTGAACTTTGCTATTATCCATATGATACCTGGTCCCTGAGAAAGACATTTAATTAGGCATTTCATTTAATCTTATCATCTTATTATTATTATTATTATTATTATTATTATTATTATTATTATTATTATTATTATTATTATTATTATTATTATTATTATTATTTACAGGAGAATGCAAACTAGCTGTAAAGACCAATAATCTTTGGCAACAAATCTACAAGATCTTGGTTTGCTGATTTGATGCAAATATTTTGCCCCAAATTTCTATATATATTTTTCTGGTGGGGGAGGGAAACATAGAGTTATTACCTGATGATGTGCATTGGCTAAACTCTGCCGTTCCTATGTAATAGATGACTTGACCGAGAGGGCGTTCCAACATAGTAACCGGCCGAGTCAAACTCATGACTATTCAGGTACAAGAGTTATGTTTCACCTCTTCCAGAGCTTCTTCTTCTTCTTCTTGTTAATGATGAGGGGAATCCACATAAAATATTCGAGGGTGTGCATTGGCTAAACTTCGTTTATGTGTCCACATATCACACGATAGATTTCTATTTTCTTTTTTAGGTGACGAGAAAAATACAATCACTACTTGATGATATAACATTGGAGAAACTCTATTTCTATATAATAACCCACAAAACATATAAAAATAAATAAATAAATTACACTAAGAAGATTCTATGTTACGGCGGGCTAAACCGAAAACGCAACATATTTCTATGTTGAACAATATGGGATGTTACAAATTTTATTTTATGTATATATATAGTGTTCAACATCCCTAATCATTATGGTTCCAATAATCTTAGACAATCTAGTCAATTAAGTCTACGATGCTGGCTGGATTTCATCAGTATTTTCTGTTTTATGCTTTAATTTGTCAAAAATCACTGTGCAATCCATTTGGTTGTGGAAAGCGATCTATTATATGTTGAATTAGTAATTGTCGCTCTTCTCATTCCTACTCAAATCAAGGCAATTTCCACCTCCACCTTGACAAATTATATTATACACCATGAATAAATATACATTTTTAATATACTAAATATACATTATTTGTATATTGAAGATAATTATTTGATATTTTATCAAATAATGTACCTTCAAAAAATAACATTTAATGTATTAAAAATGTGCATTATAAATATAATAAAAATGTATCTTATGTCAGTCTTCGTCTTACAAAGTGAATCATGATCTATAGTATAATGATTGCTCCCATATGCACCGGGTTAATTCATGTCACGCTCGTATGGTAGCCTAGCGCCATTATATCTTAGTCCACCGCCACACTGAAGAACACAAGATTTACGTGGTTTGAAAATGTGTCTCCGCTCACAACGATCGAAACAATTCTTTTATTAATTGTGATGATAGTATATCCAAAGTCACAAACATCATATTTATATGTAACCCTAACAGTACATTTACAAAATTACCCATCTATTATACCGCATTTGTGCTGCCCCCACACTCAACAAACTCATTTCAAGCTCAAACCCCACAATTATGTAATCTTCTAATAACATATGAAATATACGCAACAAATTAATACTATTATGGCCCTGTTTGGTAAAATGGCTGTTAGCTGATAGCTGTTAGTTGTTAGCTGATTGTGTTAATTAGAGGGTATAAATAGTTGATAACATTAGCTGATTGTATAAAAGTGTTTGGTAAATTAGCTGTTTGTTGATAGCTGTTTGGTATAATTTCTTTTCTCAAAAGGCTAATTGAAAAAGTTGCTTGGAGTAGCTTTTTGAATTTTAGCCTTTTGGAGTTGCAAAAAATTAATTAACCAAACATTTATATTGATATTTTAACTAAATCAAACAATTAATAGTGGCCAAATAAGCTAAAATTGATCTATAGGCTAATTTTTTACCAAACAGGGCCTATGTATTAACTATGAGGGAAACAATAGTGAAAAGGCCCCACATTAATTTCAATCATCCATACTAGGGGAGACTTTGCCGTGCACGGCGTGCAGTTATATATATGTGGAAATTTTTGTGGGGTTATTTATATAGGAGCATCATTATAAATCTTACTTAGAAGAGTAGATAAAGATTTGCATATATAATTGATTGCATATATATAGTAGCTTAGTCATGGCTTAAGGTGATGGTGGAACCAAACATTGGACTTTTGGTGCAAAGGCATCTTATCATCAATGTCCACTAAAAGTTTTTCATGAGGGTGGAATATCACAAATTGATGTTCCTCCATTTTTCTTTCAAGAGGTTGAAAAATAATTAATGAAGATAATAATATACTAGTAATAGTAATTAAGCTAGTAGTAATATGTAAAAGAGGACTAATTGGGAGCGGTTAGAAAATTATTGTGACTTGATTAAATTTACATGGCTGAAAATTTATTAAAATTTAGAATAAGGGTTAAATAAGCCTTTTTAACTATATTAATTTGTGCAATTAAGCCTTTCAATTTAAAAAAACTTCAGTTAGAACCTTAACTTCAAAATATTTAAGCTGGTGATATTAAAATGGAAAATGATTATTAAGGGCATTATAAAAAAAATATGTAAATGCTAATTTTTACAAAATATCAATGATACAAAGGTCTCAAATTTTTCAAAAGCTCAGATTGGACCCTTCTGGGCTCAGTTGAAAATTGAACTACAACGATGGGAGCGATGTAGTGGGAGAGGTCCACCGCTTTTACTGCACTTTTGCCAACACAAGTATTTTGAGAGTAGTTAGAGCGATGGGAGTGGCTTGTTAGTCTTCTTGATTTGAACCGATTAGCTATGAGCAACCTAATCTAGTTTACCTCCTTGTATTCCTTTGTCAGATAAGATCACAAAACAAATTTCACTCAAAATACATTTTCAGATAGTAACTACAAAGAGTTCTACTACATGTACCCCAAATCTTGCTCCCTCAAATTTACTCAGTTCCCTTATGTGGCGGGCGTTGATAAGTTATTTTCTTCATGTGGAGTACTCCTGTAAAAGTGTCTATATCAATATATTAAGTGTGAAGGTAAAAGTTGAGAGTAGAGAATGAGAGTACACGCAGTATTATCAAATAACAACAAGAAATGGAAGTGGTAACCAAAAGAAGAAGAAGAAGAAGAAACAAGAAGTGTACCTTGTGCAGTTTGAGTAGCTATGGTAGAATTTAAATTGTTGGGGGGAAAGGGTGCCAAAATGGGGACAACTAAATCTTAGGCTTACCTTCCAAGAAAGATTTACCCTCACCTTCCCTCTCTCTGCAGACCACATTGATTTAAGAACCCTACCAAACATTAACCCTATTCTTATATGCCCCTTCTCCTACCCCCACCCCACCCCCACCTACTACTATTGTTTTATTGTACATGTATATATGTACATATCACTAGCTTAAACTAACACTACATGAAGTACATATGTTAACTAGTTATATGAATATAGTAGACGTGTAAAACTCTCGTAAAGATAATTATATTGAATATTGTTGTCACAATGTGGAACGGTAATTGCTCACACCAATCCCTAGACTAGTCATACATACATACTGATATGTATTAGTGTATCTCTTAAATATAATTTATTATTTTTAAAATTATAAAAGTAAGACGCTGTCTATAACATGTTTAAACAACTCACGTACAAAGCGTTCATTCTGCACAAATTAAATACTTGAAGATGTATAAGCATGTACGATATGGTATTGAAAGGTCGGGGAAACAAAGGACGATGATTTTGATAGTATATAATGGAGATTGTGGTACGTTAGGCAAGACAAAAGCGGGAAGTGGGTAGAAATTGAATGAGATAAAAAAAAAATGAAAAGAAAAGAACAAAGGAGTTAGGCAGGTGAGGTGCATAGGAGCATTTAATTTGTTGTCACAACATGAGATGGAAAATGATATTACAAATTTATAAGGAAGAAATTAAATGTCCACAGAATATTGCTGTAGAGATTTGAAAGCAACCTATGATGTTTCAAGACATAGATGGCCACGTTGTTGTGCAGTCCCTTCAATTTCTTTTTTTCTTTTTTTAATAAAATTTTTGTAATTTAACTTATTGATACACAGAGTACATAATAATATTGAGTACAAAAGACATTAATACTGATTAATATTGTGACTCTCATATATCGTTATCGTATTGTTTGGCAAGAAGATATTATTGTAATAGATTAGAAGGCAGTGTAGATATTGTAATTAATAGCATTTAGTACTAATGATCCATGTAGAACTATCATAGTATCCTTAATAGATTTGATGAAAAATATGTAAACTGGAATCTTGTACAGTATCACCAGATTTTTTGATATCTAGAATATTGATGAGGTGGTGCAGCCTATTGAATTGATAGGCAATGGAGAATGGAGTCAAGTGCAGTCATTATAGGTTCAGTTGATCATTCACTTAAGTCTGCTGTGTAATTATATAAATATTATATATTCTAAGATAAGATGAAAAATAATTAATATATAAATAAAAGGAGTTGAAGACTTTAAACTCTATCCATTGCATGTTGGGTGCAATCTTAATCTCAATCTTATCCAATAATCTATATAGATTCAAGACAACTTTCTATTATTATTCTTTCCAAAAGGTTGAACCCCAATTCTAAGGGGCCCCTGCAGAGGCTAGACATTTGCTTATTGCGCACAAGGAAACACTGTCGCTGGTGAGATTCGATCTCTGGTCATTCTTTCTAACTTTCACCTTTATGACCAGTTGAGCTGCCCATGCAAACAACCTTGTATTATTATCTACTATACTAATAAGAGCCCAAGAGAGTTAGGCCTATAATGGGTAGAAAAAATGGCGGTCACAGATTTTAATCAAATGAATGGCTCAGATTAATTAAAAGATTGATAAGATTTAAATTTTACACTAAAATTTTCTAAAATACCCACACACCGTTACTAATTCCGTTAAAATTTTAAGAATTGCCGTTAGTTCACCGTTAACTTACTCATTAATTTCAATAAAAAAAAAAAAAAGGTCTTAAGTTCGAACCTCATCCCAATCAAAGTTGGCATAATTAGTACTCTATTTTACTCTTATTAAATTATATAAAGAATAATTTAGTAGCTACAACAAAAAATTATAGATATGCATTTCTTTAATTTAGAATTATGTGTCCACAATGCCTTTATTCAAAAAAAAAAATTATTCATTATCAATAAATTAAATAAGAGAAATAATTGTATTAGTTAATAGTCTTTATTTTTCTACAATATAAAAATTCTTTATATTCAAATTTATTAATTGATTATATTCGCTACATTGTCCTTACAATGTCTTAATTCAGTGAAAAAAATTATTCATTATCAATAAATTAATTAAGAGAAATATTTTCATTAGTTATATTGTCTTTATTTTTCTCAAATGTAAAAATTTTTACATTCAAATTCATCAATTGATTATATTCACTACATTGTCTATTATCTTTTTTGTGCACTATTTTTCTAATTAAATATCAAAGTTATAATACAAAATAATGCTATATATTTATTTACCAAGTATTTTATTAATACCATGAAAAAATTAAAAAAAATATAATTAATTAAAGCCAACCATATTAACTACTTGAGAGATTTTGTGACAAAGAGAGTATTCAAATCACACAACAAATTGAAGTGAGAACTACCTTGCAATGTCCTTGTTTGACAATCAGTAGTTAGCGGATTTGACCAACGAATTTATTTAATTATTAACATCGGGTAGAAAAAATGACCGTCAAATTATTAAATCAAATGAATGGTTCAAATTGTTCAGGTTTTAATTTTTTTTTTTTTTAATGTTTTTCTAATTTATCCTTAATTATATGATTATCCATTTAACTTTTCCGTTAATTCACCGTTAGTCTAATTCTAATATTAACGTCTAATATAGAATTATAATTACACCATTAGTCTAATTCTAATATTAACGTCTAATATAGAATTATAATTACACCATTAA